>NC_071511.1:119098310-119401340 GCF_027887155.1 Malaclemys terrapin pileata
TAAGTCGTGGCAAGGTTTTGGTGCTTTTTGTAAACTGTTTTGATGCAATCAAGGCCTTTTTGTCAGAAAAAGCACTAAAATACCCCAAACTGGATGATGACAAATGGTTGTGTAAGCTCATGTTTCTAACTGACATCACCGCTCACCTAAACGAACTCAACCTCTGTCTCCAGGGTGCAGGGCAAACGGTTCTGGATCTTTATGAAGCCTGGAAAGCATTCATTGTAAAACTAGCAGTTTTTTCTCGGGATATTTGAACTTCGACTTTCCGCTACTTCCAACACATAAAAGAGCTATCGACACGTTGCACTGTCAGTGTCGATGAGATTGGAATGTACATGCAAGAACTGGAATCAGAATTTTCTGACAGATTTCAAGATTTTCAGTGATTTGGCCCAATGCTTTCTTTCCTAATTAAATCTGAAAAGTTCAACGAAAGCTACTTGGATTTGTCTGTATTTCAGTGGATGGGTGTTGAAGATTTCGAAATGCAGCTCATTCAGTTAAAAAGCTCAGAATTGTGGGCATCAAAGTTTGGAGATCTGCTGAGTGCACTTGAAGCTACCGAGAGAGATCGTGAGGCCTCTATTCTGACCTACTGGATTGTCCCTGCCAGTGAAATTTAACTGTTTGAAGAAAATTGCGTTTGCAATGCTTTCAGCATTTGGATCCACATACTCGTGTGAACAGGTATTTTCACACATGAAATCTGAGCCGGTTAACAATTGATCACTCAGAAGCCTGTGTGCAGCTTAAAGTATCCAAATACGTGCCAGACACTGAAAAACTCAGCAAGGAAAAGCAAGGTCAAGGATCACACTAAACTGATAAGATCTGCATTTTAATTTAATTTTAAATGAAGCTTCTTAAAGATTTTAAAAACCTTATTTACTTTACCTACAACAATAGTTTAGTTATATATTATAGACTTACAGAGAGAGACCTTCTAAAAAACATTAAAATGTATGACTGGCATGCGAAACCTTAAACTACAGTGAATAAATGAAGACTTGGCACACCACTTCTGAAAGGTTGCCGATCCCTGCACTACAAGGTCAGGTGATAATGTCACCTCATGAAAAATACCCCCACTGCTGGTACTTTTCTACTATAGGGGATGGAGATCAAACAAAGGATTCCCCCCTTATGTAAATCTTTTTTAAGGGCTGGGGAGGGGGTTGATCTGGACTCTCCTCCACTGCCTACCCAAGAAGACAGACTGCTGAAAGTACTTGAGGGGAAAGACAGGGGTGAGTCCAGACTGACACAGGGTCCAGTCTGTAAGAAAAAGATAACTGGAAATCTAAGCTACAGAAACTCTGCATCCTGCCTAATTCAACATTTAGGGTGAGAAATTGCATTTTGTAACCTGTTTCTTTAGTGAATCAAGCTTAGTTAGCATATTTTGTTTCATTTGCTTAGTAATCTGCTTTGTTATGTTTGCTATTCCTTATATTCACTTAAAATCTGCCTTTTATAGTTAATAAATTTGTTTTATTATTAAACCATTTGTGCGATTTCTATCGGGGGAGAGGGGCCAAGAAGCTGTGCACATCTCTCTTCACATTGAGGGAGAGGGCAAATTTTGATGAGCTTGCGCTGTGCAGATTTTTCTATACAGCGCAAGGCAATATTATCTTGGGTTTATTCTTCAAAAGGGATGTGAACCGGAGTGCTGGGTGAATCCTTTCACACAGAACTGACTTCAGTCTGTGTCTGCAGCTGAGTGTCGCCCTAACTGTGTGTGTGCGTGCGTGCACTGCAAGAGGCCAGAGAGAGGGAATCCAGGCTAGTGGAGCAGAATGGGCATCTCAAAATGGGGGTCCAACCCGTCACAACCACATTTATGAGTATTGTAAAGTGTAGAGTATTTTCATTCCAAGAATCAGTATTACCAACCATCTGATCGTGCCAAGGTATCCTTCACTCGTTTGTTGATGGCCTCGAGTTCTGATGTTGTGGCAGTAAGAACAGTGCCGCCTTCTGTCTCTCGTAGCTCATTCAATTCCTATGGGACAAAAAATAAACAGTAAGAATAGCCAGAGCAGGGAATCAAAGTACAAACCCACACTGCAGATGAAATGAGTTATTTTCTACTACCCTGGTCCTATGTCCGACTATAGCCATTAAAATTCTTTTCACAGAAGAATGAACTTTGTTTTAAATTAAATCTAAACCTCAAAAAAATCCACAGCCACTGCTGTACAGTTCTGTTATAATGTGAACTTGTGTTTAATTATATACACTGTACTTCTGCAAGCTTGGATACACTGTCAGTCACACCTCAAATACATTCTTAAATAATTCTGTTTCAATCCTAAAAAAAAAAAACATAGCTCAGTTTGCATGTTGGATAAACAGAAGTAGAAAAGCTATATATAAATTATCAGTAGTATATCCGGTGCATATTTAAGAGAAGAAGAATAGTTTGTCAAATCTCTGAAGGTGCAAGGCAAGAACATTTTGCAAAATGGATCTAAGAAAATCAATAATCTTACTTGTTCCACTTGGTCTAAGCGTTTTCTGAGATTCTCATTGAGGTATGTCTCTACTCTTGTGATGATGCCTTCCAGTTTAATCCTCTCATTCAAAAGCTGTCTGTTTTCCTGTAAGGAAGTAGGAGAGAATATTAATTGCATCAAACAAAGGCTCCCAGTGAAGGTTCTTACTCTTTGAGGAAAGAAAAGTTTGTAGAATCCAATAAAATGAAAATATTACACAATTCCTTATATGTGTGGAGTTAATATGAATGTGAGGACATTTTTAATATTTAATATTTGTACAGCTGTCTAGAATCAAAACAGAGCAAACCCAACCCAACTTTTGCACTATTAAACATGGAAGACTATTTGAAACTTTAGCCTTGTCTAACTCTTTACCAAGACCAAAACAGCTCCAAAATTTTATGTCCTTAAATCGTAATGTTCCCCCAACTGACCCAGATGAAACAAAAACGGAGTTGGTTTGTTTATTTCATAGCACAGATCTGTCTCCCCACACCCTACAGGGTTTACTGAAGGAGATGCTGCCTGTTGCAAAACTAAAGCAAGGGAACAAGTCAATTTTAACATGACTACTGCATAATAAAGGTCTTATTTAAAAGCAAAATACACCTAAGTTAAAGAAAAAGTCTAGACAGTATCTGAAAAAAGCAAAATATATAGCACGGACAGCAATTAAACAAAACACAAAACATCTCCCTCATACTGCGCAAAGATCACAGAACTACATAGCTGTGGATTATCAATGACATCTCACTTTTCCTACATAAGAAAAGATTTAAATTAACAGAATGTCTTCTCAGTAAGAAATTCTCCACGTTTAGTGTCATGACATCTATTCTCTTAGTTCTCCTTACTTGTTGCAGTTGTCGAATCTCATCATTAAGTGCATCCACTCGTTTCTGATCATCTAGGCTGAGCTGAGACAGCAAGTCTGTTCCCAATTCTGCTTTTAACGATTCTCGAGTTGATTCCATGGCATGTAAGCTTGCCTCCAAGCTTTGCAAGCTGCGTTGCTACAGAACAGATTATTGTATCAAATTGGATCATCATTCAAATGAAACTGCAAGCTTCTCTAAACTTATCTTTTTCGACTTGTATTAAGTAAATCCAGTGTGGTAGTTTTAAGACAACATGAACAGTTCAGGAAGACCAGTCCAACTTGTAACCTGTCAGAAATGCCAGACTACCAACTCTTTTTCTAGGACATTTCTGTCAGCATGCATGCTATAGTCTCCAATGGGAAACAATTTTGATTTTGTAAAAGACAGCTTATAGAAAGGAGAAAACTTCATTTTTAGTTGAAAATCAGCCCCTTTGACTGCCACTCCTGAGCCCTGCATGATACTTTCCAACATATGGTCAGCTAGTGCATCGTATGCACCAATTTTTTATTTGTCTACTCAGACTATAAATTCTTTGGGACAGGAAGTATGTCTGCTCAAACAAACAATTAACTAAGAAGTCACTAACAAATTCTTACATATGCTATATACCTTTGGCATAAAGGTTTTTTCAGACTGCTGTCTCTTCTCTTTCAGCATTTTCATCTCTGACAAGATGCTGTCTCGGGAAGCTTTGAATTTTCTCTGTTGGGTCTCAATTTGCTGCATTTGATTCATCAGTTGGTCAATTTCATTATTAATCCATACAGTGGGCTAAGGAAAATTCCAAGTTTTAAATAGAAGAGGTATTTTAAACCCACACTGTTACTGCAGTTTCTCATTTTTGCTCACTCCCCATCATATCACAACTTTCATAGATATAGAACCAGTCACATTCAGCTGCTCTCAGAGGTCAATACAAAGCCTTCAATTGACCAGAAGAGATTAAATAGGTCAGTTGAGACTCTTGTGGTGCTTTATCCCATTTCCTCTCAGATGTCAAATATGTTGCCGCAACAGCACCCCCAAGACAGACATATCAGTAACAGTTTTATAGCACTGTAATCAATAGGCTCTAGAAACAAATGCAAAGAAAAATTAGTGTGCCTGATCTATTAAGTGCTATTAGGATTAGGACAAAACATTGATGGGGGACAGATTATCCAACATCTGCCTGTTGTGAGGGTTTCTTGCAACTTCCTCTGAAGCATCTGGTGCTTGCCACTGGTCACAGACTGGACTATATGGACCACAGGCTGATCCAGTAAAGAAATTCCTATCTTCCGCTGCCTTAGATCACAAGGATGAAAGCTTGACCCTACTGAAGTCAATGGGAGCTTTACCAGTTTTAATGGGACCAAGATTTCACCGATGCGTCCACATTACAAATGCTACCATTTGTCAGTCAAAGAGAGAGAGGCAGGCCCCCAAAACAAAAAGACCTTGGAAACGTACTAGACTTTTTGCTCCCAGAAGGGGTCCAACACTCTGGTCAGGAATTAGGAAGACAGAGAATTTTAGAGCTCTTGAACAGGCCAGTATTAATTCCACTCTTAAAATATATATATATATATATATATATATATTTTTTTTTTTTTTTTTTCTATAAACTATAGCGTTCTAGTCTGGAATCTGATGCTGAAGGCAGGTGTGGGCAGACTGGGAGTCTACACATAATTAGAACTGGGAAACACTGAGCATTAGAAGGTTAATCTTGCTGAAGCTTTTAATTCTACTCCAAATCTTTATTTATGGCTTTTTCCATGATACTAAAAGTTTTTAAAAACTTCTTCAGTGTTACTAGAGGTGTTACTGATATACAAATGTTATTTACACATGAAAAAATTAAGTCACAATTATTCACTCTGGCTTTAAAAGTCTCACTAATTCCTTCTGAAATCCTCCTTCAATAGCTACAATAGCATCCACATTGTTAGTCATGTAATCTGCATCACAGTTTGACATATATTGAGACAGCTCAATCAACACTCTATTCTACATATCAGTCAACAATTTGAGAAAGCTATAATTTACATGCTTATAAAGAAATAGCTGTTCTGTCATGACTAAAGAGGTTTACAAAAAGCTAGTGAAATACAGAGATTTAGAAAACTTCCTTCAACTTGTCCCCTTTTCCATATCATATTCTTCTGTATTTTAAAACATTACTGATATCCACCTACATATTAGTTTCCTTTCTATTATTTTAGACATGTACTACACATACCATGTTAACAACTAACCTAATTCTATATTTACCTTATGGGTGAATAGAATATATATCTTGGCTAAATAATTATTAAAATCAGAAAAGACAGCTATCTCAAGAGTTTTCAGAGGTTATTTAGAAGAATGCAATAGACACTGAAGGAGAGAAATAATTAAGGGTAGCACAACCGGGTAGAAACAGAAGAAATTGGATGAGATTAAGAGAAGACAAATTCAGGTTAACTGTCACAAAAAGCTTCCAGACCATGACGTCTAGCAGACAATAAAACAGTAGGATGCGGTAGAATCTCTGTTACTTAGGGCATTTAGAATTAGACTACACAAACACTAAAAATAACACAGTATGGAACAACCTTGTAGTAACTATGGGATAGATCACAATAGTTAACAGGCCTTTTCCACCTCTAATATCTATGAGCCCATTTTATTTATATACATATAAATAAATTTCAACATAGGACTGCTTTTACTTTACAGTGCTTTGCTATAACAATATCCTTCACAATGTTACAATGTTGCTATAAGAAGCAGAGGTATGAAAACTACACTCCAAGCACTGTAAATAAGGAGGATTCTCAAAACTAGACTAAAATATTTTATTAGCACTACAATATCATGCACACAGCTTATGGTTTCAAGATGTTTTCTGAACATCTCTACTAGATTATAACAATTTTTTAAAAAATCAATTTTACTTATTTTTCCCACTTTTAAATCTCAGGATGATAGAGCCATAGTAATATTTTCTGAAAGGACATCATGCAGCTGACTTTAGGATCAAGTCGCTAGCACCTATTAAGTAAACCTTGGTGACATTTTTTATTGTATAAAATCATATTTTAAGACCTAGAGATTTGGTCTCTTTATATTAAGAGTACAGGTATAGTTTATAGAAAGTTAAAGTTGATAATAAGAGGACAAAAGCATGTCACAGACATGAGCAGTATGTGTTAAAGGTGGTTATAACTATATCAGTAAAGGTACAAAAACAACAAGGAGTCTGGTGGCACCTTAAAGACTAAGATTTATTTGGGCATAAGCTTTCGTGGGTAAAAACCTCACTTCTTCGGATGCATAGAGTGAAAGTTACAGATGCAGGCATTATTATACTGACACATGGAGAGCAGGGAGTTACTTCGCAAGTGGAGAACCAGTGTTGACAGGGCCAATTCAATCTGGGTGGATGTAGTCCACTCCCAATAATGGATGAGGAGGTGTCAATTGTCTTTTATTGACAATTATTGGGAGTGGACTACATCCACCCAGATTGAATTGGCCCTGTCAACACTGGTTCTCCACTTGCGAAGTAACTCCCTGCTCTCCATGTGTCAGTATAATAATGCCTGCATCTGTAACTTTCACTCTATGCATCCGAAGAAGTGAGGTTTTTACCCACGAAAGCTTATGCCCAAATAAATCTTAGTCTTTAAGGTGCCACCAGACTCCTTGTTGTTTTTGTAGATACAGACTAACACGGCTACCCCCTGATACTTGACATCAGTAAAGATGTTATAAGTAACCTGTTGACCTGCTGGCGTCTATATCACTTAATCATTTATGAAAACATCTCCTGATCACTGACTAATGTCAAACACTATTTACACATGTACAATTAATCAAGTGTAATTGAGGGACATGTGTTACATTAGAAATTAAATTCTCCAACAATATAAATCTGGCATAAAATGTATTAACAGATTCATTTATGTGGGCTCTGTTGCATTTTTAATATAGTAATTTTACCTTTTTTTTTTTTTTTTTTAATGTTGACTCTACTCTCATTAGAGCCTCTATAGCAGTATATAGAAGAAAGCCTGCATAGGCAGCAATTACAACTAATACCATAGAAAACAGCCAATATGTAAAAATAAAGTCTTAAAAAAATTGTTCATTTTGTAATGAAGGTGGGAGAAAAGAACAAGCTCACTAGGCCTTATTACCATGCAACTTTTCCCACACAACATGCACAAATACATCAAAAAGGATATTTTCAATGTTTCTGCGCAAGTTTTCATTGAGTTTTGCTTCAAGTTCACCAAGTTCTTCTTCTGCTTTTCTAACATCTTTTTGCAGTTCAAGCCGAGACTTTCTTGTGTCATAATAACCTCCAGTCAGAGCACCACGATGGCTGACTTGATCACCTATGAACATAAGAGAATTAAAATGGTACTTTTGTACTGCACACCCATGGGACATGTTGTTCCAAGCAGTTCCTAGAAGCTAATGATTATTCTGCTAATATGAGTTCCTAGAAGCTAATGATTATTCTGCTAATTCTGCTATCCCTCGGGGGGGAGGGATAGCTCAGTGGTTTGAGCATTGGCCTGCTAAACCCAGGGTTGTGAGTTCAATCCTTGAGGGGGCCACTTGGGAATCTGGGGTAAAATCAGTACTTGGTCCAGCTAGTGAAGGCAGGGGGCTGGACTCGATGACCTTTCAAGGTCCCTTCCAGTTCTAGGAGATGGGATATCTCCATTATTATTATTATTATATTATTATATGTACTTTAAGTACTGTCAATTTCCTAGAGAGATTCTATATAATTCTGAGGAATCATGCATGCATGTAATGTTTGCAATTAATTTACAAAATGTCACTTTCAAATGTTAACAAGGCAAAAAAAAAACACATTTATTTTTGTAAAGCTTTTAAAAAGTGTATTTAATGCCTCAAGACCAGCAGGTTCCTAGCACGAGGAACTGCCTTCTCTCAGCATCAAGCAGTTCAATTTCTTTTATTAACTTCTGAAAGCATGTAATCCACATTAAAGTCAATTTATATGAACAATGGGGACATTCAAACACCATATCACTACCAGTTTTTCAAAATGCAGCATGTTAGAGCAGTTTCCTCAATAGTGGCCAAAATGGACAGACATAATCAAGGCAAACGGGGCTAACCTTAAACAACTGGTGTGTGCTCCATTAAAACACTCCACCCAAAAAGGAGCAAGATCCAACCTTCTCTTAACATTTGCTGTTACAGTGCATCCTTTTTACCAAATCTTCTGCTGTACCTCCATCTGTAATTGCTGTCCCGACTGATCAAAGCCTTAGTCTCGTTTAGGCCTGACAAATCTTATGGTGAACTGTTTTGCCCAAGAAACGTTACTTGTCATTAACTGGGGTTCTTAAAGAACTGCCTCTGCAGATGCACACGGGATGAATACACCAACAATGCTGTTGGACCCAGAATCTTCTATGATGCAATGACTGTTTGAATCATGCAAGTAACATGTGTGGATCCTAACATTTGGACTCAAGGATATAAAATGGACTGTGGCCTCAACTGCCCTTACACATTGAAAGATTCATTAAAGCACTCTGGAAAAATATAGGAAAGTGGCACAGTGGATCTACAGAAAACAACACTACAAGAACCAGTTATTGTAAATAATAATTTTCTCTCAGAGTGGGGATCTGAGCAACTTCTCAAAGGAGAGAGAAACTAGCAGCGTAGCCCATGGGGAGCCACTAAACAGAAGATTCCTCTCCAAAAAACAGGGAGATATCAAGTCAAGACAAACATGTGACTACTATACTAAAGTAGCAAACCTGCACTTCTTAGTAATTAAGCGGTACATAAGCATGCCATGGAAATTGTTTTAAACCTAGTAGAATAAGCTTCTCAATTCCTCAGGGACATCAATACCTGATAAAAT
The DNA here is from genome assembly GCF_027887155.1 of Malaclemys terrapin pileata. NCBI lineage: Eukaryota > Metazoa > Chordata > Testudines > Emydidae > Malaclemys > Malaclemys terrapin. The sequence continues at coordinate 119,107,586 of NC_071511.1, forward strand.
CGGGTACAAATCTAATCCATTTTGTAAATCTCTGGGATGATTCCTACTGATTTGTCGCTTAAGTCACCAAAAAACCTAGAGGACTTAAAAAACATTTTGGACTATGACAACAGCGATATTAACATTTAGTTTGTTTCATCTAGTTTACCCAGGTAAATTACCATAGTATCAGGTTTTGCAAAGAACACTAGGAAAGTAATAGACTAGTTTCAATGAACCTCGGTCCGCCAAAGACCCTGTTTTTCCATTAAATTAATAATATAATTGCGATACATACCTTCCAAAGTAATACAATCCATAGTGAAAGCTCTGGCCAACTGGGTAGACACCTCCATGCTACGACAAATAAGAGTCTTTCCAAAAACATGTTTGAAGGCTTTGTCAAATCTGGGATTGTATCTCAGTTTACTGATCATAGGAATAGCGTCCTAAAAATGTAGCATTCACATCAATAAAGCAGTACATGCCAACAATAAGAACAATAAGTTGCACGAATATGTCACACATTGCCTGAAGCATCCACTGGGTGCACTGTGCAATTGCCAGTGGAAAATAATTTAAAGAGAACCCTTGGCAACCCAACAAAAAGAACAAAATAAAATAAACCCTCACATTTACAATAAGAACTTCTGTAATCTTGAATTAAAAAAATAAAACATTAGGACTAGGTCATTCCAATGTACTGAAAATTAATGAAGCAAATCCGTTTAGAACTGTGCATGCCATCATAATTTACAGAAATGCCTGTGATTGTGAACACAAATTACTGTCTCTGTGTATGACCATCTGTTCTTTAAACTGCTGCACAATCAGTTAGGGCGTAGGCTTATTACAATTTCCCAGACACACCAAAAATATTGCACATGCAAGTTAGGCATAAATAATTATGAAAATCTGAATGGGCCAATTTAAGGTTTGATCTTACTCTCACTGGAGCAATGACAGGTCTGCCAATAATTTCAACAGGAACAGGATCAAGTGCTAAGTAGCAACTGAGTGAGTTTAAATGATTTTTGTTACTGTGTCTGTCAATTAACTTCTTCTGTATAAGGAATAAGATATTGTGGGTGCCACCAGAAACATACATACATAATGTATTTCCAAAGTGAATGTGTGTGAAGAATCAGGTTGTTCCTATCAGTATCATTTATCGGGGAGGGATAGCTCAGTGGTTTGAGCATTGGCCTGCTAAACCCAGGGTTGTGAGTTCAATCCTTGAGGGGGCCACTTAGGGATCTGGGGCAAAATCAGTACTTGGTCCTGCTAGTGAAGGCAGGGGGCTGGACTCGATGACCTTTCAAGGTCCCTTCCAGTTCTAGGAGATGGGATTATGAAATGTTTCGTTGTTTATGCAAAATTAAATAGAATATGTAAAAAGTCTAGCTGACCTACCTTACCGTAGGAAATAAATAATTTTTTTAAACTAGCCTACAATTTTGTATTCAAATAGATATTTATTGTAAGTATATTATATATTTACTAGTGAAAATATAATGGTATTAACAAAATTTTCATAGTGGCAATGGAGCACAACTTGTTTCAAATAATAAATTTGGCTGTCTTATGCTATGTCATATTATCTGCTTGTCCAGGTCTTGTAAAAAGGCTGCCTTCCAACTTGAGGAAAGTACATTTGACAGCTCTTATAACAATTACCATTTCTATTCAGATAACAATGAAATTCTTCCTTTCGATCTCACCTCTGTATGTTTTTAAACGCATGAAGTTTAACATTACTTTTTTGAATCTACCAGGTGTTAGAGATTCTTGAAGGAGTGCAATACTGAAAAAAAAATATTTAGTTGGACATGGCCAGCCTGAAGAAAATAGCATTATAAAGTAGCAGCAGCAAGAGTACATAACATCTATGTGACAAACGTGTGACTTATAAGTAATCTACTGGAAGAAAAAACAGAAGTCCGTATCAACACAGTGACTCACATTGGTTTCAGGGTAAGCAGTATCTCTAACATCCAGCTTGTTGAGAGGCAGAAAAGTTACTTCTCCAGGAAGGTTCATTTTATTAAACTCCATTAAGATCTTTGTACTGACCTCATCGGAATCCACAATATGATAAAATAACCTAATTTAACAGACCAAAGAAAAACCACCAAGATTTTATTATGCCAAAATAATTGATATTTTCTACCCCAAACTCAAATTTTCAGGAACCACTAAACAAAACAAAACCACGTTTTATTCTCTCTACAGTTTTTGGCATACCACACCTTAGAAAATACAAGTGGAAAAAATAATGGTCACAGAAATTTTTAGAATAGGAAGATAATTTACACTGTACTAAAATCTGCCGAAACACCATTTAAGTAGTTGGGACAGGGGCTTTTTTTTTGTGTTTTTTTTTAATAATTAGTCGTCTTATTCAGTTTCATCCGAATGAGGCCACCCAAGAATTTACTAGCATTGGTCACAGGGAAAGCCCAATTAACATTTGACCTCAGGTCTTTTCCTCATCAGCTGTGCATATATGTCACATACCCTTCAATAGCAAGCCTATTTAGTCTACCTTTCTTCCCTGTAAGTGTTTACGCAGAAACACCTTGTCTAAGGACAGGATCATGGGTGGGCAAAATTAAAATGCTCTGTTCCACGCAATCAACTTTCAGCCTGGTGCTGAAAGGGTGATAAAAAGAATTTTCCAGGTGGCAGTGGGTGCAATCATCATTAATCAAAGGGAGTGAAAAAGAGTAATTTTAACTGCTTCTGAGACTAACTCTCTTCCTTTGTTTAGTACATCGAACACAGCATCCCACTACGCTTTAAAAGGAAAAGAAAAATGACAAAACACCAGTACCAATCATTTTTATAAAAAGGTGTGTGTTTGGACGTAAAGAAAATAATCAGGAAGTTTACAAGAATAAATACTAGAACAAATTGTGTATGGCTAAAAGATTGTTAGCCTTCTTAGGGAATGTGGACTTCACCACCAATACTCATGCCTTTGCTATCTCCAGACTGGATCATTGTGACGTACTCTACTTGAGGCAATTAACCACTTGGAAATTTCAGCAGGTACACAGACTGCAGTTAAATGCTTACTTAGTGTGCTTTCTGGGAGCATCTCTCAAACTCCTACTCTAGAGACTACACCGGCTTCCAATTGATTTCCAAGTACCATTCAAATGATAGCCCGATGGTTTGGAGCCTATGTATCCTACAGACTGCCATTTTTGTAGTACCCTGACGTATACCAGGTTATTTGGGCAAATACCCTAGTTGCATAATGGACCATGGGAAGGACTCAGTGCAGAGCTCTTGAGTCTGGAATTTGCTCTCCTCCCCACAGTTTTGCTCAGTACAGCCCAAGCCTACTGATCTTTTGGACACACAGCAAGGATTTTCCTAAGGATACAGGTTGAGAGAAGGAAGGGTGTAATTTGGGTAGTGCGTTTTAGTCAGGTAAAGAGCTCTTTTCAGTATCTTTTTGATACAGTGTGGATTTGATTATTGTACATACATGCAACTAAAGCTGAAAACAGGCCCAATGTATACATCAAAAGAATAAACCCTCCTATGGCAAGCTTGTGCCAGCAACTGGCTTTCAACATGCATGAAGTCAAACATCCCCCTCTTACCCTTTCAAACTCAAGAAGAATTCAATACAGTATAATTTACCTGTTCCCTGCAGTAACTTCAACACAAGTGTAGAAAGCAGGCTCACACTCAAAATTATTCATCACAATTCCATGGTAACCATTTAGAACATGTTGGTTTATGCCTTTCCGGCGAAAGTGCTCCAAGACTTTGTTTATGCTGTCTATACCATTTAGAATGGCCTGTCACAAAAAAATATAATGAATAACTTATATTACTAGACTTCAAGGATCACGTGACCTAAAAATAATGTTAATCTAGAGTTTTTAGTCCTTTGTCTTGCCAGTTTAAAATATAAACTGACAAAATGTTTATAAGCTTATTGCTTGGATTTCAAGTTTGTTAGTGATTTCTAATTGAGATCATGGGTCATTCACCATCTGCCTCTCAGCTGCTCGGCGTCAGCCACTGGGCCTTATGAAGGCCACAGTCACTGATCAATTCTTGTTAGGACTGCAGACAACACATGGCTACCCATGTGGCTGGTGCACGTGAGCTGTCACTGACTACTCTAAGGCTCCACAAGTTCCTGCTTTGGATACAGGAACCAATAGGCATGGTAATTTGAGAGCCTGAGAACCACCAGTTTTCAATGCTTTGATAAACTCAAACGGAATTTCAGCAAAAAATTTCTCACTCCAAAAACTGGCTTTAGGCAGAGAATAAATAGCCCAAAAGAATTATTTTTCAGAGAGCTGTAAGTATTTGAAAAATAAGGCTTATGAAAAAGTTCTGATATTATGATCTGCAGCTGTAGACTGTTTTTTCCCCTTAAAGACGTGGCAATTATCTTTAAAAGATATGAAACCTTTCCTCATGTCAGATAATCAATTAGTAACTAACAAATGCACAGTATCTCACCTTTCCTGTTGCTGCTCTAAGAAGTTGCTGTTTCTTCTCCAAATCCTCTCGTTTTGCAGCAAGAGCTTGTTGTTCAGCATTCTCCTCTCTCCACAGATAACTACAAAATGAGACAAAAGCCAGGTTAACATCATTAAGCACTTTGATTATCAGAAAATTCTTAGCAAGTAAAACTGGGCTAACTTCCTTCTAGAGTAGTAACTTTTTAAAAATTGAAATGTAGAGGTTTAAACCTCCAAACACATGACCATATTTAAAAATACTTAAGTAGTTATGCCAACCTAACGACTACACAGCTGCCATCCTTTACATTTTACACATAATAATTAAAACAAATTTTAAATAAATTTACTAACTTTCTTTCACTCTGTAGTTCATCTTTTTTGTTTTTCACCTCATAATACTTTCTGTCCAGTTCTTCGACACGAGCTTTAACTTCATTAAGATCTTGGTCCAATTTCTAATGCACATAAAAAAAGAAATCTTTCAATGATAAGACTCTAGCTTTAAATCCTTATATTACAATTCAGAATTAATTCCTGTAAATTTTTCCATGATTTGCACTAAAATTGCTAAAGTGGTAAGAAAAAACAAATCTTCAGAGGTCAGCAGCAGCAGCATGGAGACTATGAAGTGACTGTTTGCTAATAGCCAGGAAAGAAAGACAAAGAAGAAAAGATTTATTTTGTTGATTCTGATGTTCCAGCCACCTGCGGAACTAAAAGGATTAGAGAATTAGCAGAAATACTCAAAGTCATTGTAAATTACACTATAAAGTGGAATCAAAGAGACACATTACTGCAATCTGCTTGGAACACAAAAATAATAAGCCTCTGAGGCTAAATAGCATTTAGATTGCTGTACAAGACTATATTGCATGTTAGCCTTCCATGCCACTTTACTATAATGAAGGTTCTAGCGTGTTCTCCAATGAAGTCAAGTACTGGTACCACTTAGCTGCAGGTACTCCGCTAGTGCAGCATATTTGGAGAACTTGCTAGTGGATGTTCCTCTATCCCCATTGTCTGGAATCAAGAGCTTTCATTTCTTTCAGCAGATCAATGGCTAGGAATTTCCTGGTAATAACTTTATGATTCTTAATATTAGTACTACTATTTTCTGCAGTCTTAAAATCTTTTATTTTTATTGTTCAGTTTTCCTGTCTTCAGACCAATTTCTCCGAAAAACCTCCATGTTACAAAAAAGCCAGGCAATTATTTCAGCTTGGTTAGAAGCATTTGTGTATATATCGTTTTGCGCGCGCACACACGTTTCAGCACTGATGAGATCCTTTTCACTTCCAGAAGAAACAGAGGCTTGAGAGTTGTTCATTGCAGGAACTCTGCCAGTAAAAACAGCCAGAGTGGTATGCCATTTCCCTCACTCAACCAACTACAGAGAATTGCTTGAGTAGCAGAGCTCTCTTCCAAAATGTGGTTTACACCCTGGCAGAACACTTTCTTCCTCAGTGTTCAGAGGAACTTCCTTTGTTCAGAACTTCGATCAGGTTTCACATTTATCACCAAGTTCAGTAGATTTATTATGCAATAGAGATTGTAAGAGCTGCATCTGTCAGCACATCAAGCATAATGGCATTAGCAGTGGGCATATTCCCTGCACGGCCATGTGACTGCCATACTAAGACTGTTAAACAGTCTGGAAAAATCAACACCATTAGAACAGGCTACCGTTCAACCCCGATTAAAGGCTCCAACAAAACAGCCAGCATAGTGCTATCAAAGCTGCTGTCAATTCTCCCCTCCATAATCAGGAACATTCCTTATCCCTTCATTAATACTTTGCAGTCTGGCTGAACCTTTGGAAAATATGCACGATATCTCAATTGGACAGCAGCACAGGGCAGACCAATATTCTGCTCAACATATGGTCTGCTGTGGCTTTTAGCTACAGCACTCGTAGGCCTGGGTAAAGATGAAATATTTGATCTTTGATCATAAGGTAAGACAAAATATAATGTCATTATATAAATGCATGGTACCCAATATAAATGCCCAAACCTTGAATACTGGGTGCAGTTCCGGCCACCCTATCTCAAAAAGATATATTAGATCTGGAAAAAGTACAAAGAAGGGCAACAAAAAAAGATTAGAGGAATGGAACTACCACCATCTGAGAAGAGATTCAAAAGACTGGTACTGTTCGATTTAGGAGAGAGATAACGGGGGGACATGATAGATAGCTATAAAATCACAAATGGTATAGAGGAAAAAGTATTATTTACTTTATCACATAACAAGAACCAGGGGTCACACAATGAAATTAATAGACAACAGGTTTAAAAACAAAACATAAGGAAGTACTTCCTGCAATTCATAGTCAACCTGTGGAACTCATTGCTAGGGATGTTGTGAAGGCCAAAAGTATAACTCGGTTCAAAAAATAATTAGATAAGCACATGGAGGATAGGTCCATCAATGGCTGTTAGCCAAGATGCAACCCCACGCTCTCAGTGTCCTTAAACCTCTGACTGCCAGAAGCTGGCACTGGACGACAGTGAATGGATCACTTGATGACGACCCCGTTCTGTACATTCCTTCCAAAGCATCTGGCACCGGCCACTGTCAGAAGACAGGATATTGGGCTACCTGGACCATTGGTCTGACCCAGTATGGCCATTCTTATATTCTGATGCAGTGCCCCAGGCGAAGCATTTAGAAGGCATTGCTCACAATGCTTTCTGGAACTCTCATTTACAAAAGGGGAAACACCCATAGTTAGACCCCACAAAAAGGTGCAGAGTATACTCCGCTGTATGGCTGGCCAGAGCTCCTGTGGTTGGTGCAGAGGAAGGCAAAGTAATGATTCCTCTGGACCCCCTTTTAGAGAGGCTAAAACCCCATGGAACACTAACACAGTGAATAAGGAATATGACCATATTTTGCTCCTATGCCAGATATTTAAAAGATGTGGGGGAAGCAAAAAATCACCTAATTTTTGAGCCTGTGTTTCAAATGACTTGTAAAGTTTTCTAGGAAAATTATACCTTAACCTACCACATGTGAAACTTCAGGCAGATTGATTTCATACTGAACAAAAACGTTAGGTGTATGTGTAAAAAGTCAGGTCTAAAATGAAATCCTTGTTTTGAAGTAAGTAGAAACTAGTTTCCCTCTGCATGTTAGAATAAAGTAGGGTTACCATATTTCAGCAAGCAAAAAAGAGGACGGGAGGAGCCCCGCCCTAGCCCCGCCCCTGCCCCTCCCACTTCCCGCCCCCCCAGAACCCCCAACCCTCCCCCCGTTCCTTGTCCCCTGACTGCCCCCTCCTGGGACCCCTGCCCCTAACTGCCCCCCAGGACTCCACTCCCTATCTAAGCCTCCCTGCCTCTTGTCCCCTGACTGCCCCAACCCTTATCCACACCCCCACCCCCAGACAGACCCCTGGGACTCCCACGCCCCATCCAACCACTCCCCACCCCCTGACAGCCCCCCCCCCCGAACTCCCAACCCATCTAAACCCCTCTGCTCCCTGTCCCGACTGCTCTGATCCCTCTCCGCACTCCTGCCCCCTGACAGCCCCCCCCAGAACTCCCAACCCATCTATAAACCTCTCTGCTCCCTGTCCCCTGACTGCTCCGATCCCTCTCCCCACTCCTGCCCCCTTGACAGCCCCCCCCAGAACTCCCAACCCATCTAAACCTCTCTGCTCCCTGTCCCCTGACTGCTCCGATCCCTCTCCCCACTCCTGCCCCCTGACAGCCCCCCCCCCAGAACTCCCAACCCATCTAAACCTCTCTGCTCCCTGTCCCCTGACTGCTCCGATCCCTCTCCCCACTCCTGCCCCCTGACAGCTCCCCCCCAGAACTCCCAACCCATCTAAACCTCTCTGCTCCCTGTCCCCTGACTGCTCCGATCCCTCTCCCCACTCCTGCCCCCTGACAGCCCCCCCCAGAACTCCCAGCTCCCCACCCCCCTGCTCCTTGTCCCCTGACTGCCCCTTCCTGGGACCCCTGCTCCTAACTGCCCTCCAGAACCCCACCCCTAAGCCTCCCTGTTCCTTGTCCCCTAACTGCCCCCTCCTAAGACCCCCCCCAACTGCCCCCCAGGACCCTACCCCCTACCTGTACCCTGACTGCCCAAAACTTTCTCCACCCCCCCCAAAAGCCCCCCCCCCCCCCCCCGTTTCTTGACTGCCCCCTCCAGAACCTTCCTGCCCCCGGTCCCCCTTACCCTGCTGCTCAGAACAGGGTGTTGGGCTCTGTGCGAGCCGAGCCGGACACGTGGCTGCGCTTCCCAGCACAACAAAACCCGGTCCCTGGCCCTGCACAACAAAACCCGGTCCCTGGCCCTGCACAGTGCTGCCGGACCGGGTTGCAGGAGAGGCCAACTCAGAATGCAGGGCGGCTCCGGCTCCTCTACAGCTGCTCAGGAGTCCAGCCCGGGATTTTTCTGCAGCCCTCCCAGCCGCTCGCTCTGCCGGGGGAGGGGGAAATCCCGGACATTGTGAGTGCTTTACAAATTCCCCCCGGACGCTATTTTTAGCGCGAAAAGGAGGACATGTCCGGGTAAATCCGGACGAATGGTAACCCTAGAATAAAGGTAATTTATAAGTGGTTCATATTAAATAGGCACACCCTTACAAGGCTGTAGGGCTTAAATCTGTGCAAGACCAATTACAATTCAAGAGAGACATATAAAAATAAAAATCTAACAAAGCACACAAGGTTGCAGAGTGACAACTGATATTTAGCTTTAAACTGGAAACAGTAAAGCATGCAGTACTAAAGGCCATAAGAAAGGAGGAACAAAGCAAAGAAACAGGCCTCAAAGACTAAAGTTACACCAGACAATAAACAAAAATATTCACAGAAGCTTTTAAGTCCCAATGTGAAAGATAAGAATTTATTTTCATAAATAATATCCACAAAGTTGATAATGTATGCAGAGTGTCGTTGGCAACATGATAGAGAAAAGGTTTTCCTCATGATTGCAAGCACTTTGGAGGATAGGATTAAAATTCAAAACGATCTGGAGAAACAGGAGAAATGATCGGAAGTAAACAGGATGAAATTCAATGAAGACAAATGCAAAATACTCCACTTAGGAAGGAACAATCAGTTACACACAAAATAGGAAATAACTGCCTAGGAAGAAGTACTGTGGAAAGGGACGTAGGGGCACAGTGGATCACAAGCTAAATATGAGTCAACAGTGTAACATTGTTGCGAAAAAAGCAAACATCATTTTGGGATGTATTAGCAGGAGTGTTGTAAGCAAGACACGAGAAGTAGTTGTTCCACTCTACTCCACGCTGATTAGGCATCAGCTGTAGTATTGTGTCCAATTCTGGGCACCATATTTCAGGAAAGATGTGGACAAATTGGAGAAAGTCCAGAGAAGAGCAACAAAAATTATTCAAGGTCTAAAAACATGACCTATGAGGGAAGACTGAAAAAATTGGGTTTAGAGTCTGGAGAAGAGAAGACTGAGGGGGAACATGATAACAGTTTTCAAGTGCATAAAAGGTTATTACAAGGAGGAGGGTGAAAAATTGTTCTCCTTAACCTCTGAGAATAGACAAGAAGCAATGGGCTTAAATTGCAGCAAGGGCAGTTTAGTTTGGACATTAGGAAAAACTTCCTAACTGTCAGGATGGTTAAGCACTGTAATAAATTGCTCAGGGAGGTTACAGAATCTCCATCATTGGAGAGTTAAGAGAAGATTAGACGAACACCTGTCAGGGATGGTCTAGGCAATATTTAGTCCTGCCACGAGTGCAGGGGACTGAACTGGATTAGATGACTTCGAGGTCCCTTCCAGTCCTATGAAAATGTATCTACTGCATAAATACCCCACACACTTTATTTAAGTTTGATCCTCCTCCACGTCTTACACCAGAGTTTTAGTGAAGTGAATGATCAGACTCCATAATGGTGATAATTTCTTAATTTTTTCTAAAGAACTTTTCCTTTAATACTACAGTAGCACAGAGTACCTGGCAGAATTTAAGGAAACTTCTTCTGCACCAATAGTTCTCTTAGGCATTAGGATTCAGTGTTCTCCAAATTCTTACCCTTCCCTAAAGCATACAGCATCACACAGAAGATTTTGAAAGCAGATGTTTTGAGTAACAAAGAGCACATTCATTAAAACACAAGATAGTCCCTCTTTTCCTGTGTGCAGATGGAAACTGATTCCTATTGCATGCAAAGTGCTTAGCCTATATTAAGACTTGTACAATTATCTAACAGGGTCCAAAGGAACACTCTCTCAAGCCAAATGCAAAATCAAATGCATCTTGCATGGAAGAAATAGTGGTTTTGTTTTAAATAAAAAATTTACAGAAATATTTCTAAGACTTAAGAAAAATTTTGGATCAAATTACCCATGAGTGTTGTTAACTGGCAGAAACAATAAATAGGCATGCTCTCTTAGAGGATGTTGCTGAATGCTGTCTAGCTAATTTCTGTCTCCCTCCAAAATCAGGAAAAAAGAAATATATGGTGCTGAAGAAAAATATTTGAGAACAGGACTCTAAAATTAGTGTTAGCATGCAAACATTTATAACAGTGCAGGACACAACAAGACCCTCTCTTGTCCTCTAGATTTTAAATAAAAATAAAACTCATTCATTGAAACAAATCCAATTATGGACATAGAGTTTAGCCCAGTGGTGGGCAACCTGCGGCCATCAGGGTAATCTGATTGCAGGCCGCGAGACATTTTGCTGACATTGACCGTCCGCAGGCACCGCCCCCCTCAGCTCTCAGTGGCCGCGGTTCTCTATTCCCGGCCAATGGGAACTGTGGGAAGTGGCGCCTGCAGGCGAAGGGGCTGCAGGGACATACTGGCCGCCACAGCTCCCATTGGTCGGGAACAGAGAACCACGGCCACTGGGAGCTGCAGGGGGCGGTGCCTGCAGACAGTCAACATCAGCAAAATGTCTCATGGCCTGCAATCAGATTACCCTGGTGGGCTGCAGGTTGCCCTCCACTGGTTTAGTCTTTTCTCTCAAAACATCTCTGCAGTAATAACTCAGAACTCCTTACACTGTATTGCTCCAGATTCTTCTCTTTATTAGCCTCTGTATCTTCTAAATCTTTGTGTATTGCTGCAATCTGTCGTTTTTTGTCATTGATTGCCTGATCTAGAGACTTGAGTTCCTTTTTAATCCACTTATCCCTTTCTTCTTTGGAAGTAAACTGGCTTCCTCGGCCTTGTTTTGCATAAAGATCTGTTCTTTCCTGGGTAGCTTGTGCTAGTCTAGATAAGAGAGAGAAAAATAAGTTTCTTAATAACGTGTCAAACATATTTCATTTTAAGATTTTATTCAGAAGATCTTCAAGAACAAAGTACTATCAACTTAATTTTAAACAGTTAACAGTGGTCAAACGACAATTTGAATTTTTTTTTTTTTTGCAAGCTATACAACCATCTCAGAGAACACTTTAAAATGAGCAAAGCAATTAAGAGGCACCAATTTACTTTTGTTTTGAATTTTCACTTACTCTCCCTGGGTTGCTTTTTTAAAGCTTGAAAACAAGTTCCTTCTCACTTATCAAGTTTGCCTTTTTCCAATAAGCAAAAGATCCTCACTTCCTTTGCCTCCTTGTTCACTAGTACAACACTGATTCTTTCAAAAAAGCTTTTTTAATAAGGTTCTTGAGAAACAACCATTATCTTCAAACTCAGTGCCTCTGCAAGCAACAAGCAAATATAACGCAGGGCCACATAAGCACCGAATGTGTGTGCTTTTTATATTTTATTTTATTTTTTAATTAATTGGTGAAAGGGGCATTTCTTTGTCAATAAAAAAACATTTAGACTCAAATGCATTCTCTCACTCTATAACATCTGTAATATATTTACAATTTTCATTATATACTGCTTTTGCATTACTCCTTGCTCCTTCTAAAATGGTTTAATTTCTTGTATGGTGAGCCACAGACCTAGCAATTCCTCGCTCTTCTTTTTCTTTTACACTGTTGAATTTGGGTTCCGTTTCTGCTAGCTCTTTCTGCTTCTCCTCAATTTTCTCAAGAAGCTTCTGTCTCTCCTTTAACAGTCTTTTCTAAAAATAAACAAAGTAATATTTAATACCAATAACTAAGTAGATCAACTTTGTATAATCATTAAATTTGTGAACATAGTAGGGCATTTCTGGGGCATATTTTAATATTTGTAAAAATGCTAAATGGACTCCACTGCTTGTCTGACACTACACTGCTTTGACACATGACTGAGGTAGGTTCAGGAGCAACCTTGAATCAGCAAGGTTTGAGAAGGTGAGGCTACACTAGGAGGGTAACAAAGATCAATACAGGCCAAACAGTTGTACTCAGTACTGCTACACTGAATAATCTTCTTTCAGATGATTCACAACATCCTCCCTTTAGTATTTACCATACGATTGAAAAGGATGAGGACTACAGCTAGTTGATTTTACAATATGGAGGTAGAAAGAAATAATTGATCTATTATTATGTTTTACAGCACTCAAAAGTGTGCTATGCACTTCAGAGCACAGAACTCTTGTATTGTTGTGAAGTTCTTCCAGTGTAATTAAATCTTACATCTATTAGTAGGTGTCATAATACCTTAGTACTGATAATACACGCATAAGTTATAGCCAAAAATGTGATCCATACAAAACAGTGAATTTGTACATTTTATTCTTGCAGCTGCTTCTTACCCTTTGTTCACTGTTGCCAGCTAGTTCGTCTTGCAAGTCCTTAGCTTTAAGTTCTAATTTGGTCCTCTGCTTAATCTGCTCCTGTCTCTCAGCACTGAGTTGTTCCTTCTCCTCTTTCATCGCTGAAATCTTTGTTTTTAGTTCTCGAACTTGTCGTTCAATATCCTATACAAACGGAAGTATGTAATATATGTTCTTAAACATACACAAACCTTCTATCACAGCTTGATCTAATCCATATTTCAGTACCCATTAAGGGAATTAGCACAAGACAGCTTCATTATTTAACCATTAAGATTAAAGAGAATGTGAGAAGAAAAGAAAAATAGTCACCACAATATGAAGTCCAAAAATCTTTAAAATTAACCTTAGAAATAAGTTGATTGTTTAATTTGCTTTAAAATTTAGGAACACCCATAGGGTAACTCAGAATCCTAGGCCAGAGGAGTCCGTTGTGATCATCTAGTCTGACCTCCTGTAAAATACAAGCCATAGAGCTCCCTAAAATAATTCCTTTTGAATTAGAGTACATCTTTTTAACTATCCAGCCTTGATTTATAAATGGTCAGTGATGGGGAATCCACTATGACCCTTGGTAAACTATTCCAATGGCTAATGACTCTGTGTTAAAAATGTACACCTTATTTCCAGTCTGAATTTGTATAGCTTCAACTTCCATCCATTACATTGGGTGATACCTTTCTCTCCTAGGCTGAAGAGACCATTATTAAATATTTGTTCCCCACGTAGATACCTGTAAGATTGAACAAGTCACCCCTTAACCATCTCTATGTTAAGCTTAGTAGAGTGAATTCTTTGAGTCTATCACTATAAGGCATGTTTTCTAATCCTTTAATCATTCTCGTGGCTCTTCTCTGAACCCACTCCAATTTATCACTATCCTTCTTGAATTGTGGACACCAGAACTGGACATAATATTCCAGCAGCAGTCGCAACAGTACCAAATACAGACTTAAAATAACCTTTCTACTCAACTCGAGATTCCCCTGTTCATGCATGCAAAGATCACATTAGCTCTTTTGACTACAGCGTTGCACTGGGTGCTCACGTTCAGCTGATAAAACACCACGAACTGCAAACCTTTTCCAGGATCCTGATTCCCAAGATAGAGTCCCTCATCCTGTAAGTATGGCCTACATTCTTTGCTCCTAGATGTATATATTTGCATTTAGGCATATTATTTGTCTGGGTCCAGCTTACCAAGCAATGCAGATCAGTCTGTATCACTGACCTGTCCTTCATTATTTACCACTCCGCAATCTTTGTGTTGTCTGTAAATGTTAAGTTATGATTTTATGTTTTCTTCCAGGTCATTAATAAAAATGTTAAATAACAGAAGGCCAAAAACCAATCTCTGAGGGTCCCCACTAGAAACACACTCGCTCAATGATGATCCCGCATTTACCACTACATTTTGAGACCTATCAGTTAGCCAGTTTTCAATCCATTTACTGTGTGCCATGTTAATTTTCTGTTGTTCTAATGCCTCACAGAAATCTAAAAATATTAGATCAACACTACTACCTTTATAAATCAAACCTGTGATCGCATTAAAATAAATAAATAAATAAATATTATATATATATAAAAATTGGTTTGACAGGATCCATTTTCCATTGATTGGCATTAAATAATCAAATAACTCCAAAGTCTGTGTTTAAATTCACTCAGATTTGAGACATCAGACTGAAATGTTCACACACAAAAAAAGTGACCCAAAAGACTTTTCAAGGCAATTAGACTACATATAGTCAACGCAAAAACCTTGAGTTGCTCATGTCAGTACACTGCTTCTAGATTTTACCTCCATTTTATCTCTAGCATCTTGTTGTGCATCTCTCAACTGCCTTGATTTCTCTCCACTTGTCTCTCGTTTGGCGGAAAGCTGTACAGAAATAATATTGCTTAATTAACAAGTTCCTTTTTTTTAATCACTCATCGATTCAGAAAAAAAATGTTAATTTGGTACATTAATGAGCCTAAAAATGTCACAATTTAACTACTCTATTTAGGTTAAGCAAATGTCCATACAAAACTATGTACGTTTAAATATTAAGTGTCTGTAACAAAGGAAATATGCAATGAATGGTAATAAGATGCTTTACCTCATCAAGTTTAGCACGCGTTTCATTGAGTTCCTGGTTATAAATGGTGTATTCTAATGCTCTCCTCATTTTATCCCACTTCTGATACTGAGCTAGCTCTTCTTTCTCCTCTTCCAGGGTATGTAATCGCTCTTCAATGTACTTCAACAACTCATTGATTTTCTCTCGTTTACCCTCTTTAGAACATGAGAAGCAAGAAAAGGATGGCAACTAAATTATTATTATATTCAGAATATTTGTTTTTCTTTTTAGGTCATTCTCATATCTTTGACTCGTAAGTAAAGCTTTTGATTTGAAAAAAACGGATTGACTGAAATGAAGATCTAGGTCTGGAATAATTTTCAGACACATCCTCTTTCCAAAAATTCCCATCTTCCAAGGCTCATGCTATTCCAACTCTACTTCTGTTTCTCAGTAGGGGATAGTTAATGGGCCACTGTTCTGAGCATACATGTAACAGAATGAAGCCATCGCTGGGACTTTACATTTAGTCAACATGAAGATCATGAAAGACAAAGGCCAGACAATTTGGAGATAGAGCTGTTAGTCCATTGAGTATTCCTGGATTGTTGGCATTTTTGTTTGTTTTGGATGTACATGTTGAACCTCTCTAGTCCGGCACCCTCGGGACCTGACCGGCGCCGAACCAGAGAATTTGCCGAACCACAGGAGGTTAATGTAGAGTGCCAGCAGGTCTCCACAGGTGTGGAAAGTAGAGGTGTGTGGGGTGCTAAAGCATCCCCAGGCTGCTGGCCCCCTGCCCGGGGGCTCCGATGGCAGCCCCAGGTTCTCCCCTTCCCTCCCAGAGCTTGAACGCCACGAATCAGCTGTTTGCGGCACTCCGGAAGCGCTGGGAGGGAGGAGGAGGAGTTGGTAAGCATGGGAGAAGGGGGGAGCTTGGCCACGGTGGATGCTCCACACCCACTAATTTTTCCCCATGGGTGCTCCAACCTCGGAGCACCCACAGAGTCGGTGCCTATGTCGGACCACAGATGAGGGCAGGGGACTGGACTCCATGACCTCTCGAGGTCCCTTCCAGTCCTAGAGTCTATTAATCTATGAATCTATGTTGCTGGACCAGGGAGTGCCAGATTAGAGAGGTTCAACCTGTATAAGAAAATGGGCAAGGTAGGGAAATGAGAGGGAGAATGAGAGAGAGGCATCAGAACATGAATTGAAAGTGTAACTGTTGCCTTAAAACCAGGGGCCACGTACTCCCCAGAATAATGAGACCAAATTCCATGACAACCACAGCTAAATCCAGCTACAACACTGATCTATTCTCTTGCCACTCCCCACCACAAATGCAAACAACTATGGCTCATAGCTGAAGTCATCCATTACTGTAAAAGCAACCAATCATTTCAGAGGGTGTTTTTTTTTTTTTTTTTTTTGGCATAATGTTCATCAGGCAACCTAGCTCCAGTTCCTAGGCCTTGAATACTCTGATATGGTCCAGGCAGCCAAAAACTCAGAACCCCTCCCCATGTATACCCGAGAAGGGGTCAGCTAGGAGCCATTTTCATAGATTTGGCTCCTGGACCTCAGCTGTTCTGCATTTCATGCAGTTCAGCATGCCAGCCTGCACTTCTAGCTCCCCCATTCCTTAAGTAAAAATTAGGCTCTAATTCTGGCTCCATGGAACAGTGCAGGGAGAACACATAGTAAACCAATTAACTCCCACTCATGGGGAAAGCTAGAGAACATGAGACAGCTACAGCCAGGACCAGAAGATAGAACCAAACACTGGAAGTCTGTTTATAGCAAGAGTGAATTCCATTGTAAAAAAAATTTGATTTCTGTGGCATCTTGGAAAAAAGTGTCAAATTCTGCATTTGTGGAGTCCACGGGTCCCTGACTGAAATGAACGGGGAAGTTCACAAAAGTTAGAGCTATTGTTTCAGGATTCCTGCAGACTCAGGAAGACATCAATGCCAGTTTGCATGTTCAAGTTATGTCCACAAATAAGGGCTAGAAATATAATTTTTAAAAAGTAAAAATTGACTCTGGAGCACAACCCAGTAGCAAATTTCATGGCTGAAGAATATATGATACTCTGGCCCTAATTTTGAATTTTTTGGCTTTTTTAAGTTTGTAAGCATCATAACCCAAGTGTTTTTTTAATGTTACTTATTTTGGCTGTGCCAGTGGATAAAAATTTCCCCTTCCACCACTTTGGTGCAGCATGCTGTGTACTGGTTAACTGCTACCTGCAACCTAGCAGTAGGTTACATGTGTAGATGTTCTATAGAGTTTGTGAAGCCCTTTGGGAATCTTTGGAGTGAAAGAAAAAATGTAAAATAATTTAAATTATTAAATGTATTAAACATTTATCAAAGAATTAATTTTAGCAAGCAAGTTATAAACCCTTGAAATTAGTGCAACTACTATGGCACGAACCAGGACATTCCTTATATAAAAGAAACACAGGTGATAAAGATCATTATTTTTTACCGGTTTCTTTCATTAAAGAAATACTTTCTTCTTTGCGCTCATCATATACTCTAGTACCAGCTACTTCTCTTAACAACTTCAATCTCTGAGAGTCAGGAGCTGTTGCCATCTGGTTGATCTAAGAATTCAAGAAAACAAAAAGTTACAAGATTACATTTTGAACATCATGTTCCTTATATAGTAATAATGATCAACATCACATAAGAGATCTAGTACAGGGCATGTCTCTTATAACTGTTTAATTACAACAGAACTTCATTAATTCTCACTTTGTTTACCAACAGACCTGATAACACTTTCCAGTCAGGTATCATATGCTTAAAAATCAAGCTAGTATGAAACATTCAGCTGAAAACCCACCCTGCCAATTTCTGATATATACTTGCTTAAGGATACAATTCTTCAGGACTGGGTTTTTTCAGGAAGATTAGAAATTCTAATTTACCCTATTTTCCTCCTTTTGAGACATCAATTTCTTTTTAAGAGACAGGAAGTTGTATACTTTTATGATTCTACTTGTAATTCATTTTTACATTCAAATACTAGTAGACTTTACTGAAACCTAGTATAAGTTAGTATTTCTTGGACTTCAAAGGGAGATAATATATCAGCTTAACTGATTTTCACAGAGACTCAACTATGAGCATTAATATTCTGCTGCAGCAAAATCACCTCTTACTTTCCCTATCTCCAGAAGGCCATGTACTTCAATGTATTATGTCAAAAAAAAAACACACCACCACACCTCAGCTCACACTGCAGTCGTACTTCACACCACCAGCACCTGGCGCTCTAACATTACTGAAACGGTGTATGGGCTTTTAGTAATTAATACCACGTCAGGTTCACTATTCTTCACTAGAATTATCACCATTCTTCATAAGAATTTTAGTTGCTGCATCTTTATGGTATGCTTGTAGATAAATGTTTTCAATTTATACAGAGCATGAAGACTAGTAAATCTACTTTGACTTTTAACCTGCGATAGGATCCATGTGGGCTGACTCCTGCACTAGTACAGAGTTACTTTCTAACTCAAGTTTTTTATTTGTTCCTCCATTTGGCAAATTCAGTTGTATAGCAAAAACATATCCTGTGTTGCTAAATGGGAATTATCAATATTGCTCTTATTTTTTCAGTTTTTCTTGTCAGTAAAGTACTTGCAGATAAAATGAGTTTTTCAGTAACTGGTCAAGAGAACTATTTTTAGGATTATGAAGTCAAAATTATCAATATAGATAATTGGCAGATTCAGCCGTTAAACATGTCTTGCCCCACAATGAAAGTCAAACAGGTTCAATACTGACAATTCTGTAAAACAAGTTTCCAAAACTTTCTGAACTGGAAAATATAACGTATAGAAATACAAACAAAAAATGATACTAATTATTTTCAGGGCTCTTCTTGGAAATCAAGGATTTCAAAAGCTACATTGATGCACATGTTATGATTGAATTTTCTCTGTACTTAAATAAAGCTGGTCGATTACAACAACATTATATGCAGGAACGCTTATAAAATAGATGCTTCTAATCAGAATGATGGAGGAATACAGAATTACTTTTCTTTCTAATTACAACTACTTTATTTCTATATAAAGGAGCCGTACCCTGAGGAATCATTTGCAAAATAAGAGTGCACAGGAAAAACTAGTCATTTCTATATTGTTTAAAAGTAAAAAGAAAGCCTGATTATTCATTTGCAATAATTAAGTTAAACTGTAGTCCTCCAAAAAGTCTGAACTTTCTTTATAAACGAGTGATTTAATTTTGCTTTTTGATAAGCAATCTTACCTTTCCTTGTTTGACAATATAGTAGGGATTACTGCGAGAAAACCCAGCACTTTCAAGAAGGTTCATCACATCGTTTTTCCTGTAAATAACATTTCTCAAATAGTAAGTATACTTTTAAATAACTACGTTTGACAAACATGACTCCTCAACAAATCAGTACTAAACCTACACATATGAATACTGCTTGTGGTGCATGCTCTCCATTAGGGTATCTCTTTAAAGAAGTTTCTGTATATGATAATATCTAATCATGTATTAAAACCTAAACTGATAAACAATAAATGAGAAAATGAAAACAGAAAGAAACTAAGCAAGATATATGGGGCTGGGAAGAGATTACGACTAAGAAAGGCACTCCACACCAACAGCGACTAGTACAGGTAACAGAGAAACTGATGCCACAAAGAATTATTTGGAATTTAGCATAAGATTTTGCTTCTTTTCTTCTCATTTTCAGTTATTAAAAGCAAGTTGCTGCGGATTATATAATTAATGCAAAAGCATTAACACTATCCAATAATTAGTTAGGCCAGCTGATGTCTACTAAAACACTGAGAGGAAGCGATATAGAAGTATGACCATTTGGAAGAGCGCAGACATCAGCATGTGTTAGCCATACTGAGAAGAGCTGAGTTGTCAGAAAAATTGTAAAGCCATAGTTTAGTTTAACATAGGCGTTTTAAAATAAAGTGTCATATGCCAATATAGCTCATAATATTAGAATTTTACACTTAGTTTCTTCCAATTTTGGTAAAGAGTTTTACCGGGCAATTTAAACATGAAGCGGTACTAAGAATAAAAATATACCTAGTTCTGGCTTTGTTGGGCAACTGTCTTCATACCTAAACAATAAAACTTAAACAAGAGAAACAAGATACTACATTTTCTTTTCTGTAAGCCAAGTTTAAAAAAGGATTTGTTATTGCTAATGCATTACTGTAGTTTAACTCACTAATCTTTCAACTCTGGAGGTTAAGATTCAAATTTTGGTAGTCATAGGTGAAAATAGTCTTTTCTAGACCCTATTTATTCACATAATCCCTTGTCCCATTAATGCGGCAAGATTCGAAGTGTCCAGTCAAGAGAAAGAGATGCCTGGAATAGCTGGTGAGAACTGAGGACTACTGGCAAAGCAAGTTTAGAAAGAATACACAGCGCCCCTGCTATGACTGCCTCAGGTTAGTAATATCAATCCTCACTTTCATGAGCACTCAAATTCATCTTTAAGTGTAAAAAAAGTTTTAGAGAAACTTTTAAAGTTTACAAGTGATAAGAATGGCCCTTAAATTTGACAGCCTTCAAACCCTGTAAGACCAAAAGGGGGGGAGCTGAATTCAGATAAAGGAAAAATCTCAAGAGATTTATCATCTAACCTTCCATGAGTAAATAAAGTTCCATGAAAAAAAATAAAAAGTTAGTATACACACATGCACTCCCATAAAATCTCTCTACTGGATTCAACAGGAGGAAGGGGTGGGGAGGTGGGGAAGGAGTATTGCTGTTTGTATGCAAGTTGGAATCTATTTTGAAATACTCTTATCACTGTATAAAGGTTTGTTTTTCAATAACTATTTTCTTCATATACAGATCATATACAGGAGTTTGAGAGCACAATCTGAAACCCCAGACAAGGTGCTCCACATCGCCACCAATCATACCAAATATGCCTCTCTCTATTGGCAGCCGTACATTCCTGGTGACAAAGGAGGATAGGAGAAGGCTTTAAGTGCATACGTGGTTGGGATCAGAGGACTAGGAATGAAATTCTGTGCTATTTACAACCTGTACAATTCCACTAACTTCACAAGATAGTTGTGTGGAACAGAAGTCAGTGCAGTTTGGTGTTAAAGTAGAGAACCTTGCCTTTGAGGAGCTGGAAGGGGAAAGAAGACGGAACTACTTTGTGGAAGTTTGAGGTATGCTAGTTATATGTAGTTTAAAACTACTAAAAGCCATGTGCCTAGGAAGAAAAAAAAATAGTTAAAGAAAAAACAAAATTGGCATATAAAAAAAGTTATTTCAAAACAGATTCCAATTTAAAAATAGAAAAGTATTGTTCCTTCCATTGAATCTAATGGAGTTATTCCCTTCCTGTCCTTCGGCCTCAACATACAAGCACTAGCAGGAATAGTGAATCTACTAGGCCTAATCCCATTGAACAGGCCTACTGGTAAGAATTATTCTTGAAATAAGTATTTGTAGAATGAGACCCCTAACTTGTCATGCAGAAAATGGCTGCTTCATGTTCAAACTGTACAAATGGTAAATACTTAAATTTCAAAATAAATGTCAATTTAGTTTTTGAAAAAAGAATGGTGACTTTTGGAAATACACAGAAGTTTTCTTTTATGAAATTAAATGGATATCAAATTCAACCCACTCACAATTCAGATATTATATAAGGACTAAAAATAAAGATTTATTAGCAGACTCTATTGGTATTAAATATTGCTGGCAAAGGAACTCATATGTTATAAATTAATTCAATCTAAAGATATAAACAAATACACATTCTGAATGATTCCACTACACTTTACAATATTGTGTATTCAGTTCATTTGGGGGGAAGAAAAGAAGTACCTACGTCACCATTTTCTTGTCTAAGAAATATTGGTCCTTTTTGGCTCCAATAACTCTGCGAAGAGAAACTTCCTCTTTATCAATCTTAAGAAAACAAAAAGGACAAATTTAACTGCCTGTGACAGTCATTTATGATTAACCCACAGTATTTACAGTATCGTCCACTAAAACTGAACCAAAAGAGAATTACTTTAATGAAGATTCAAATAACTAAGAAGGTAGTCTAATGAGAAGATGTGTTTTCTAGAAATGTTTTTAAAACTTACTGGTAACCTGTTGTCTGAGTTGTCAAAAATAATTTCCACAAATGCTGAAATAACACGAGGACCTGTGCCTTCCTAAAGAAAAAAAGATATTTATTTTGGTTAGACTACTCCCTCTTTAAACTGATTTTTAAAATGTATATTTTTCTTGATTTCTCAAAGACTCCAAAGTATTTATATACACATTGCTTATTTGACAATTTTCAAACTTACATTTCTGAAAATAAACTTGAGAAGTATACAGCTCAAAAGGAAGAACAGGAGTACTTGTGGCACCTTAGAGACTAACAAATTTATTAGAGCATAAGCTTTCGTGGACTACAGCCCACTTCTTCGGATGCATATAGAATGGAACATATAATGAGGAGATATATATACACACATACAGAGAGCATAAACAGGTGGGAGTTGTCTTACCAACTCTGAGAGGCCAATTAATTAAGAGGAAAAAAAAAAAAAAAAAAACTTTTGAAGTGATAATCAAGCTAGCCGAGTACAGACAGTGTGATAAGAAGTGTGAGAGTACTTACAAGGGGAGATAGTCAACGTTTGTAATGGCTCAGCCATTCCCAGTCCTTATTCAAACCGGAGTTGATTGTGTCTAGTTTGCATATCAATTCTAGCTCTGTAGTCTCTCTTTGGAGTCTGTTTTTGAAGTTTTTCTGTTGTAATATAGCCACCCGCAGGTCTGTCACTGAATGACCAGACAGGTTAAAGTGTTCTCCCACTGGTTTTTGAGTATTTTGATTCCTGATGTCAGATTTGTGTCCATTAATTCTTTTGCGTAGAGACTGTCCGGTTTGGCCAATGTACATGGCAGAGGGGCATTGCTGGCACATGATGGCATAGATCACATTGGTAGATGTGCAGGTGAACGAGCCCCTGATGGTATGGCTGATGTGATTAGGTCCTATGATGATGTCACTTGAATAGATATGTGGACAGAGTTGGCATCGGGGTTTGTTACAAGGATAGGTTAACCTGTCTGGTCATTCAGTGACAGACCTGCGGGTGGCTATATTACAACAGAAAAACTTCAAAAACAGACTCCAAAGAGAGACTACAGAGCTAGAATTGATATGCAAACTAGACACAATCAACTCCGGTTTGAATAAGGACTGGGAATGGCTGAGCCATTACAAACGTTGACTATCTCCCCTTGTAAGTACTCTCACACTTCTTATCACACTGTCTGTACTCGGCTAGCTTGATTATCACTTCAAAAGTTTTTTTTTTTTTTTTTTTCCTCTTAATTAATTGGCCTCTCAGAGTTGGTAAGACAACTCCCACCTGTTTATGCTCTCTGTATGTGTGTATATATATCTCCTCATTATATGTTCCATTCTATATGCATCCGAAGAAGTGGGCTGTAGTCCACGAAAGCTTATGCTCTAACAAATTTGTTAGTCTCTAAGGTGCCACAAGTACTCCTGTTCTTCTTTTTGCGGATACAGACTAACACGGCTGTTACTCTGAAACAGCTCAAAAGGTCGTATGTACATTGTGTCCTCTGTCTACAGTGCAGGAATTATATAAGATGTATAATTGTGTGCCAAAAGAGTATAATATCCAGTTTTCTGCTGCACTGTCGTAGACATTTAATAAGGTTGAAGATATGGAACTCCAAATATTTTTTTAAAAAAACAAATACTGATAACATTGGTAATTTGTAGTACTGCAACTTTCTTGATTGACTGTATTAGGGAACAGTTAGGTCTATAAGCTGAAAAGAACATTCCCTATTAAACACTGAAATGCATAGGAGAATTTTGTACTACTTATTTAGGAAATTAGTGGTTCCCTTGCCATGTTACAAAAAGGCAAATTATGTTAATGTAAAGCAAAATAACTTTTGCCGGGAGGCAGAGAGGAAAAGTTGCTATGCACGCTTTCAACAAGAGCTGTTTTTAAGTATTTGCATTTCAGTGAGTTGCCGACTTTACAACAACAAAATACTTTAACACATATTACATCATTTTGTTTTGTTTTAAAATATCTTCACTTACATGCAACAAAGCCAATCTCTGCTCTGGGCGAAGATGACTAAACTCATCACTGAGGACAAACTGAATTGCTGTAATAAAAAGAAAAAGAAAAAAAAGTAGTGGTACAAAAGTTCTGTTCTTTCAAGAGCAGTACTCAGTATGTTTCTTTATAACCAAATTGTATCCTTCTTTAGCTCATATATTAAGAGTAATATGTAAACATTAAATCACAGTGTCTCATTTTTAAAATAAACTGTTCTTGGAGCCTGGTCATTTGGCCTTGTCTATTTGGCCTTGCTCTGAAAAATGTTCCATTGTTGCTAATCCCAGAGCAATGAACTGCTGAAATAATAGTAATGTAAACAAGTATCTGAGAGCCACCTGGATTTCTACCATGTCATGTAGACCTGCTCAGAGCAGGTTTAGAATACACAGTGCTTAAAAATCCAAGAGGCACTTGGAGCTTTGTATATACTACCATCACAGCTGCTATCGGTTGAGCAACACTGATGTAGAAAAGGTGATAAATATTTCCAAAAAAGCCAGGTGTAGATGTAGCCTCGGGACAGCATAAGTGATAGTAAGCAATCTACACTATATTGCTAGTCCCACAAGTTACAGTCAAAAATGATAAAGCACAATGGGGAAGCATCACATCTGCCAAAAAAGAGCTACATGATCTCACCTAAAATACTCTGGTGTTCGTTTTTATATGACACAGACAACTTAGAATTTACTCAGTTAAAAGTGTTAAAAAAAGTCACTGGTACTACACTTGCCTGATTTTCCCTGTCTTCCTATTTTTGAAGATTTTCCCATCCCTGCCCCCCTTTTGCAATGTAAAAGACATACACAGGAGAAACTGAATATTAAATAAGTGCATAATGTAAAACTGACAAAAAAGAGTTTATGGTTTTTCAGTCACAGTCATTTAGTTGTTACATGTAGCAACAGTAATACCTACCATAGAAAAAGTTACTTTTCCCAGATCCATTTCTTCCCACTAAATACGAAAGGTAACAAAGTTATAAATTCAGAAGTTTTCAGGAATTTAAATAAATTAAGTAAGTGGTATGGCAATACATGAAACTTCGGCAATGAATTTAAGAATTCAACTTTAGTAGATCTAGACAAAATACAACCTTCTAGGAATGAAACCACCTTTTAGCAGGATGGATCAGGGAGTCATTACCTGAACAAGATAGAATGGCACCTAGCCCCAGTTCCCTCCCGCCCCACAACAGAGACATTACTGTGATCTACAAAACCTATGAAAGAGCATTTTATCCCCAAAACAGTTATGATATTAAATCAATTCAGATTATCATCATCATTCTCTGTATTTTTACTACTACTTTTGGCCAGGTTACATCAGTTTTTAACCCTGGATCCATTTCTTAAATCCCTCAATTTAAATCCCTCATATTTTACAAAAGTAGATTTATGTCTATATGCTGAGACTGATCCCACACATAGATATTTGTTGTAAGTCCTCAACTTGTCAGTTGCAAAGAAACGAATGCATCAGCAAGAAGAGTACGGCTTTAATTAAGTTTCAACGGTATCAAAACTATTGGTATAAGCCAAAAGGTTTAAACCAATACACATACAATAGTTTCATATAATCAAATCAACACCTGTGAATATTCCTCTCACACTGATATGACATTTTAAGAGAGAAATAATGGTAAGACTACATTTTTCTTTTAAAAACAAACATTGTCTGGATGATTTTTTTTTAAACTCTCATTGAAGTGAGACTCAAGAAGCATGTGACATGAGCAGGCACAGTGACATTTGACACGCAACTATGCCAATACACTTCCATTCTCACCCACAGTTACAGTTTGGTTACAGAGCCTCTCTTGACCACACTTAAATTAATGTGGTAGTTTTATTACGTGGCTGAAAATTCACTGACAACTAAAGAAAAAAAACTCAGTACTTTAAGAAAATAATTTCTTAGAGTCATTTTCCATTCAACAACTAGAATCACTGAATAATTGAATAAGATGGGTTAATGAGGGCTAGAGCAGTCTGATGGGGAAAACTACACAACTCTGAAAGGACTAAATATTCCTATTTAAAACAGCAACAAAGGAAAATGAAAACCAACTCATATTTACAACTCAACACAAAGGGACAAATGCACTTCGGAAGTTTTACTTTGAAATAACTGAGGAGTTAAACTAACGTACAGTACATGATCAATCATCCAGTAGAAGTGATTGGTTATATAGTAAAATTACTACTAAAACATTAAGAATTATATGATTTTAAACATACAGTATTCCAATTGTATGAAATTATTTTCTCAGAAGTAAAGCAAGAGAAAACCATTGCTAACTGCCCTGTACTGCTCTAAAGGAAACCAATGTGTTTACCAATCAACAAAAACAACTGCATTTGAAAATTACACTTGACTATCAGGTGACAATTTATATAGCTAAATTTAAACAATTAACACTTAAGAATCCAGTTTGATAGGGAATTTTTTTAAGCCAGCTTTGTTCTATGACCTGTTGCAAATAACTATATTTTAGTTACACGTTAGGAAGATAATGAGGAAAATAAATAAAAACATGTTCCAATTTGAGGACAGGTGGTATCCTTAAATGTTTTCTATGAACAAATGGTGTAAATAATGATCCCTCTTTTATAATTAGTCACAGTATATGCAGTTCTTAAAGATAATTTGTATTTTTTAAATGTGCATGTATGAATTCACTCAGCCCCTTAAATATACAATTAAATTACCAACAGCTCATTTCTACTAGATTTTGCACTTTGGTATATATTAACACTGGAAGCATTAAACATTATTTGACCACAATATTACTACTCATTTTTTGACATTTTTCTTTCAAGTCTGTCAGTTTTAAGTGGCAGAATACGTAACACTCCTCAAAGTATTTTAATCAGGCTGAACCTTAGGAGGTATCACCTGACATCCAGAATATAATTCATGAGACACAGTATACTTCAAGTATTCTGCAACCCTGATCCTACAACAAGCTCCATGCAGGTGAACCCTGGGTCTGTTTGGAGCCTCACTGACTACAGGTGGAGGGGTCCACTCCTATACTGAATCTTATTGCAAGATTAGAGCCAATGAACAGTCATTATGGCAAAATTAAAATTAAATTATCTGCAAAGCATAATAATTCTATTTGTTGCAAGTAGAAAGGGTCCTGTAATACCGGAGAGAACAGTTTCAAATTTAGTCAATAGGTATACAACTGCCTCTGAAATCTGAAGGGCTATCAAAAATCATAAATACCACTGACTTGACCCTTGATCAAAAATAATGAGGTAATGCTAGTTCACACGGTAGTATGTTTATAAGAACAACTTACCAATGACATTGTGTTTTGAACTGAAAGGATCTACAATAGTTTGATCTCTGTAGCTTCGAAATCCCTGAATGATCACCTGATGGATAAACAAGTTAAATAATCTTAAAAAATGAAGGAAACTGCCATATATACTCGTTCATAAGCCGATTTTTTTTTTAGTAAAAAAGGGAAGCACCAAAGACGGGAGTAGTTAGTATTGTTGTTTTTTAAAGAGGTACACGATTTTAAATTTGTAACTCAAATAAATAGGTTTCTATTTTTTTTTTTAAATCACAATACATATAGTAATTTTTCATTCCAGTCTTGCAGTTCAGATCCAAGTACATTTTAAGAAATTAAGGGTGAGGTTAAAAAAAAAAAAAAAAAACACTTCTCACCCCAATATTAGTTTATGAGTAGCTTTTTTTCTATCACAGAAGGTACACTTGTACACATCTAGGTCAAAGAATAATAAATAAGGAAATATTCAAATAAACTCAGCCTTGCTGTCACAGCATAAAGCAACATGAAAGGATGTACACACAATGACAGATTAGAGTAAAAAAAGTCAGGGGCTCAGTGCTAGCAGGACAGGAATTTTTTTTAAGTTAATTTCATACCCCAATTAGCATATTTAGCATAAGAGTGCAACTTGCAAGCTCTAAGTAGAGCAGTGGCTGCATGTAAAAATTATAGATAACAGACCTATTTCTATCTAGGAAGTAGACAAACATGCTCAGTTAAGCTTTTTCGGTGTGTAGTGCTAAAACTAGTGAGAAAGATCAAAGCCTCTCAACGTTAAGAAGTCTGCCAGTTTCAAATGGAATAAAATCAGTCTTCCTTTTCTACCATTTATGTTAACCTTTTTGTGAAAATGTACAAATTGTTGCTCATTATTTACTTGGTGCTAGTAGTCCAAGTACTTTACAGGCAGGAAGAAAATTTGGCCAAATGAGCTCACCTAATACATTTGCACAAAAACTACAGGAAAAGGATTAACTGAAGGTGTGAGACAAATCAGTAAGTTCAAAAATATCTCTCAGATATATTAGAGACAAGGTGGGAGCAGTAATATCTTTTATTGGGCCAACTCCTGCTGGTGAAGAGACAAGCTTTCGCTGCACAGAACGGTTCTCCAGGTCTGGGGAAAGTACACAGATTGTTAAGTATAAGTACTTAACATATACTCTAAAGGAGCATTCAAGGTGAAGTGTCCTGTTAACAGCCCGGCAGTCATAGGACAAAAAAGGGAGTTAAGAGTTTACAGATTATTGTAATAAACCATAAATCCAGTGTCTTTATTAACCCCATGATTTTTAGTATCTACCTGAGAGTTATGAATTTAAGTTCCCAGGCTCATCTTTTGAAGATGTTGTGCAGGTTTTCTTTGAGGATGAGAACTGAGAGGTCAGATACAGAGTGATCATTTTGTGAAAATTGTTTGCCCACAGGTGACATGGTGCTTTTGTCTTACATTTCTGTGTGAGTTCATTAAAGTGCATACTGATTGTCTGGTTTCACCCACATATTTGTTATTGGGACATTTAGTGCAAATGTTATGATAGGCATGTATAGGACCCATGGATTCTGAAACGTGTATTATGGGACTGGGGGGTAGTGATCATTGTAGCAATGTAGATATATCTGCGAGTTTTACATCTGTTGTTCTGGCAGGGGTCTGGTGCTGCTCTGAGTTGATGGGTCCTAGTTTGTGGGGAGCTTGCTTCTGATGATGAGCTGGGCAAGGCTGGGGGTTCTCTGAAGGCCAAAAGAGGAGATTTAGGAAAGATTTCTTTCAGGATGCAGTCCTCATCAAGTACGGGTTGTATATGTTTAATGATAACCTGTATGGATTCAAGCATGGGGTGATAGGTGACAACTAGGAGTAAGCGGACAGAGGGTTTTTTCCCTCCTGTATTCAAGCAGGTTCTCTTGGGGTATTTGGATGGCCCATTCCATGATGCAATCTACTTTTCTGGTGGAATGTCCTTGTTTGGTGAAAGTATTTTAAGTGTGTTACAGTGTGTATCGCAGATTTTCTCCTTGGAGCTTATTCTGTGGTATCTCAGGGCCAGGCTGTAGATGGCAGATTTTCATCATGAATGGTCCCTTAGAAGGTGTGTTAACTACTTATGATAAGCAATCTGTTCCATCTTCTATTTAGCTGTGACACTCTGGGCTTGTCTACACTGGCCCGCTAAAATGAGCGTGGCTGCGATCGATGCAGCAGTATCCATTTAGTGGGTCTGGTGAAGACACGGTAAGTCAATGGGAAAGCACTCTCCCGTCAACTTCAGTACTCCGCCTTCCCGAAAGGCGGAAGTTAGGTCGGCAGGAGAGCATCTCCTGCCAACATAACGTGGTGTAGACATACGTTCGGTCAATGTAAGCTACGTCGCTCGGGGGGGAGGGAGGGTGATTTTTTTCACGCCCCTGAGCGACGTAACTTACATCAACTTAAGCCGCAACGTAGACCAGCCCTCTGAATACCTTTCCTAAACCTGAAGAAAAGCTCTGTGTAGCAAAAAAGCTTACCTTTTTTGGACCAATTTCTACAGGTGAAGGACATTACTTCACCCACCTTGTCTCTCTAATATCCTGGAACCAACACAGCTAAAACAACACAACAAACCTCAGATATACTGTCAGTTCCACATTTTTTTTCCTTAGGTGTAGTAGAGATTTCAGTCTGGTAAGCTAAAGTAAAATATAGTGCATAGGGTATTTGTATCTTAAAACTGGCTCTGCATACCAGAAAAACTCAGCCAGCTTTTGTAGTACGTGTCTATCTCAAGCAAACCCCTCCAATTACAAAAGAACATAAGAACGGCCATACTGGGTCAGACCAATGCCAGGCGCTTCAGAGGGAATTAACAGAACAGGTAATCATCAAGTGATCCATCCCCTGTCACCATTCCCAGCTTCTGGCAAACAGAGGCCTGGGCCACCAGCAGGAGATTCCTTCAACTCCCCCAGTAAAGAGGACATTTCTGCCTAATAGACTGAGGTGAAGTGAGAGACAAAAAGGAGGACATGAGGAAAAACTATAGTAGAATCCACTTTAAAAAAAAAAAAAAAAAAAAAAAAAAAAACATTTCTCCAGCCTAGTTTTTAGTGAGAATACTTGTAGAAGAAACAGCGCTAGTATCGTCTTCATCTTCCTCCCTCTAGCTTATTCCGCCAATTGAAGCCATGTTATTGTGAAAATTATAATTGTCTCTCAAATAGGTAATTATAACTATGTGTAGGAGCTAGAGTGGCCAGATGTCCAGTTTTCGACCAGACAGTCCAGTCGAAAAGGGAACCTGATCGTGTCCGGTCAGCACGGTAACCAGCTTCTGCTGCCGGAGAGCAGCAGCTGCTGCTGGAGCCTGGAGGAGCACACAGGAATGGCTCCAGAGGAGAGGGATACCGGAAGCTCCTACGTCCTGCCCCAAGCGTGGCTCTCCCTCCCCCACCCTGCTGCAGTTACCCCTCCACCCCTGTAGTGTGGCTTTCCCTCCACCGCCCTGTCCCAGTCACCCCACCCCCAGAGCCCTGCTCAGCTGGCAAAGGGAAGGAGGTAGAGAGAGGCAGCAAGTGAAGGTGGGAAAGAGAAGCAGGGGGCAGGGCAGGTTCCAGTGCTCAATGTCCGATTTTCACAAATTAGAAAGTTGGTCACCCTAGTAGGAACAGATGAGCTATTAAACACCAATATTGTTTTCCTACTAATATTCTCACTGCTGAAGTAAGGAAGAAATAGATTATATAAGCAAAACTGCTTCTAAGCAGAATAGTTTTGTTGGCATCTTCCTTTCCAGTATTCTGACCCAGCATTCCTGTGTATTTATTCAAAATTGATAAAAAGCACCTATTCTGGGATTTAGGCACCATACAGACAATCATCAAAAACACAAACAAACTCATGATATTAAAAAGACTAGAAAAATCCTCTCGACCCGCCAAAACAACCTTTCCTTCTACTACAAAACCCCCATTCAAATTCTGCCCCTGAAAAATCCTGATAAAATACAATAAATGCTGCAAAGCTCATGTATTCCAGTAGCACCTAAAGGCCCCATTGTGCTATGAACTGTACAAACATATAATAGACACTCTCCTACTCCCAAAAGCTTATAGTCTTAATAGACAAGACAAAGAATTGGGAAGATGGGGGAGGGAAGAGAATGGCCTAATTCATTCTTTAATTTTATTTATTTATTTTTAAGGCTCTGTCAAATAGCAGGGGTAAGTCTGAGTTCATGAATCAAGGACCCTTCATGAAAAACAACTCTTGTTTAAACTCATGTGCTGTAAGCTTGGATACATCAGATGATTACAACTACACTGATATCACACAAAGTGAAGCAATCTCTAAGGCAGACAAGACCCAACACATATAGGGGCTTAGAGGTTAAAACCAAAACTTCACAAGAAATCAGATAGTTGGCCCTCTCACAGAGTCAAATTTATTCTTCATCTGCAGAGCACAAACACCACACATCACTACTGGCAACTATAGCTAGTTATCTGGATATCCAGAAAAATTGGTGAGAGCAGACCACTAAGTTGCAAACCTGAGA
The DNA here is from genome assembly GCF_027887155.1 of Malaclemys terrapin pileata. Lineage (NCBI taxonomy): Eukaryota > Metazoa > Chordata > Testudines > Emydidae > Malaclemys > Malaclemys terrapin. The sequence continues at coordinate 119,139,809 of NC_071511.1, forward strand.
AACAGCATATACCCTTCATTCAGGAAAAATGATACACTCTTGACATTCCTCTGGTTCCATCTCCCAGTGTATAAAGTCTTCTAGGGGTTAATACACAGAGACATTCAGGCTTCAATCGCTATTAGGCACTGAATAAGTCACTTTCTCATCTGACCCAGTCAATGAAGTTTAAATATCAAGCTAATATTCTCCCACATACTAAGACACCCTAGCCAATACCTCCTTATTAACAGCCCCATACAAAATGGGAAGGGGAGAGGTAACAAAATGGAACCCTCACACAACAGATCCCTCAGGGAATGGGAAATAGCTCAGTATTAACTACTCTTTTGCCCATCTCAAAAAGAAAGAAATGTAGCCACTAAACATCACATGTCCCTGTGCTAGGGTAACAAGTGAAACACCACCACCTCATGGTCAATAGTTGCAAAGGTAACTGATAGATCTGAAATATTTTTTACAAGGTTCCTGGCCAAGGGAATAGGGTAAAGGGGATAGATTTCAGTCAGGCTTTTTGACACAGCCTCACATGACATTCTCGTAAGCAAGCTAGGGAAATGTGGTCTAGATGAAATTACTATAAGGGGGGTGATTTTAGTAAAGCTTCTGATACTGTCCCACATGACCTTCTCATAAACAAACTAGGGAAATGCAACCTAGATGGAGCCACTATAAGGTGGATGGAAAACCCTTCCCAGAGAGTAGTTATCAGTGGTTCACAGTCATGCTGGAAGAGCATAATGAGTGGGATCCTGCAGGGATCAGTTCTGGGTCCAGTTCTGTTCAATATCTTCATCAATTATTTAGAAAATGGCATACAGAGTACACTTATAAACTTTGCGGATGATAGCAAGCTGGGAGGGGTTGCAAGTGCTTTGGAGGATAGGATTAAAATTCAAAATGATCTGGACAAACTGGAGAAATGGTCTGAAGTGAATAGGATGAAATTCAATAAGGACAAATGCAAAGTACTCCACTTAGGAAGGAACAATCAGTTGCACACATACAAAATGGGAAATGACTGCGTAGGAAGGAATACTGTGGAAAGGGATCTGGGGGTCCTAGTGGACCACAAGCTAAATATGAGTCAACAGTGTAACGCTGTTGCAAAAAAAAGTGATCATTCTGGGATGTATTAGCAGGAGTGTTGTAAGCAAGACACGAGAAGTAATTTGTCCGCTGTGATTAGGCCTCAGCTGGAGTATTGTGTCCAGTTCTGGGCACCACATTTCAGGAAGGATGTGGACAAACTGGAGAGAGTCCAGAGAAGAGCAACACAAATGATTAAAGGTCTAGAAAACATGACCTATGAGGGAAGATTGAAGAAATTGGGTTTGTTTAGTCTGGAAAAGAGAAGACTGAGAGGGGACATGATAACAGTTTTCGAGTACATAAACGTTTGTTACAAGGAGGAGGAATAAAAATTGTTTTTCTTAGCCTCTGAGGATAGCACAAGAAGCAATGGGCTTAAATTACAGCAAGGCGGTTTAGGAAAAACATTAGGAAAAACTTCCTAACTGTCAGAGTGGTTAAGCACTGGAATAAATTGCCTAGGGAGGTTGTGGAATCTCCATCATTGGATATTTTTAAAAGCAGGTTAAACAAACACCAGTCAGGAATGGTCTCAATAATTAGTCCTGCCATGAGTGCAGGGGACTGGACTAGATGACCTCTCGAGGTCCCTTCTAGTTCTATGATTGAAAGATCATACTCAAAGAGTAGTTATCAATGGCTTGCTGTCAAACTGGCAGTGTATCTAGTAGGGTCCCAAAGTGGTCAGTCCTGCATCCAGTAGTAGTCAATATTTTTATTAATGACTTGAATAATGGATTGGAGAGCATGCTTATAAAATTTGCAGATGACACCAAGCTGGGAGGGATTGCTAGCAAGCACTTTGCAAGACAGGATTGGAATTCAAAACAACCTCAACAAATTAGAGAACTGGTCTGAAATCAACAAGATGAAATTCAGTAGAGTGCAAATAATTACACTTGTGCATCTGATTTTTCCTTCTTAATTACAAAATGGGGAGTAACGGGCTACGTGGCAGTACTGCTGTAAAGGATCTGGGGATTCCAGGGGATCACAAATTGAACATGAATCAATGTGACGCGGTTGCAAAAAAGGCTATCATCATTCTGGAGCATATTAACGGAAGAGTTGTATGTAAGACCCGCTCTATCAGCACTGATGAGGCCTCAGCTGGAGTACTGTGTCCAGTTCTGGGTACCACACTTTAGGAAAGATGCAGATAAATTGGAGAAAGAGTCCAGAGGGGAGCAACCAAAATGATAGAAGGTTTAGAAAACCAAACCTACAAGGAACTGTTTAAAAAACTGGGCATGTTTACTCTTGAATTTTATTAACCCAGTTAGAGCTAAGGACTCCAGGTTTTGCTGGATTTGCCTAGTAAACAATCCGCCCCTCACCCCTCCAAAAAAGATTTGAGACAGGGCAATAACTGAAGAATTTCTCAGCCTGAACAGATGGTTTTAATGAGAAAAGGCCTCTACATAGATTTTTCTGAAAGAAGTGGGTTTATCTTGCACTCCTGAATGGAGAGTTTGACAAACATCAGCAATGATTCCAGCACCTCTTAATGTCCTTCAGACAGGAGAAGTCTTGGCCCACAAATCTCTGAATCAGCACCAGATCCTCAGTGAGTGACACTTGCGGACACTCAAATACGTAACACATTGTCTGTTACCTCCAAACAATACTTTGTTCCCAATGAGGGTATGTCTAGAATTTTTTTTTTTTTTTTAAGATGGTTAAAATCATTAGCTAGTATATTTTGCAAAAATCCACCTTTTATCTTAGTCTAGCATATTTTGGACGAATAACTCCAATCTAGACATCCAGCTACTTTATCTGTAAAGTAATCTGAAAACTCTACAATACTGAGAAACACTCACTGTCATCAAACTGACTAATCAAGTTATTTGCCATCTGGAATAATTCCCTGATCAAGACTCCATGGACACTATTGGGGGGGGGGGGGGAGAGAGACACAAATATTCTTTAGCTCTTGCACAGTCTCATAAGATTTCAATCACTGTCATACTCAGAATAGAACCTGTCACCAGTACACCTCACACTGAGGCTTCACACACCTCTATTTTCAAGGGCCTGAATTATTTTGCTCAATGTCGGCCTCCTCTTCACCCTTAGCTTTGTACCCTTCTTATAAACTACCCTGACCCGAAGAAGAGCTCTGTGTAAGCTCGAAAGCTTGTCTCTCTCACCCACAAAAGCTGATCCAATAAATCAGCAGTTCTCCATCAGGGGTCCGGGGCCACGAGCAGGATTTGAGGGGGTCCTCTAAGCAAGCCTGGCAATAGACTCGCTGGGGTCCAGGGCAGAAAGCCAAAGCCCCACTGTGCAGGGCTGAAGCTCAGGGCCCCGAGCCCCGCCACCTGGGGCTGAAACCAAAGCCTGAGCAACTTAACGTAGTGGGGCCCCCCATGGCAGGGGGCCCCAGGCAACTGCCCTGCTTGCTACCCCCTAACACCAGCCCTGGCTTTTATAGGCACAGGTGGGCCATGGAGTTTTTAATAACATTTTGGGTGGGCCTCAGAAAAAGGTTGAGAACCCCTGCAATAAATGACATTTCCCCACCCACCTTGTCTACCCCCCGCACCTGGCACCGTCGGCCATAGCTGGGCCACCCAGCATCCTCCTTATCCCTTCAAAGGCACATCTTGTGGGGTCCCCCCCCCATTGCTCTTTATTTACACAGACGTGACGGGGTTTCTTGGAGAGGGGAAGGGCTGAGCTCTGGGCCCAGATACAACCCCCCCCCCCCCCAACCCTTCCCGCCAGCCCTGCCTGCCGGGTGCTGGGCGGGGGGGCCGCAGGCTCTGAAGGGACCCAAGCGGGCTTTGGCACCCGGCGGGCCCCCGCCGGCAGAGCACACGGGGGGGGGGGCGCTCCTCCCCGAAGGCAGGGCCTGGAGGTGCTCTCCCCTCCCAACGGGGCCCGGCATTCACCCCAGAGCCGCTCCCCCCAGGCCAGGCCCGCCCGCCCCCTTACCTGCTTGATGTACATGTCTCCGGAGGATGGGGGCGGCGGCTGCCCCCCGCCGCGCTCGGCCTCCTTCGCCTCACGGCGCCCGCGCCCGGCTCGCTCCCCGCCTCCTCGCGGCGCGGCAGCCGGAGCCCGCTCCTCAGCCCCCACACAAACAAAATGGCGGCGGAGCCGCCTCCCCTCGGCGCGGACCACTCGGGATGTGGAGCGGGGGGGCAGGGCCGTGGGGAGCACCGCAGCGAAGGTTGGGTGGGGTCACTCACTCACACCCAAGGGCTGCGCTCCCGTCCGAGCCCAGCGCTGGGAAGCGAGCGAGTGGACACGCCAGGTCCGCTCCTCACCCCCCCCCCCCCCACGGCTGCGGCAAGTGGTGCCGCCCGCTAGGGGGAAGGTTGGGCGCCAAAGGCAAGTGCGGGCGGAGCGGGGGAAGCAGCGGGGGGTCCCGAGCTAGGGGTTGGGTGGGGAGGTGGCAGGAGATGGCTCTAGGGGGGGTTCCCCCCAGGGGGTGCTTGGGGCTGGGAGTGACAGGGGGTGGCTCCTTTGTAGCATCCCCTATGGAAACCCTATGGGGTGGCTATATAGGAGGTTTCCTATGTGGGGACAAAATGGGTGGGGGCTTGGCAGGGGGTGGCTGTATGGGAAGGTTCCCATAGGGGACACTATGGGGTAGGGGAGTGGAAGGGGAATGGCTGTATGGGAGGGTTCCCACAGGGGACACTGTGGGGTGGGGATGGCTGTATGGGAGGGTTTCTATGGGGGGCATAATGGGTGGGGGCTTGGCAGGGGGGTGGCTGTATGGGAGGGTTCCCATAGGGGACACTATGGGGTGGGGGAGTGGCAGGGGAATGGCTGTATGGGAGGGTTCCCACAGGGGACACTGTGGGGTGGGGGAGTGGCAGGGGAATGGCTGTATGGGAGGGTTCCCATAGGGGACACTATGGGGTGGGGGAGTGGCAGGGGAATGGCTGTATGGGAGGGTTCCCACAGGGGACACTGTGGGGTGGCGGTGGCAATAATAAGCAGGCAGTAGCACTCCTGGGTATTCTATCCTGTTAGAAGTAAACTGAATGTTTGACAAAAATGGGGCACATTAAAGGCACTTGACTGCCTCAGTTACTACCAAAACCCAGTAGTGAACTGAAGAATGTGACTAGAGTGTTAAGATTGGTTCCCGTGAGCAAATGGTATGGGTTGGTAACAGTTTGTCATGTCTATAAAGCTTCAATGAAGTTTCACTGAATGGAAAAAACAAACATTTATGCTGAAACTCATTTTTTGTTTATCTAAGGATTGCATACTGCTGCCCAGGTCTCTGGTATCTGAGCACCATCCATGTAAATTCAATAGCAATAGCCAAGCCCATAGCGAACATCAGGGAGTTTCTGCCACTTCTCCTTTGCTATGAAAGCTTTGCACACAGCTGCAGTAAAATGTATTAAAAAAATTGATTACCCACTGTTGAAAACTATGCTTGTTTCATTACAGTGGGTACAAAATGAGCCCAAGTGGCACGTGTGGCTGTAGAAGGACAGAGGCAACTCACATTTGATACGGTGGAAGAGTAAGTACTAGGTGTGCTTGGATTGAACAGAAGTCTGCAAATACACATCGTAAAGTGTCTATAACTTGTCTAGGGAACAGGATACAAGATAGCTCAAAGAATATTGCTGAGGTGTTCAGTGGAATATTTACAAGCCACTGTACCTCCACCAGGTTCATAGGAACCTTCCAGTCAGTAGTGGCAGGTTTGTATAATTTTTGGTGGTGCCCAGAACGGGTCCAAGTCCCATGCCTCCACCCCCCACCTTGTAAGCGGATATATTTTTTAAAATAATGTAAAAAAATGGACTGGAAACAGTAAGTATTTAACAGTTTCCCTATATTGCACAATATCACTATTGTAAGAAAAATTTATTTGACTAAGAATATCAACTTTATTAATACTCTTTTGAATATGGAAACAACCAAGCACTCTTGGATCAATAACCCTCAAAAGCAAAAAGCTCTGATTAATTCTCTATTGTACTCTAACCACGTAAATTGTAATAGTCAAGACTGATGAAAACTCCTTTTCTTATCTTTTAGATTTGCCGCATCTTTCTTTTGTATAGTTTCAGGTTGCAAGCTGGGTGTCGAACTCAGGCTGTCACCTAATGAATTATGCTTTTGTTCTTTTTCTCTGGGTAACTTTATTAAGAATTTATCCATTGTTGATTATTATTACATAAAATTAATGGGGTGGGGCTGAGGAGTTCGGAATGTGGGAAGAGGCTCAGGGTAGGGCAGAGGATTGGGGTGATGGCTGCAGGGTGGGGCCAGGGATGAGGGATTCACAGTGCAGGAGGGGGCTCAGGACTGGGACAGAGGGTTGGGGTGCAGAGGGGTGAGAGCTCTGGCTGGGGATGTGGGCGGGGATGAGGGGTAAGACATTTCTTTCCTCTCCCAGGCTGGAGAGCAGGCAGAACTGGATTATTGACATGGCTGTGCAGAGCATTACTACTGGGGATGTACACTGTTGTTGTTTTAACTATTAAACAAATATTTCAGCCTAGTAACCAAGATGAAAGGAATCTAAGAGGGTAAATCTTCATTAATGTGCACAGAGAGGTAAATGCGAAACTCTATTATTGGGGACATGGCTAGCCTGAAAGCCATATATTGTAAACAAGTATTTTTGTACCTATTTATGACTCTCTCACAGTCTGTGCATCTTTTATCTTGGAAATGAAAATCAGTTAAGGTGCTTCCAAGTTCTCAGTGCTGTAACGTTTGGGTTGCGAATACTTGATGGAAATTTGTCCTTGCTGTAAAACCAGTGTTTTCAATGGAATTTAAAAGAATAACGGGGGGGCACATTTTTCTGTGGGTCTTAAGGGTTTTTTTACATAACTAATTTTTAGATAAAGTGGAGTTGTCGCCTTACTAAGGGCTTGTCCACAGTGGGGTTTCACACTGAGAAACTGTGCCAGCACAAGTCATGGTTAACTGGGCATGGATTGTCTACACTAGGGGCTTGCACAAATGCAGCTATGTTGGTGTAAAATAACACATTGCAGACAAGGCCTACAAGTCAGACAGTCTAACACCAACAGCAATACACCCCTCAGAACCACTTATAAAGAACAAAGGAAAGAAATGCCAACTCCTAAGCAAAGAATGGGGCAGGGGATGAGGGGTTCACTGTGCAGGAGGGGGCTCAGGGCTGGGGCAGTGGGTTGGGGTGTGGGGGCAAGGGCTTTGGGGTGAGGGCTGGGGGATAAGGGGTTCACAGTGCAGGAGGGGGCTCAGGACTAGGGTGAGGGCTTTGGGGTGGGGCTGGGGCATGAGGGGTTCATGGTGCAGGAGGGGGCTCAGGGCTGGGGCAGAAGGTTGGGGTGAGGGCTCTGGCTGGGGATGCAGGCTTTGGGGTGAGGCTGGGCCAGGGATGAGGAGTTCAAACTTTGGGGTGCAGCAGGCAAGCTGCCCCGGGGCTGGGGCCAGAGAGGTGGACTCCCCCCAGCCCTCTCCCCGCTGGCAGCAGCGAGCCCCGGGGGAGAGACACCCCCCCTTCCTGTCCCTCCCCCAGGCATGACACTCACCCAAGCCCCAGGCTACTGCTCAGGAGGTCCAGACAAGATAAGCCCCCTTGGAGTTGCCTGCCATGCCACCTTGCCTCCTCCCTCCACAAGCGCAGCAGTCAGCCTGCCACCGGCACCATTCCCTTAGCTGGCAGCAGCCAGCAAGTGAGTATAGCACACAGCTGCAGGGGGCAGCCACCCAGGGCACAGGTGAGGCAGGGCTGCTAGGGGGAGGCACATGGGAGCAGCAGGCGGGAGCAGGGGACACTCCCGGGGAGGCGTGTGGGGGCAGCAGGTGGAAGACCCAGCCCCGAACATTGGTGGAGTCGGAGCCCTGAATTTGCTGGAGCACGGGCATCATGGGCCCATACAACTCGCCACCTCAGCTTCCAGTCCTTTATAACATTCAGTTTCTGGGGTTAAGGCTCCAACCTATCCTGTCTGATTTAATGTCTCTGGAAAGTGATGCAACACCTCACAAACTGACATTTGTTTCCTGCAAGTTTAAACACTTTAAAAGGCTTTAGAATCCTTTCCACTCCTACTAGATGTTCCTCCTGTGTTTTATGGAAATAAATGAAGCCAGCTAAGTTCATGAGGATGTCTTCATTTCTCTGAACTTGGGCTAGACCATTTACTACCCTCTGAAACATCCCTGGTGCATTCATGCGTCTGAAAAGCTCAGTACTGTGTTGTCTTCTCCTCCGTCCTCTCATTCACAGAGACCAATAGCTCAAAGTCTGTCAAGTACTAGAGATTCCAGTCTCATCTGTAGGACCAGTAAATATCTTCTTAGGCAAAAGTGCTTTTGCCTTCTTGAAGATGTTGCCACCCACTGTAATACTTACAGAAATAAAAAAAAAAAATTATTGGGACACTAAGTAAGAACGCCAACAGATGCAGGCACGACTGAACTTCCTCCTAGGCCCCCTGAAGCAAGACATCATCAATGTCACAGTTTAATAGGCATTGTTATTAGGCAGCAGGTTTAAAACAAACTTAAGGAAGTACTTTACACAACACATTGTCAACCTGTAGAACTCATTGCCATGGGATGTTGAAGGCCAAAAGTATAACAGGGTTCAAAAAAGAATTAGACAAGTTCATGGGTGCTAGGCCCTTCAATGGCTATTAGCCAAGATAGTCAGGGACACAACTCCATTCTCTGTGCGTCCCTAAGCCTCCGATTGCCAGAAGCTGGGACTGGATGACAGGTGATGGATCACTTGATAATTGCCCTGTTCTTGTTCATTCCATCTGGCACCAACCAATATAGGAAGACAAGATATTGGGCTAGATGGACCATTGGTCTGACCCAGTATGGCCATCCTTATGTTTATGGCAACTGCACCTGTATTCCTCCTCCTTGCTCCACCAGGGAACTCACTTAAAGGTTTACGGCTCCCAGCCATCACTTTTCTTCAGCAGAGACTCCCTCCCAACCATTGTTTTTCCAGGCTTCATAGTTCCCTGCCTACACTGTGATATTCCCAGCAAGCCTGACTGCCTAAACAAGCCAGCATCTGAACTTTGCTTTCTCTCCAAAGGCTATGCACCATAACTATCCCCAGTTACAAGTTATATACAGCTCTTCCTAAGCAAGCACATAGATTCATAAGATGAAAGCATTACAGGGAAAACATTAAAAGAACCTCCATGCGTGCTACAACGCTTACCAGGGGTTACCCCAGTTTCAGCCTTGGGCTCTGGTAGGTGTCCTTCAAAACCCACAGCTGAGTTTTCCCCATGGTTCCAAGTTCATTACTAGCTCAGATTCAGAACCAGAACAACCAGCTGGGCAGTTCATCCATTTCTTTATACAACTCAAGCCTTTGATCTCCAGTCTCTAGGAACAAGTACTCCCCAGGAAATCCATTTACCATGTATTATTCTAGAAGTCTATTATTGATGGTCACATTTTCAATATTTTAACCATGTTTTCAGACCCGAAGGAGAGCTGTGTGGCTCAAAAGTAGCTCGCTCTCTCTCACTGCAGAAGTTGGTCTAATAAAAGATTCACCCACCTTGTTGCACATTTTCAATATAGACCTTTGAACTTCCAGGCCTTCCTTGAACTTCTGGGCCCACAATAATACATAAACGTTGCCTTTAATACAATGTACCCCCAAAGATATTTAAACTTGATTCAATAAGGTTTTTCAAGGATATTGCAGGGAATTGCCATCTGGGTCACAATCATGATATCTAAACAGTAAGAGAAAGTTACAGCACCACCTACTGGTGAAGCTGCTATCTGCACTGATCATTACAATAATATATCACATTGACAAACCTGTCATTGTTCCACCAAAGTTGTATGCCTCCAAGACCCAAGCCTAGTCTTGCATACTTTATTTGTGCACCCAGAGAGCTCTGAACTGAATGGAAATTTTGAGATCCTGATAGAAATTTTTACCTTTATTCTGTCATTATTGGCTTACGTGCTACTAAACACACAATATTTTGTACCAGTATAACTGTGTTGGTGAGAAGCATGTTTTTTATCAAAATAATTATATGGTTAAAACCCTTAGTGTGTATAGATGCCTTACAGAAGTATAGCATATTGCCACACAGAAATAAGCTGCTCCAGCATAACTGAATCCACACTAAGGCAGTTGTACCACTTCAACCACTCAAGTAGCGTATAGTGTTTAGACAAGACTTTAGTATCGTAGGAAGCTATGTAGCCTGTACAGTGTATTCACATTTATTTTATACAAGGTCAGAATACGAGGAAAATATGACTGACTCCTTTTCCATCTCCTACAAAGGGTTCAGAATCATTTAGTGAAGAATTCTGAACACAGAAGGAAGTGGTAGATCTGTAAGTATCCTTCTTTGTTCCTATACTCTCTGTGCAGCTAGTTGGAAAATACTGTACAATTTTACACCAATAGCATAAAATACATTGAATTTATATAGAAGCTTTCATCCAAGGATCTCAAAGCATTTATTAAACACACACACTCTCATTTACTCATTAGGCCTCTAACATCCCTGAAAGATAATTATCATCTCCATATTTCTATTGGAGAAACAGAGGCACAGGCGTTAAATGACTCACATTCATACAGTGTATCATTAACAGACTCAGGACTAGAACACAGGAGAACTGCATATATGTTGCTCTGACCATTAGTAACTACTGCTTATCTGAATTTCAGACCCTAATACAGTTGAAACTGGATATTACACTGAGAATTTCTAACAGCAGTACCTATAAAGAATGAGAAAAATCTATTAGAATTTTTTGAGTATCAACAAATGTGGACAGGAGTGATCCAATGGATAAAGTATAGTTGTATTTTCAAAAAGCCTTTAACAAGATCCCTCACCAAAGGCTCTTTAGCAAAATAAGCACTCAGGGGATAAAGGGGAAGGTCCTCTCATGGATTGGTAAATGGTTAAAAGGTAGGAAAAAAAGGATAGGAACAAATGGTCAGTTTTCACAGTGGAGACAGGTAAATGGTGGGGTCCTGCAAGGATCTGTACTGGGACAAAAACATATTCATAAATGACGTGGAAAAGGGGGTAACCAGTAAGATGGCAAGATTTGCAGATGATACAAAATTACTCAAAATAGTTAAGTCCAAAGCAGACTACGAAGAGTTACAAAGGGATCTTACAAAATGGGATGACTGGGCAACAAAATGGCAGATGAAATTCAGTGTCGATAAGTGCATATTGGAAAATATAATGCCAACTATATATACAAAATGACGGGGTCTAAATGAGCTGTTACCACTCAAGAAAGAGAACTTGGTGTCATCGTGCTTAGTTCTCTGAAAACATCAACTCAATGTGCATCAGCAATCAAAAAAAGCTAACGAATTGTTAGAACCATTAGGAAAGGGATGGATAATAAGAGAAAATATAACGCCACTTTATAAATCTATAATATGCCCACACCTGGACTACTGTGTGCAGTTCTGGGCACCACATCTCAAAAAAAGATATATTAGAACTGGAAAAGGTTGAGACAAGTGCAACAAAACTGATTAGAGGTATGGAGCAGCTTCCAGGTATGGAGAAATTAAAATGATTGGGACTGTTCATCTTGGAAGAGAGTTGACTGAAGGGGAATATGATAAAGATCCTTAATATAATGAAAAGGTATGGAGCAAACGACTAGGGACGTGTTATTTACTTCTCGTAACACAAGAGCCAGGAGTCACTCAATGAAATTAAAAGCAGTTTAAAACAAACACAAGAAAGTATTTCTTCACATAACACACAGGCAACCTGTGGAACTCATTGCCAGGCGACGTTGTGAAAGCCAAAAGCATAACTGGGTTCAACAAAGAATTAGATAAATTCATGGAGGAAAGGTCCATCAATTGCTATTAGCCAAGATAGTCAGGGATGCACATGCCAAATGTTCTGAGTGCCCCTATACCTCTGACTGCTAGAAGCTGGGACTGGACAATACGGGATGGATCTCCCGATAAATTGCCCTATTCTGTTCATTCCCTCTGAAGCATGTGGCAACGGCCACCAGCATAAGACAGGAGGATACTGGGCTAGATGGACCATTTGTCTGACCTAGTATGACCATTCTTAAGTTCTTAAATGCTTGTAGTTGTAAGCAGTTTCCCTTCTAAAATAGGAATACAGTAATCATATGTTTTCAGAGACTAGTGTGTTAAATTTAGAAGTTTTGCAACTTCTGATTTGAGAATACTAGCACTAACTCCAAGAAATCGGACTATCTGGGCTAATTTGATCTTTGTAACAGCATTAACTATTCTGGGATTGTATCTACTTACCCCAAGTCTTAAGTGCGATACTCAAGTTGTTCCAATGCCATGGTGACAGAAGCAGGATAAGATCCTCTTTAAAACAGCCCTTTTGGCTTGTTTGGGTTCTTAAAACCAGAAGTCCCTTTTTAATGCAATAAGTTTAAAAATATTTACTACAGCAAGGCTAGGATCTGAATGGCTAAAGAGAAAGTCTAGAGGAGGCCCACCATAAGCAGATCAGATCTTTCCCAGAACTTTCTGATGTATTAGGATTCTTGTTAAACCAAATACAAAACAAAGTCTGACTGTAACCATAGTCACTTCATACAGCTCAACAGGCTGTATATTCCAACAAACAATATAAAACCAGACAACACATACCAGCAGCTGTTAGCTCTCCACAACTCCTTTTCGAAACCTCCAGGCCAACAAATCCCCAATTTCCCCCATCAAAAACAATCCAGCTCCACCCTCACCTTCCACTGCCTTAAAGGGTTGAGTCCCAAGTTGTCACAGCTGCACGTGATTGATTCAGCTCAAGAAAGTACTCCCAGCTGAGACACTGAACAGCTCTTCCTGAATAACTCCATGTGTGGGCACTCTTATTCCAGAATAAGACTGTCCTGCTCTGCTCAATCTACATGTGTTAAATTGTAAATGTATGGAGATATCTTATCTCCTAGAACTGGAAGGGACCTTGAAAGCTCATTGAGTCCAGCCCCTGCCTTCACTAGCAGGACCAAGTACTGATTTTGCCCCAGATCCCTAAGTGCCCCCCCAAGGATTGACCTTACAACCCTGGGTTTAGCAGGCCAATGCGCAAACTACTGAGCTATTCCTCCCCCCACATTTAAGTGAAACAGGAACGAGGCATTTTTATTCCAGAATAAGGGTGTCCACATGGAATTATTCAGGAAGAGCTGTTCCTGAACAGCTCCAAGTGTAGACAAGCCCTTAGCCCCCTGCTGTGATTTACCCTCCCACACAGCCCCCCAAAATTAAAACATGCTGCTGTCTGGATCAGTGAGATTTTCTGCTAGGAGCACTACTGGTGTGGGGACGAACAGGACTGGAACCTCCTCCCCAGAGCACTAACAATCCATATACCCATAGTGACACAATGGCTGCAGCTGTACTAGCAAGTTTCAGAACAGTAATACAACAGCAGGTGTGTACGTGTAAAGATATTGTAAAACTAACCTTTGCATTGCCTTGATCCTGGGCAACTGCATGTCGGATCAGCACCCTTGACATAAATTAGAATAGTATAATCTATGCACGCTGCTAACACAACCCTAGAGGAACCGATACAGCAACTAAGCGCTGCTGGGGAGAGGGAAGCCCTGGCCATGCCCCCTTTCCTTCAGCCACACACATTATAGTACTTAAGCATCCCAGAGAAGAGTTGGCTTAGGAGCTGCTGCACCATCTCTATCCACCAGAGGATCCCCTACACAGGAGTGATCATCCATTAGCCGGTTAGGCTAGCTCTACATTCGTGGTCCTCCAGTTGTGCACTGAGAAGCAATGGAGAATATGATCTGGTAACTCCTAGGTGTTTTGAAAGACAGTCCAAGTGCACATTCTTAGAAAAGGATTTTTAATGTGTTGGGGGTTAAGACACTCAGAGCTGGAAGCAGTGACCTTCAATAGTTTGGATAACCAGATTGGTTGACTGAAGATGTTCAAGCATATTTGCTTTTGCTGGTGTTCTGAAATTGAAGCTCTGCATGTGAAGAGCACGCTTGGCTTTGCTGCAACATTTGCTATTAATCCATCTTTGTTCAAGGCAATAACAGGAATGATGTGCATATTCTTGGGAAAAAATAGACCAGACAAGACTAGCCTGAGTCTATATCCACTCATTTATCTCCCAAAGAGCAAATGATCTACTCAACAAAGTGTTGTCAAATGCACAAAGTAAACAAACCGAAGAGAAAAAATAATTTTCTTCTCCACTTTTTCAATTACAGTAATTTTAGACATTATTTATAACAATAGTGGGGGGAGGGATTTTCAGAAGGAAATGTCATTTTCAACTTGACAGTGCCCCTTCAAAACTTATAACTGTTATCAAAATTAAAGTATAGCAGAATCCCTATTACTATCCTCTTTCTCATTAATAAAAATTTGTTCAAAACATAATTGGCTGGTTCCTGCCTCTCCTAGAATAATAGTCTGGTAAATTACTTCCTCTGATCAATGTCAACATCCCCAGTGCACCTAGCCATTTTAACTTCCCCTTAATAAAGTGTTCGTTAATGAATATCCATCAGAAGTACATTTTACCTATTCCTTTAAAAGAAATTGTCTATTGCAGTTTCTGCAGAAAATAGAACACATTGCACAATAAACAAAGAACGAACAATTACAGAAAGAGATGTTAGAAAACAACATACTCAGCACCTCTTCACTGCATATTGCTAACACACTCAGATTACTACTAAAATCAATGACACTAAGAAGCAAAAATTAACTTTGCACAAGTTGCACTTGCGGAAGCACCTTTCATTTTCAGATTTCAAAGGGCTTTATGTACATTATTGAATTCAAATAGTCTCACAGCACCTCTCTGAGGTATGTGCTACAATAGTTTTTAATCCTCATTTTACAGAAGTGTGAACTGAACTACAGAGAGGTTAAGGGATTTTGCCTGAGGCCAGTGTCAGAGTCTTGGATCCCAACCCCCAGATCAACCCAATAGATCATATACAGAGCTGGTGGGGAGGTGACAAAGGTTGCAGACAATACAAAATTACTCAAGATAGTTAAGTCCAAAGCAGACTAGTGAAGAATTACAACGGGATCTTACAAAACTGGGTGATGGCAGATGGCAGAAAACAAAATGGCAGATGAATTCAATGTTGATAAGTGCAAAGTAATGCACATTAGAAAACATAATCCCAACTATACATATAAAATGATGGGGTCTAAATTACCTGTTACCACTCAAGAAAGAGAACTTGGAGTCATGGTGAATCGTTCTCTGAAAACATCTGCTCAGTGTGGATCAGCAATCTAAAAAGCTAACTGTTAGGAAACATTAGGAATGGGGTAGCTAATAAGACAGAAAATATCATAGTGCTGTTATATAAATCCATGGTATGCCCCACACTTCTGGTCACCCCATCTCAAAACAAGATATATTAGAACTGGAAAAAGTAGAGAGAAGGGCAGCAAAACTGATTAAGCCATGGGGCAGCTTCCATATATGGAGAGATTAAAAAAAACTGGGACTGTTCAAGTTGGAAAAGAGAAAACTGAGGGGGAATATGAGAGGTCCTTAAAATCATGAATGACATGGAGAAAGTGAATAGGGGAGTGTTATTTACCTCTTTACATAACACAAGAACCAGTGGGTCACCAGATGAAATTAATAGGCAGTGGATTTAAAACAACCATAAGGAAATACTTTGTCACACAATGCACTGTCAACCTGTGGAATTTATTGCCAGGGGCTGTTGTGAAGGCCAAAAACTGGGTTAAAAAAAAAAGAATTCGATAAGTTCATGGAGGATAGGTCCATGAATGGCTATTAGCCAAGATGGTCAAAGACAAAATCCCATGCTATAAAATTACCCTATTTGTAAAAGAGCGTGATGAGTGATAACTGGAGTAAGGGAGTGGTGAGTGTTTCAAACACCTGGGGAATATAATTTTTCTGCTCAGTGCATGGAGCGTTAGCTACACACCTCCCATTAAGATGAACTGGAGGTTTGTGACTACATTTTGTTTACAGAGCATGCTGGAAATATCCCCCCTCCCCATTGAAGTGTGATGTGTCACTTCTTTATTCTGTCGTGCCGCTGTTGCTGTAGGAGTACAGCAAAATGGCAGCTCATAGTACACCACACTTTAATAAGTACCTACAAGCATATAATCAGCGCTTACTACATGTGGAGTTCACATCAATGCAGGTCTTTCAATATGTGCTTCAGTGCATACATCTTTTTTCATAACCCTATTTTCTAAGTGGCAGTTTTCTATAAATATACTAGAACTAACCATTAGCATTAGAAAGGGGACAAGAAGTAAGCATGGTGATTTAATTCATTCGGATTCCACAAGTGAAAAACATACACTAGTTATCCCTTTGACCAATCAAGTTCAGTGCAAAGGAATATAATAGGATTTCTCTTTTTCTGTGTTTATTCTCTTCCCAGTTCTGGTTTTTATTGTCAAATTTTTGAGACACAGTAAATATCTTATAAAAACAGTGGATTTTGTGTGTGCGCGTATTTAGATAAAAAGCCATCAAAATTTATTATTCATACATTTTAAACTACCTAAGATATTAAACTGTTATTTTAAAACATTGATTTTAAAAGTCAGAACTTAATAGTGCCACTGAACAATATAAAGGGTTAAGGCTACATTATTCAACTTTGTTAAAGCCGATCATATTTTTAAGGGAGTCTTTAGTCAATCTTGCTTTCTCTTTCTTCGTTAACAACAGATTAGTTTTAGAAATTCATCACCCCATGTAGGTACTTGATACAGAAAGAGTTAAGATTCTCAGTGCACAATCCACCAACTCTGGCCAGCAAAGATTTGCAGTTCAACACTATTCAGAGAAAACTTAGCAAAATACATGCAAAATTTTAAGAGCACAATATTAGTCTCATTAAAATGATCAAATAGAAATATTCAATTTCCATAATTATAGAAAAGTCTCCCTTTTGAAGAGTGTTAACTATCTGAATACATTACCACAGTGAAGCTTGATTGACAGCACTGTTATGGGGCATCATTGCTGACCATTTATCATGCACGATGAGAAAAAAAGGTCAAAAAGTTTCCTCCAGGAGCTGCTGCTTCTAAAATGGCAAACAGACCACTGAAGCACATTTTGCTGAAGCATACTTACAAAACTTGCCCTTAAGGTTGCTCTTAAACAATAGTCTGGTATTCTCCCCAATCATGTTAAAAACCTGGTATACAAAGGTGTCTTCTCATTCTAACAGGTTTCAGAGTAGCAGCCGTGTTAGTCTGTATCCGCAAAAAGAACAGGAGTACTTGTGGCACCTTAGAGACTAACAAATTTATTAGAGCATAAGCTTTCGTGGACTAGAAGTGGGCTGTAGTCCACGAAAGCTTATGCTCTAATAAATTTGTTAGTCTCTAAGGTGCCACAAGTACTCCTGTTCTTTTTTCTCATTCTAACTGCTTCTTAATATCCATAGTGGGAATCATACTTTCTGTTAATTTTTCATAGTATATAGTATACCATTATTCCTTTTTGTCCAGAGCATTTTGCCCAAATTTGGGGTGCTGGGGGTTGTTTTGGTTTGGAGGAGAAATTGATGATGGAGACAGATATCTTTGATGCACTCCTGTTTATTTACAATAAAAATGTTCATAGTCTTGTTTCCCTTAAGACAGGAGGAATCAAACAAGAGACAGTTTCTTTGCTCACAGTTCCAAGCCTCTTTTAGGCAGAACTTAGCCCAAAAAGTTCTCTCTCCGCTTTTCTTAGGGCCATGCTCCCACTGCTTGTTCAGGTTGTGTTTTTGGCTTTCTACTCCTTCTTTATCTCTGTCTCTATGGTGTTTCTCAGGGTTTCTCTCTCTCATACACACCTCTATTAACACTACCCAGTAAAACCCCCTCCGCCCAGGTGTGTGCCTTGATTGTATCTTTGTTTTGGGTAGAGGCTCCTATTTGTTTCAGCTATCTGGTTCCATAAAGGAGCTTAACCGTTTCTTACATTGATCCTACATGAAAGGTGGTTGTTGCACCCCCCCCTCCCTGGCCCCCAGTTTCAATGAGGTTTAGCCCAACCCATCACAGCATTTTTCTTCAGCTGCCTGTTTAATGGCAGGGTAAGTCTTCACATTTCTTTCCTGTGGCAGCCTCCCTTAGTAAAAAACTCAGAAAATGGTCTCACACAGCAATTTGTTTAGTGCTTTCCAGCACAGAAGCTCGTGTGCCTATGAAAACTAGTGATAATGCTACTATTTTGCTCTCTTCCCTGCTGGGTGCATACGTATGAGCTCATGTGTGTAGTTAAGTTAGTGCCCTAGACATCAGGAAGTCAAGTATATTTTGAAAAAAATGGAGATTATTGCGATGCAGACTTAAAACCACCATCCAGAAGTGGCAATAGGTCACACAACAGACAGGACTGGTACTCATTTGAACATCCTCATGTGGTTTGCTGAGTTGCTACAAGTGCGAGCAATGCCTTCCCAGTTATTCCCCCTGCTTCGGGATTACCTGGGTTCCAATTCTGCTTACACCAGTATTTACTTCTAATGCTTTTTAAACAACATTTGTAACTGCATTTAGTATACTTTGGGAGGGGGCTGAAATAATAATAATTAATTACATATTAGGGAAATAGTTACTTTAAAAAATGATACATTGTATTGTCAATGTCCAAATGTTTTGAATGTTTATTATGGGGAAAGCAATTTTTCTGCTCATTGCCTTTCAACACAACCTCTTTATAAATAAAATATGGCTTGTGGTTGAATTAAAGGATTCCATGTGTCCCTAATTTTATGAGGCAAACCGTACACCAATAAGAAATTAAATACAGAGCTCAGGGATAATTCTGAACACATGTAATGGATTTCTACCAGCAGGTGGCGCAGGTGCGCTCTCACAGCATATTTCCCACACAACGTTGATGTTTAAATGACATTAGAAGGCCTGATGTTAACTGGCAAAAACCAGAGGAGTTTCTGTAATTTTTCTAGACTTGTAAATTAAACACGGACAAAATGTTTGCAACTTTTGTGAAGGAGAAACTATTGCTCCAAGTTTTGACCCAGAGAAATTTTTTTCCATGTAGAACTCTATAAAACAAACAAACAAAAGTGAAGGGCCTGATCCTGCTATGTTCTGACTAACCTCCCCTCCCTGCTCCCCCCGCCCCACTTTCCCAGACATAAGAGTTAGGGTGACCAGATGTCCCGATTTTATAGGGACAGTCCTGATTTTTGGGTCTTTTTCTTATATAGGCTCCTATTACCCTCTACCCCCGTGCCGATTTTTCACATTTGCTGTCTGGTCACCCTAATAAGAGTGCATTGAGTATACACAAGATCTTCAGCACCTCACTGGATTGGATCCAAATAGTATTAGCCCCTACACAGTGGTTCTCAACCTTTTCTGTCATCTCTAGCAGATGATAGGACTGAGGATTTATCTTCACTGCAAAGATGTTGAAATTATGCACCTTTTGCCTGGATCATAAGTCTGAACATTTGGCCATCTTAAATTTCTCTGGCTTGTCCACCTAGGGTGGGAGGATAGCTCAGTGGTTTGAGCATTGGCCTACTAAACCCAGGGTTGTGACTTCAATCCTTGAGGGGGGCCATTTAGAGATTAGGGCAAAAATCTGTCTGGGGATTGGTCCTGCTTTGAACAGAGGGTTGGACTAGATGACCTCCTGAGGTCCCTTCCAAACCCTGACATTCTATGATTCCAAGATAACTTGCGTTCTAACTGAGAGGCTGCCCCTAACTTGAGGCTCACCCACACCTAAAACCTCTTAGCTCAAGTGCGATGGTGCTTTTTACTCAAGTTGCCTGGCCCAAGAAGGTTATAGGCTAAAACCTGAGTGGGCACCACTCATCAGCATCTGGCATAACCATTCAGTATAGATACGCTACTCTAAAACCTTACCACAATTCCTCTTGTGTGCTAGACCAGAGAGACAAGCTCTCTCACAGTTCCCTGGGAAAGAATTCATAAAACAGCTCAGCTAAGTGCCCATGTGTTTTGTGTCACAGTCAGTGTGGACCCAGCAGCTCTACTGTTATTTCACAGCATGGCCAAGTGAACGCTGCTGTGGAGACATGCCCTCGGACTGCATCGGCACGAGCTATTTCCTTCCCTCCTCCCATTCATTGTGCCTACCGATGACAGAGCCTGGGCTGCGCCAACCCCCTCTTCTGCCATTTGCGAGACTTATGGCTTATGGGAGAGGCAGTGCGGTCCAGTGGCTAGGGAACAGGACTGGCACTCGGAAGACCTGGGTTGTATTCTCAGCTTGGCTGTGAGACCTGGGGCACATCACCTCACCGATCTGTGCCTCTACTACAGATGGGTAACTGATGGGAGGCATGCAGCAGTGCATTGAGCTCTGCCCGGGGGCCTATTATTAAGAGAGACAGGAGGAGCCTAGAGCAACATGCACAAAAGACTGATGTATCTATGCATTCACCAGTGAGCGGGAACCACTGCTCTAGCTCGCTTTCCTACACAGGCACCCCTGCCCCTGGCTGCCGCATGGAACTTTCTGGGTATCCCAATCATTGAGACACATTGTGATCATGGAGTCTACAAGAAAAAAAAGTCCCTCGGGTGCATCCACTTTGGTGATTGCTGAGGGCAATGCAAGGCATTCCATGCTACTCCCATTTCCAGGGTGAAGTGCATCCTGGGAGCCACTTTAAGGGCCTGTCTATATTGGGGATATTTGTACTAGGGTAGCTACATCAGTGCAAACCCCCATGCGGATGTGGTATAAAATTGGGCTAGCAAGAGCAGGGGCTAATCCTGGTTTCAAACCAGAGTGTGCTACAGTGGTATAAGCACTTTGTTGCACTGGTGCAGAGCCTCTGCTGGGAGGGGGTTGTGCTTGTTTAACAGGAGTCTACCTGCATCAAAGCAAATATCTGCATTACTGACAGGTCCTAAATTTCTGGAGATTGGAGCTGTACATCTGCCATTAACTTGAGTGTACTCAGGGAGTGCCCCGGGAGTGGGAATGGGGATGAGCTGTTCCTTGTCAGAATAATAATGATGATCCCAGGAGCCTTATTTACTTACAGTTAAAACAACTGATTGGCTACTGTTTCTAAGATATTTAAGTTTTTACATTTTATGTCTATTTATACTGTGTAGATAGTAGAGTTTTAATCATAAATTGTAAACCTAGGTCTTTTCATGTGTTTATGGTTGCTTTACATGATAATATTTCACCTGTCCTGTTTATGTAACACTTTAAAAATCAGCAAAAGGGTTATGTAAATAAAATTGATTATGAAACAAAAGGCAAAAAACTATTCTGTACATAGTTTAATCCTATTCAGTGTCTACTCGGCGCTTCTTGGCTTGTCTCTTGTATTCATTAAATGGAACATCTCTTGTCACTGTCCAGCAATAGTCTGCAAGCATTGATGGGCTCCATTTGCCCTGATAGCGTTTCTCCATTGTTGCAATGTCCTGGTGAAATCGCTCGCCATGCTCGTCGCTCACTGCTCTGCAGTTCGGTGGAAAAAAATCTAGATGAGAGTGCAGAAAATGTATCTTTAGTGACATGTTGCAACCAAGGCTTTTGTATGCCTTGAGGAGGTTTTCCACCAACAACCTGTAGTTGTCTGCCTTGTTGTTTCCCAGAAAATTTATTGCCACTAACTGGAAGGCTTTCCATGCCGTCTTTTCCTTGCCACACAGTGCATGGTCAAATGCATCATCTCGAAGAAGTTCACGAATCTGAGGACCAACAAAGACACCTTCCTTTATCTTAGCTTCACTTAACTTTGGAAATTTTCCACGGAGGTACTTGAAAGCAGCTTGTGTTTTGTCAATGGCCTTGACAAAGTTCTTCATCAGACCCAGCTTGATGTGTAAGGGTGGTAACAAAATCTTCCTTGATTCAACAAGTGGTGGATGCTGAACACTTTTCCTCCCAGGCTCCAATGACTGTCGGAGTGGCCAATCTTTCTTGATGTAGTGTGAATCTCTTGCACGACTATCCTATTCGCAGAGAAAACAGCAGTATTTTGTGTATCCAGTCTGCAGACCAAGCAAGAGAGCAACAACCTTCAAATCGCCACAAAGCTGCCACTGATGTTGGTCATAGTTTAGGCACCTCAAAAGTTGTTTCATGTTGTCATAGATTTCCTTCATATGGACTGCATGACCAACTGGAATTGATGGCAAAACATTGCTATTATGCAGTAAAACAGCTTTAAGACCCGTCTTCGATGAATCAATGAACAGTCTCCACTCATCTGGATCGTGAATGATGTTGAGGGCTGCCATCACACCATCGATGTTGTTGCAGGCTACAAGATCACCTTCCATGAAGAAGAATGGGACAAGATCCTTTTGATGGTCACGGAACATGGAAACCTTTACATCACCTGCCAGGAGATTCCACTGCTGTAGTCTGGAGCCCAACAGCTCTGCCTTACTCTTGGGTAGTTCCAAATCCCTGACAAGGTCATTCAGTTCACCTTGTGTTATGAGGTGTGGTTCAGAGGAGGAGGATGGGAGAAAATGTGGGTCCTGTGACATTGATGGTTCAGGACCAGAAGTTTCATCCTCTTCCTCGTCTGACTCAAGTGAGAATGATTCTGGTGCATCAGGAACCGGCAGTCCTTCTTCGTGGAGTACTGGGCGTATAGCTGATGGAATGTTTGGATAATGCACAGTCCATTTTTTCTTCTTTGACACCCCTTTCCCAACTGGAGGCACCATGCAGAAGTAACAATTGCTGGTATGATCTGTTGGCTCTCTCCAAATCATTGGCACTGCAAAAGACATTGATTTCCTTTTCCTGTTCAACCACTGGTGAAGATTTGTTGCACAAGTGTTGCAGCATATGTGTGGGGCCCACCTTTTGTCCTGATCTCCAATTTTGCAGCCAAAATAAAGGTGATAGGCTTTCTTAACCATAGTGGTTATACTGCGCTTTTGTGATGCAAAAGTCACTTCACCACAAACATAGCAGAAGTTATCTGCACTGTTCACACAAGTACGAGGCATCACTGCTCACTTTGACTAAACAGAAATGTGTCCCTTTACAAAATCAAACACTGACAAATAAGAGAGCACGACACTGTATGATTTCTAAAGCTGATATAGGGCAATTTGTTCAGCAGAGTGATGTAAGCTTCGTTATGATTGCATCATCCATGACTTCTAGGAATAACATGATGCAATTCATATCATGTATGACACAATACCAGCTTTAGATTGCATCATTCATTGTTTTGCCTAAAAAGCAAGTACTGTCCAAACCCAGTCATAGATTTATTCATAGAGCCAGTCAAAGATGTATCTTAGTCATTTCTGGTTTAAATTGAGATCCCTTCCCTTTATAACTCACTTATCCTCCGCCATTCCCAAGTCAAGGGTCGTATATACTGACCCAATAGCATATCTTGAAAACTAGAGCCAATCAACAACTTTAAGCATCATTTTCGTTCTCAGTGACCCAGAATTAGTAAAGTTTGACTCCATTTATTTCAGAAGCATTTTGGCTGCAGAGCAGTGTTACAAGTCTTCCTGAGATAAAGGAGAGAACTAGTGAACATGAATGAAAACTTTACAGCTGCGTGATCACCGCTTGCACTGAAACCATGTCTGGGAAAAGACTCGTTTTCAGACACTGTGGAATGGTGGGTGAAGGCCTGTGGGAAATCCAGTAACTATCTGAGGGAAGGACAGGCACATTTCCAGGTACTGTAGGTGTCTCCTCTGGGCTGATGTCAGCTGCAAATCCACCAGCCAGTGGGCTGCTTAACCGAAGAGATATTTTGAAACCCCTATCCCCCGTTCCTGGCTACGCAGGGATATGCTCTAACAATGGGCTGTGGTGACACCTCAGCCTGTAAGGAAACCAGCATGCTGCCACAGAGAAGTGTCCGAAAATCCCTAGGAGAGTCATGTGTGGTAAGCTGAGCTGTGGGATGAGGAGGAGGAGGAAAGTTTATGTGCATGATTTCAACCAGTGCCATATAATTAAAGGGCAGAGTTTTGATTGTTTGTTTGTCTTCAGATGCCAGCTCATTTCTTACTGATTCAGCTAACAGGGCATTTGACTTCCACAGGAAGCTAAGAAACACAGAAAAGTCCCTTTTCCCATCCCAGTGCCCACTCATTGGCGCCTTGAAAGGAAGACTTTTGTATTAAGGTTAAATCTGAGGTCCCTCAC
This sequence comes from Malaclemys terrapin pileata, assembly GCF_027887155.1. Lineage (NCBI taxonomy): Eukaryota > Metazoa > Chordata > Testudines > Emydidae > Malaclemys > Malaclemys terrapin. The sequence goes on from NC_071511.1 coordinate 119,164,030, forward strand.
CAGAAGCTCTTAAGCAAATAGCACTCAGGGATAAGAGGGAAGGTCCTCTCATGGATCAGTAACTGGTTAAAAGATAGGAAACCAAGGGTAGGAATAACTGGTCAGTTTTCACAGTGGAGAGAGGAAAATAGTGGGGTTCATCAAGGAGCTGCACTGGGTGGGACCACATATTCATAAATGATCTGGAAAAAGGGGGTAAACAGTGAGATTGCAAAATTTGCAGACGATACAAAATTATTCAAGCTGGTTAAGTCCAAAGCAGATTGCGAAGAGTTACAAAGGGATCTCACGAAACAGGGTAACTGGGCAAAGTGATGCAGATTGGAAAACATAATCTCAACTATCAGAGGGGTAGCCGTGTTAGTCTGAATCTGTAAAAAGCAACAGAGGGTCCTGTGGCACCTTTAAGACTAACAGAAGTATTGGGAGCATAAGCTTTCGTGGGTAAGAACCTCACTTCTTCAGATGCAAGTGACTTGCATCTGAAGAAGTGATAATCTCAACTATACATATAAACCGATGGGGTCTAAATGAGCTGTTACCACTCAAGAAACAAATCCTGGAGTCATCCTGGATAGTCCTCCGAAAACATCTGCTCAATGTGCAGCAATGCCAAAAAAGTTAGCAGAAAGAGGCCAAGATGGGGAAAATATCTGAAGTGGAAGACTTGGCACCTTTCTACTAATGTCTGTAGACAGCTCTCACTTGGCCTGGTGACCCTTCCCCACACACCAGCAAGTCAGACGTTCAGGCAATGCAATGCAAGGTTACTCAAAAGCATTCAATTTCTCTCTTCCTTGCAGGTTTCCTGACACCTCCTCCTCCCCCCCTCCTCATCCCCCTGCCCCACACGCACACTTTCTCTCTCACGCGCATTTTTTTGAAGCACATCCTCACCAGCCGTCATGCTAAACGCCAGAAAAGCAAGTACTCTTCACAGCTGGGTTTAGTCATCAGAACTGTGAGAAGCCACTTCAAGCTCAACAGCACGCAGACTAATACGCTCTCCCATTTGAATTCCCCCCCTACAAGTGGCCCCCTGATCAATGCTCTGAAGCATATCCGCCTGCGTATGTCACGCTGGCAGCCAGAAAACCAGCTGCTGTTCACAGCTGGATTTAGGAAGCTGAACCATGTCCAGGCATTAGCACTCTGTAGCCCACAGACTTTTTACCACCCACCCAGGGCTTTGCATTGTCGACTTACTGGTAGAGTGGCTGGCATGCCCTGTAGTTTAGTAAACTATTTTATAAAGTGCTGCCTGATGGTTTTGATTTGAAGTAAAACGTATACTGGATACAAAATCAGTTGAACATTAACAATCTTATCTCTTATTGAACATATGGGTTCAGGGAGGACAGAACTTAATAAATACTAGCACTTTACACTTCTATAGAACCTTCTGTCTCAAAGTGCTTCGCAAACATTGATGTTTTTCTAAAAGATAGGCTCTTGTTCAAACAAGAATTAATTCAGGGAAGTCCTGTGGCCTGTGCTAGACAGAAGGTCAGACTAGATTATCACAGTGTTTCCTTCTGGCTTTATAATCTATGAATAAAGCTTCAAAGCTCTGTTCCGAAATAGGTGAGTATCACTATTATGAGACGAGACACAGCGTCTGAATGAGATCCCCAAGCTTGCCCAGGGAATCAGTGGCAGAACCCGGAACCTGCTCCCAGCTCACCTGACTCCTAGCCCTGTACATTAACCACAGAAACATCCTCCCTCTTCGTCAGTTGTTTGAGGGCACTGTGAACATTGCACAAGAGACCACAGGGTTTAGGATTCAAAGCGTCCCTAAAAGTAACAAGCACAAGTTTACTCCATCTTTGTTAGAAATCTACCACGCTTAAGCAACCATTTTTTAATTAAATCACTTCTTCGAGTAGTCACCTCCAGGCTCGCCTAGGCTACAGCTTTGGGTTATATTTTAAATCCAATGGATTGATTTCCAATTAGCTTGACTTAACTAACATGATTGCAAGTGCTAATGTAGACACTCAAAAAACATTGGGTCTTGGGTGTGGCTCTCTCTAGTCAGAGTTCTATAAAAATAAATAAATAGAAATACAGCACAACTCGGAATTCCAGTTACAGTCACCCACTTTTAAAGTAAAGCTATTCGGGGGATGGGGTGAGATTCTTTCGCCATATGCTTTACCCAGAGCCCAGTTAAATCAATGGAAAGATTCCCACTGTCCACAATGGGTTTTGGGTTAGGCCCTATCAGTGGAATCCAGTGTAGTCCAGTTTAAGGATTATTGCTGACTCGTTATCCAATCCCGTCAGCCTTGCACAGAAAGCTCAGAAACTGAGTGTCACTCGATGACAGACATAAACCACAAGTCATTCGTTTAACAAAAAGAATAGGTACACGGGGAAAAAACTACAATCCAGCTTTGCTTTGGGGACACGGAGCCCAGATCTGTAAACACCCACCCACGTGAGTAGCTTTTCTAATACGAGTAGCCCAGGGACGTCAAGGTTGGGAATGATGACCACGTAAAGTACTTTGCTGAAAAGTTCATTGAGGCAAATGGAAAGAGAAGTATATTTTAAGGGTGAGATTTTCACCTGCTCGGCATTGGCCTAACTCTTCTCCGACTCCCACTGAAGCCACTGGAAGAACTAATGATGTTCTGTCCAACTGGTATATTGAGACCACTGCCTATCATGCAATATTGTCTCATTGTTTCCATCTGCGCCTTCCTTTGTTGGTCTGTATCCACCTATTGTTTCTTGTCTTATACTTAGATTGAAAGCTCTTTGGGGCAGGGACCGTCTTTTTGTTCTGTTTATGCAGAATTTAGCACAATGGGATCCTGGTCCATGATTAGAGCTCTTAATACAAATAATGAATAATAAAAAAAAACCTCCCACTGATTTCATTATGAGCTGTTAGGCCACTCCTGAGTGCTTCTGAAAACCCCACCTTAAAGGGATATTTTCCTGACACAAACCCTCATGAGAACAAAGTTGAAACAAGAGCTGAACATTTAGGACATGAGCATAGAGGCTGTTTTGTTCTGTAGCCTTTATATTCGTTGCATGTACCTGTACACTTCGTGCATTAAGTATGCAGCTAGGGCAGAGAAATGCATCATAACTGGTAATGGAAAACTGAATTTATCTCATAATCCTTAATGCCTCATGAATGGCTGAGTACTTACACTTTTTAAGTTGAGATGGAATCGGAGTGAAATGGCCCCATCATTTATAATATGAATATGAAATAAAGTGGGACTTTACAACTGAAACTCAAGTACCAGCACTTCATTTGATTTACTTCGATGACTCAACCTATCTCATGATCTATTTTTCATATTCCTTATTTAGAGGACTTACTCATGTCTCAAAGAAAGCCTGCAATGTGATAAAGCAAATGTCAGGGAAGTGTAATGTGTGGTGGTGGTGTAACACCTCCCCTGCCAAAAATCTTACTTCCACATTTATGAGGCTCTATAAATTCATTCTTACTTTCCCTCCCCCAAAGAATGAAAAGACTTTGTCTTTCCCTTCTCATTAGCACAGCCCCATGAAAAGCGGGTCAGACTCCTCCTGGGTGGCACTCCATTGCCTTTCACTGAGTTATGCCTAGCGTGAATTTGGTCCTTTGAATTTTTGGTACCCTCAGTGTTATTTTTAACACACAAATTACAATATTGGCAGAGAACCATGTTCATTCAGTTTTTGTCTCCTGAAAATTGTCTCCAAGGGAAAGCAAGGAATTAAAAAATAAACAACTAAAGTAGGTCACTCTCAGGCTACGGCTTCACTGCAAAAAGAGTGGAATTATAATTAATTTGATGTAAAATTCCAGTGGAAACCAAGTGCAGGTCATTTTTAACCTTGATGTAGCTAGTCCAGTTTAACTCTAGACCCCTAACCTGGGGTTTACCTCAATGTAGCTAGTCAAGGTAAAAACTACATTGCCCTATCGCCATTAGATAACTCACTGTAAAAATACACCTGTTTTTTCAGTGAAAACAGCCTCAGTGGAGTAGCTTCTGCAATGAGAAGGCCCGTAATCATATAAATAGGGGCGGTGGGGGAGAAATCTATTGCCGCTATCACCACAGAACAATATAGACCTTCCTTAAAACCAATTAATGAACATCAATGCGAGAGGTGCATGAACTTTCACCAACCTCTCTCCATAGTCAGACTTCTAACCCTTTTAAAAGGCCAGGGAGCTGCTAGAGTGTGACATGTGATAGCAAAAAAAAAAAAAAAAAAAAAAAAAAAAAACCTTATTGGCAAGTCGAACAACAGTTCTCAAATGCTTTTCAACACAGCTCGCAAGGTTCAAAGACCAGACTCAATGGGGGTGGGGGTAAGCATAGTGTTGCTCTTGCTTACGCCAGGGCTTGATTTGACTCACTGTTAACAGGGGCTAAATCCGGGCTTCTCAGAGGGATTAACACGTACACCTCCTGAGCTGCGACTGTTGGTTACTGGTACCACGTCACACTGGAAGTGAGGATTAATGGCTCTAGAAGATAACAGCTTATGTTTATAAAGGATCCTTCTCCCACCAGGCCACAAAATGCCTCATGCAACCCCTGCTGTGCCAAAGAGGAAAAGGAAGTCTGATAGTGCCATTTGGAGAGAGGCTGTGACTCAGAAGGGGTGAAAAGCTCCAGACAGATGGGACAGCATCAGTGAAATAGGGTAGTAGCTTTTGGCTGCGGAGAGTCAAGAGGATCAGCCTAGGCCTGAGGTTGCTGAGTGCGGGTGAACGGGGCGTGAATAGGATTTGGAGATGGATCGGAAGCCGATGAAAGTGTCGGCGGGTGGGCTAGAGGCAGGGAGTGAGGCAGTTGTCTGGGATCTCTGGGGGTTAGAAAGCTGTGTCTACAGCAGTGCAGCAGCTGTGGAAGAGTCAACCAGGGACTAGTATGGAAACCCACCGATTGATTATGGGGAGGGAGAGGAGTGGCAAACCAAGGAAGACAACAGCTGTGCTGTAGTTCTTGCATCTGCTGTAGAACAATACCGGACAGAACAATTTCTTGGCTTAGCTTTTTTCTGACAGCTTGTAGATGCATTTGCCATTAGTAGCTCAGATTGGACATCACGCTTTCACTGGGGGACATAAAATCATCTTTATGTGAGTCACTGGGGAGGAGGAGGTGGGGGAGGGGAAAGTGGCCTTTAGCAAAGTGCCTAATGCACAAAGAATACGTGCTAGAGCCATACGTTGTTTTGACATAGGAGAAATACAAATGATGGATAATACTGCAGAGCTTGCGAGGGAGGCAGCCTGGCATATGGGAACCACAGGAATGGGAGGCGGGAGGCAAGGGCTCTATCCCCAGCTTTCTCACGGACGCACACAGCGACCTCCAACCAATTTAACACTCTGGGCCTCGGTTTCCTCAGCTCAAGGGAACAGTTCTGGCCCCTCTTGTAAAGCATTCAGACTGCCTCTGATGAAAGCTGCCATAAAGCTTATGCTCAAATAAATGTGTTAGTCTCTAAGGTGCCACAAGTACTCCTGTTCTTTTTATAAAGGCAAAGAGTTATTACTAGTACTTATATTAAGGCCAGAGTCAGAGACACCAGCCAGTCAGGACAGAAGCAGCCAAAGGAGGGGAGTGTGGGTATAAAGGGCCCCAACTGGGGTCACCCCTTTTTCCAGCATCCCACTGGATCCTGAGACCTCCCCCACTCTCAGACCACTAGGACCCAGGTGGTGGCTCCCCACTACCCCCTGGAGCCAGCCAGAGACTCCAGCTAGAAGGAGCAGAAACAGCCAATGCAGGGATCTCTGGACATTCAGAGCTTTGACTTGACTTTTTCTGCCCTGAGCGGATTGGCTGTTTGTTCCAACCCTCCCCATCTCTTCACCTTAGCTTCACGCCACACCCGCCTCGCCTACCCTCTTCTTCCCCTGCCCTGTCCCTCACCCCCTTTCCTTTTAGTTTAGCCTCTCTTACAGAACCTCCAAATGCTGTGTGATGGCTCATCCATCTGTAGAGGAGCCACAAGGTTTCATTCAGATAACTTGGAGAGAACAGGGTGTAGTGCTGAGCCAGGCACATCACAAGGGCGGCTTCATGGCAACTGCCACTTGCAGCTGGTTCCTGGACAAGAAATGGCTCAGACACTCTGACATGTCACATGAATTTCCGGGTTCCAAACATCACCTTCCCCCACAGTTTGTGGTGTATTACATGTCCCTTCCCCCACCCCTTTGTGCTCCATTCACAGAACTCTTACAGCTCCCAGGTAGAGGACCTGGGTCATTCAGTTCAAGATGTAAAAGGCTCATGGTTTTACTTTGGGAATCCCCAGGTCAGTCCCTGCTCACAAACAAAATGGCAGCTGTCACATAGGAGCACCCCCACAAACCACCTAGAAATAAGCCACCGGGTTTCCTGTGGTTCAGTCTTCTTAAAATAAATCAATCCTTCTGGGCTATCTGCAGAACGCCCCAATTGCTTTTACTCTCTCCTCTTTCAATATACCTGCCTTGGACTGCTTTCACTTCTCGCCATGGCACAAGCTTTTCATGAGCCTAACGGACTGGTTGCAAACAAAGCAAGCAGAATTTTTCAACAGTTTTTCTTTTATTTTACACTCCATGAAAACATTTCAGTTTTTCTTTCACATTCACAAGATCTTCAGGGAATTATTGCTATTTCCCATATAAAAAAAAAAACCAACAATAAAAAAAAAAGTCAACGGACAAAGCAGCAGCACATACCGAACTCCCTGCAGACACAGAAACTCAACACAAAAGACAGTCAGTCCCCTCGTGAGAGACAATTTTACCAGAAGAAACATTAGGTGGGAGTGACCATACATATGACAGCAAGCCATGTAACACTGAACAAGACCACTTTTCTCCACATAGTACGAACCAGTAACACTTTGAAGGGGTCAGAGGACGGGGCTCAGACTTTTAGTCTAAATGCCACCAATTACAGTTTCAATGGATGGAAGAGTAACTTTGAGGAGGGTTAGATAGATGTTCAAGTATTACAGGGCAGTTCTTAAATAACATGAAATCTAATAGCTCAGCAGGATAGCCTGATCACTTCATTTAAAGTCCCTGGTTCTCTGCGTTAGGTAAAAGCACATACAGTACAAAGGCAAATGCAGAAACACAGGAAACGCCACACCTAAATAGATCAATGGTCCATGTAATCTAATATCTTGTCACAGAGAGTGGCCAATGCCTGATGCTTCTGAGAAAGGTGAAAACCCCCTCTAATGCCCCTGATTCTGCACTAATAAAACCACAAAAGGAAGCTTCTTCCTAACCCCAGCTTTAGATCAGCTTAATCCCTGACGCATGAAACAAACAGCAAGGAAACAGGCAAAACGAATATTAGAGTGCTTGCCCTCCCTGTCAGTTCAAGGATTGTGCTTTTCATTTGACTTGCTCTTTCCTGATACTGTTTATTGCTTACACTTTAAACAAGGCTGTTCCTATCTCTTTGAAAAAGTGTAATTGAGAGACAGTTGTATGGGTCTGACCCTTTTATGTGGAAGGGGTTCCATTGTTCCATAGGGATCTGGAAGTACAGTAGTGGTTGCACTGATTAAAAACTTAGAAAAGCAGTGTTGTTTTGTTTGTTTTTAAAGAGGACATTAAATCTCTAGAAAGCCAGCCCTGCGTACATCACATTTGTTTGTAGTCAGTGTCCATATGCACAAGTTATCACCAACTATGACTATTCTGTTTTGGAATAAATCAGTGAGGCCTTCTGTATTGCACGTTCATGAAATGTTCTTATTGGAATCACAGTTGGTAACAAAGGAACATATTTCTCATTTCCAATAGGGTTTAGCATGATGAAGATGCAGTAATAGGACTAAGTTTTAGCTGATGGACAGGAGAACGAATGGGCACAGAACTCAAGACTGAGGTAGGAAATGTGTAACATGAGCCTTCAAAGTTTTTGCTTAAAGTCAGTTCTTCTGCAAAAAAAGACACAGCCTCCCTTTTGCATGAGGCAACAGGGGGGCTAGGAGTGGAAGACAGGATCTCTGACTCATACTGTAGTAATTGGCCCATGAAACCAAAATTTGGTGAGATCAGACTCCTACGTTGTTTGATGTAATCAAATGCCTCCTCCAGGCGGAACTTTTTCGTTTTCATGAGATAAGCCATGCAGATAGTGGGGGAGCGTGAAATTCCGGCTTCACAGTGCACCAGGATTTTGCCTCCAGCTCGCCTCACGCAGTCTGGAAAGAAATAATTCATCACAGATATTAGTTCTCATTACGGACAGGAAGCAGGCTGCAGTAGACATTTCAAGTGACACTGAAAACAAAATGCATCATCTAGAAGAAGCCACATGTCCAGTCATCCAGGAGGAGGGCGAGTCCCCCTCTTCTTTGATACACAAACAATTCATAATCAAGCAGAGATGGGTCTGAGTCAACATACAGATTGGGGTCTGCTTAAGAGTTGTCCCTTTGGTGCCAACTCTAATTTTAAGAAGTTGTTTTCCCTTCTCTTCTGCAAAAAAATTAAAACAAATTCTCTTTTCCTACAAAGAAAAGGTGGGAAGTATCAGCAATTCCACAGTAAGCAGAATGTTGTATTTGTTCAGCTTTGTGGAACAGAGTTTGGTACCCAACAGGCATTTGTATGATGCTGCCCTTCCAGCTAGCGTAACATTTTCTTTGTTAGTGCTCAAAGTCATCACTGCATGGACCCAGTTCTGCTGTCCTAACCCGGACAAAGCTGCCATCATAGTCAGAAGGAGTTTCACTTGGGACAGGACTGCAGAATTGAGTTTGATTGGGTAAGGTCACTTGGGCAACTAGTGTTTTTGGAAATGATGAACCTGAACCTCACTTTGGTTTTGAGAGACAACATTACATCTATCTGCCCTCATTTGACAGTTGTGTTGCAGAAATACCCCCAAAACAACCTACAAACCCTCTTAAATGGTCCCAAACTGGAAGAGAGATAGTTATTGGGTTTTTCACTGGGCAAGTATCTCAACCCATCTTTGAAAGTCTCCCAGTGAGCTGTCGAGCACAGTGGGTGAAGATACATAATTGAGGGTTCATCTACATAGCAAAAAGGACCGTTATAACACAAAACTAGAGGAGAAATACAGCACCGTAACAGAGCTGTAACAGAGCATGCACCTGTTTGCTGGCAGGGCAGAACTGCTGTAGAACATGGCTGGGTCACTGCTATGTAATAGCAAAGTCTCTCACCACTGCTAAGATAGGCTCTTAGCTAGCATGAAATACCATCTCTGTGCCCTGCCCTGGATCTTTCTAGTATGCCCCCCCCACACACACACACACTTACAGTTGTGTGGGGATGCCAAGCTTGATTCCTGTGGCTTCCACCACAACGTGCACAATAAATAGTATAAAGTCTCTAATTATAGCCCAGTTAAAGGATACTTGGACTTAAGTCAGGATATAAATGGCTTGTGCAAACTACCATTTTCCACATCAGGAGGCACTGAGGTTACTCCCACAACACAATTATTGTTGTGAGATTAAAGAAAAATATTTAAAATAAGCTCCTTCCATAAAAATCGAGTTTGAAAATAGAAATTCTCTGGTCAGGCTGGCTTGAGAAATATGTTCCCGAGTTTACTGAGGAATGGAACACGAGTGTGTGCTCTATACGTGGCCCTGAAACAACACAGAAACCTGAACACGTTATCGTTTTCCTTTCCCCTTTTGTTGTCTGGCAAAGGCCCAAATCCACAGCAGTTGATTAAATTTAGTTGTGGTACAAAATAATCTATGTGCTTGAAGTGCCACAGGCATCTACAGCGCCCACCATGTTCGAAATAAAAGGGAAAACCAAAAGTTGAGCCATCCTCAAAGTGTTTGGAGAGTTCTAAATGACTCAACTTCTACCAGAAGAGGGGGGAAAAAATAATTAAAAACTCCCTACTGATTGTGGTGCACTGGAGTTTCCCCTTAAAACATGTAAAAAAAACCCCCATAACTCATCAGAACCAGAAAGCAATTAGAGGCTAGAAATTTATTTTACACCCTGCAATCTACCCCTGGCTTTCTAAGCGTCAGCTGAATCTGAATGACCGAACTAAACTACTAGCAACAGAGGCAGAAAGAAGAGACTTCATAATGAATGTCTGATTCCTCCCGGTTTTCCTTTCAAATGTTATTGATAGCCACCCTTTTATGATGATCAATAGCTCAAGTCTCCACCCAGGGTTACACCCATCTACTCTGGGTTTTACATTGTGCCTTCCTTTTGTAGTGCTCCACAGTTAATTGCCATGCCATTAACCCTATCTAGGTCTAGCCAGTATCCTGGTGCTGAGAGGGGAGGTCTGGATCTTTCAGAAGGCCTCCCAATTTTATGCAAGATAGAGTTACTCAAAAGCAAAAGTTAAGGGTGTGTCTACAGAGGGATATAAAACCCTTAGCTGGCCTTGGTCAGCTGACTTGGGCTCTCAGTCAATGCTGAAAAAATGCTGCGTAGATGCTCCTCCCTCCCAGAGCTCAGGTCCCAGCCCAAGCCCAGAAGTCAAAACAGTAATTTTTCCCCATGCAATGCATGCCCGGTGAGCCCAAGTCAGCTGACCCAGGCCAACCGCAGGTGGGACATGGGTCTTTTATCCCTGTGTAGACATACCCTAAGTTACTAAGCACTTGTCTACATGTAAAATGCTACAGTGGCGCAGGTGCACCAATGCAGCTGTAGCACGTCAGTGTAGACACTGCCTATGCCCTCCCATCAGCGTAGGTAATCCCACCTCCCTGAAAGGCAGTAGCTAGGTCAATGGAAGAATTCTTCTGTCGACCTAGCGTTATCTGCACCAGGACTTAGGTCGGCTTAATGCTGCCTCTCAGCATGTGGATTTCTCCCCCCCACTGAGATAGTTGATAGACCTAATTGTCTCATGTAGACTAGGCTTTAGTAATCAAAATGACTTAAAGGAGAAGCAAGGCCAAAATGGCTCTGCAATAATGGGGACATGCTGTGTTTGTACAGCGCCTGCCACAATGGGGTTCTGGTCCATGACTGTATTGCACTAGGGCCTAGGAGTCCCAAACAAATAAATAAATACTGAGCTAACCCTGTATTCACTAGGAATCATGGGCCTTCTCCATAGGCCAAGAAAGCCAGTGGGAGTCTTTCCATTAACTTCAGTAGGCTTTGGACAAGGCCTAGGGTGACCAGACAGCAAGTGTGAAAAATCGGGACAGGGAGTGGGGGGGGGGGGGTAAATAGGAGGCTATATAAGAAAGAGACCCAAAAATCGGGACTGTCCCTATAAAATCAGGACATCTGGTCACCCTAACAAGGCCTGATGTGCCGAGGACACCCCCATACGAAAGCTAGAAGGAAGACCGTCGTCTTTGGAAACATTCCTTTATTGTGCTGAAATTACATGCATGTTTGCTGCAGTCTTACAGACACCTAAAGAAACTTCATTAATTATCTCCAGCACCGTTCCATTGCCCCTGCCCTACGCATGCCTGTACTCTGTGCAACTTGATCCCACTGAGTTGCCTTGTTGGGTCTTCTCCCGACAAACCTGAATGCAAGTCATATTTGTCCTCAAATTCTGCTCTCTACACAAATCTAGAAAAGAGACCCGGGAAGAAACTATGCTCCCAGTCCACATTTTCCTTATTTGCCTGCTTTAAATTCCTCTGATGGTGAGGAAAAAAAAAAAAAAAACCATCTAATTTTATACATGATTACAGTAAGCTTGGCCAATTGCAATGACATCTGGGTATCTGTGAAAATAATTTGTGCTTTCCCTTTCCTGGGAATGTATGTAAATTAGTTGCCACATTTAGCTAGAAGAGATCTTTTTTAAATGAATCTCATTTATAAGAAAAAATGGTTAAATGCAGTTTTCCCTTTCAAAAGTTAATTTGTATGCCAATTCCATATGGATTTTGCACATAGATCTAGATTTAAGTATTTAAACAGCGATTTTCATATTCAGACAGATGTAGATCTAGTTTTTAGGTCTGTTGTCTAGTGGTTAGGACAAGAGAAGGTGATCAGATTGCTGGGTTTTATTCCTAACTTTACCATTGACTTATCAGGAAACCTTAAACAAAAGCCATAACTGCTCCATATGTCAATTTGCCCTTATGTGAAATCAGTATAACACTTGACCACATCATGGGCCTCTCATGATTTGAGAAGCGCTTTGAGTTCCTTGGCTGAAAGATGCTATAGAAGTACAGAGTATTCCAGATTTTTTAAAATTCAGTGACTCTTAAATATTTTTTAAAGTTACAGTAGAATAGCTATACCTACCAATGAAATCTATGGCTTCCTGGAAGTGAGAGCTGATGTCTGCCATGTGACTGTCCTCCACTGGGATCCATTTATAACAATACTGCTCTTTAAAGGACTCTGAACTTTTCCGGGAGACATTGAGCAAGGCTGTGATGTGCAGGTTGGCTAGGAACTCACACTTGGAAGCATGGTAGGCACTGCCAAGGTAAAGGAAAGGCAGGATTTCAACTGGACCACCCTGGAAGTTAAAGATAAAAATAAATGTTATTTTGATTTTTCCCTCCCCCCCTCAAAGTGAGCTTTGTCTTAAGTGATGGCAGAATCATTGAACAGAGAAATTCAGCAGAGCCTGTCTGGTGGTTTTAGGTCCTGGCCAGTGAATCATTGTTAACAGCAGAGCCCACACAGAAAAAGGCTTTCATTTTCTTCTCTCCACATCTGTAAGGTCCGAAACCAGTTCCAGCCCACTCGCGCGCATGATGTTTCCTGCTCTCTTTAAAGTGCTTCCCCTTAGAACCCACCCAAAGTGCTTTCACACATGAAGCTAATTTCCCTGGAGATTGTGCGGAGACAAAAAGGTGCCATTTCAAAGCAGTGCACAAAAGGTGTGCCCAGAAAGCCAGTTAGTGCTTTGAATGCAGGGCTTGGAACCCACGCACACAAAGTATGTTAACAAGAAACCTCACGGAACCTAATTTGTAACCAAGAAAAACACACACACATACACACACTAAACAAATCCCCCCCACGCAGACTTCCGAATGCCTAGATATGTGTGTGTGTTAATTGTATGGCTGCTTTGAAAGCAAATCTGAAAACATAAATGGATTGAAGAGTAAAGCACCTTTTTCACCCACACCTAAGAAAGACTTGCACAGTGACAGCTGGTGTCTGTTTGCAGAGCCTCCTCCGACCTTGGTGACAAAGCTTAGCTTAGCTGCCTCCATTTCCTGCCCGCCTAACAGCAGTAACATGGAGGCACAGAACTCTGCCACGTCATATGCACCAAACACTCACTCCTGCTGCTCTGGGCCACCCACAGCTCTCTGCCACCAGAGATGTAATCTCTGTTCCTTCTTCCACGAAAGGAAGTAAAGACTAGATGTGGGGGAGGAGGGGGAGAAGGGGAACAAAACCCAAAACACAGCCTGACAGAGAAGCATTTCCAAGTGACTGAATTTGGCAGGTAACTTTCCCATGGTGCGCTCACTGCACAGCAACCAGGCTGAACGGCACAGCCTTCATTTGCACTATGCTGAATACCTGCCTTAGTCTGGCTACTAATGTGGTTATTCAGCACATGCTGGGAAAGCGGCTGGAATCCGAGTGCTTTCCCCTTTACAAGTCACCTAGAGACCCCCTCCAAAAGAGTACCCTTTTAGTAAATGTTTTGTTCAGCAGGAAAAAGGAATCAACATTCTCAGCCTGCTCCGGACAAAACCGGCCTCCAGGTTCCAGAAACAGAACCCTACTGAACAAAATCATCTTGACCCCAGACTGAGAGCTGTAAACAGGAGTGTTCCCCTGGGTGTGTTTGTGGTTATGAGGATTTCCCCAGTGGAAATCCCACAAAGAGGAAGTACCTATCCTGCGTGTCCTCATCACAGAGAAATTGATCTTCTAAACAATATACTATTCACAGAACCTAGTCATCCCACTCTCACTCATAGGAGCATAAGAACGGCCATACTGGGTCAGACCAAAAGGTCCATCTAGCCCAGTATCCTGTCTTCCGACAGTGGCCAATGCCAGGTGCTTCAGAACAGGTAATCATCAAGTGATCCATCCCCTGTCGCCCATTCCCAGCTTCTAGCACAGGGGTAAGCAACCTATGGCACGCATGCCAAAGGCAGCATGCGAGCTGATTTTCAGTGGCACTCACACTGCCAGGTCCTGGCCAGCGTTCCGGGGGGCGGAGAGGCTCTGCATTTTAATTATAGATTTATAGAGAGACCTTCGAAAAATGTTAAAATGTATGACTGGCACATGAAACCTTAAATTAGAGTGAATAATGAAGACTCGGCACACCACTTCTGAAAGGTTGCCGACCCCTGTTCTAGCATATGAATAGCCCCAGTAATTTCAACTGGGCTACTCGGGGGCCCGATCCAACAAGATGCACAGCACCCACAGGACTCTTTGGTGGCTTGTTCCCTGTTAAAATGAGTATGCATCTGTTGTAGATTGCAGGAGTGGTTCCTTGCATGTCATACAGGGCAGGAGCTCTCAACCTTTCCAGGCTACTGTACCCCTTTCAGGAGTCTGATTTGTCTTGCATACCCCCAAATTTCACCTCACTTAAAAACTGCTTGCTTACAAAAATCAGACATAAAAATACAAAGAAGTGTCACAGTACACTATTACTGAAACATTGCTTACTTTCTCATTTTTACCACAGAATTACAAAATAAATCAACTGGAACATAAATGTTGTACTTATATTTCAGTTTATAGTATATAGGTCATAAACAAGTCATTGTCTGTATGAAATTTTAGTTTGTACTGACTTCACTAGTGCTTTTTATGTAGCCTGTTGTAAAACTAGGCAAATATCTAGAGGAATTGAGGTACCCCCTGAAAGCCCTCTGTGTACCCGCAGGGGTACATGTACCCCTGGTCGAGAACCACTGATACAGGCAGGGCCAGCTCCAGGGTTTTTGCCGCCCCAAGCAGCCACCCCTCCCCCCCCCCCAAAACAAACAAACAAACAAGCCGCGATCGCGATCTGGGGCACTTCGGCAGGAAGTCCTTCGCTCCGAGCTGGAGTGAGGGACCCACTGCCGAATTGCCGCCGAAGAGCCGGATGTGCCACCCCTCTCTGGTGTGGCCGCCCCAAGCACCTGCTTGGTAAGCTGGTGCCTAGAGCCAGCCCTGGATACAGAGGAGTGAAAGGTGTTGGAGATCAAAGAAAGGTAGATAGATGCACAAGTCCTTAATGGCTGATAATACATGTGGCAGTTCTTTTCCTGCCCCTGCTTTAAGATTTAAGTCCCCTAAAGTGACATTTGCTGCTTAAGGATTTTGAAAAGGAAAGTGTCCTTTTGCAGACTGTGATGTACCTGCCAGTGTAATGAGAAAGTCAACAAAATAGAATATTTGTGCTAGTTATGTTGGTTTGTGGTTTTCCTTGTTTTGAAAACACTAGTACAAGGTACTACTGAGCAGTATTTGGAAGGGCTCTTTATTTGACGTGTGGATTGCGATTCACACTACAATGGCTTTTTTACTAGTACCCAGGTCTGTTTGCATAGTAGTGGTATGCAGATAAGTCAGATCAATAGCAGATGCAGCTATTATTTGTGATCTACTTAGGGGCTTTAATTCAAGAGGCATCATGATTTCTTTGGCTGGCAGTACCTCCAGAAGAGCGGCCGCAGTTTCTCAGATCAAGATTTGGTTATTTCTCAATAGGGGAGGGGGGGAGGGGAGGGAAATCAGATTCGTACAAATATTATTGTCCCAAGATACCACAAAGACTATCTTCTACATCTATAATTATGGATTTTTAAAAAATAAGACAGATGGTATTTTGATTTATTTTTCGTATTGCTTGGGATAAGTGAAAGCTCTTTCTGTGGGCTCAGTCTGTACCATGGAAGTTAATGGGAGCAAAAGCAGGCTGCTGTGAAAATATTATGTAACACACACTTATATATATATATATTATGTCATAAGTAGTTAGATTCTAAGGTAAGTAGATTCTAAATTTTTGGACTTTTTTTTTTTGCATGAGATGAAGGCAACACGTTGCAAAGAAGACAGAGGATTCCCCTAGTGCCTTTCCCTTTAAGCCCCTAACAAATAACCTACAACTGATCTGAACCTCAGAAGTGCAGCAAATGCTATGTTCTCCTTACCCCCAGTTTCCCTTCCCCTACAGCATTTGTCAGATCATTTTGAATGTGTTTGCTCTGTTAAGTGGTATTTGTTGGCTCCAATCCTAGTCTCAAGCCTTCAGCACTTAAGACCCCAGGAAAACAGGAAAAACCACAGACCCATTCTTTGACAGCTTAATTGAAGCACCAGATGAAAATAACAGAGTGAATTGTCAATTATAACAGGAAGCCCTGGAAAATGTCTATGTGGGGGAGGGGACAGGGAGAATTATTCACAACTTCCCCTAAACACACCTGATCATAAGCCGGTTTGTGGTTGGTGCTCTGCTTCTCACAGTGGCTGTTGAGGTTTCTCTCCATTTCATTTCTCTCTGGGGAAATGGGTTTTACATCGACACAGCACTCAGGATATTGAGAGTAAAAGGTTTCATATCCCCCTAGGAAAAAACAGAGAGAGAAATATGAATTTTCAAGTTTCTGAAAATTTAGTTAATTAAGCTGGCTCAGAAGTTAAGCTTCCAATAAATCAGAATACTGCGGAATAAATGAGCAGTCCCATGCGGTGTTCAGTAACAAAGAAAGTTCCATTCAGTCAAAGTGTTTGTTTAAAAAGGCTTTGTGCTTTCAAAGAAAAACTGCGCTATAGCGAACAATTATTAACTTGCTAATAAGCTGATGGCTGCAGATTAAAACCATGTGTGACTGTAAATCTGTTGGATCTGGCAAATATTAACTTCACGAGGACTCAACAGTTAATGGGTTTTATAAATGATCAGAATTTCTAGCACTTGAGACAGAAAAGGAGATTGTATATACAGTTTTCATCCTCTTTATGAGAATTATTACCTATGCATTGGAACAACACAAAGGAATTCCATATATTTGCATTGTTATAAGCGTATAAGCATATAGGATGTATTTGCACTGTGATGATTAATTACACAATCACCAGGGATTGCAACTTAATGAAGATGTTTTGAATGAAATCGATCCATTAAATAACAGCCATAAAACTTAATGAAATCCTGTGATAGCCTTTGACAACTGGCTAGCCCCACATGAGCTTTTCTGCACCATTTAGGTACAGTGTTATAGTCACTGCATTGCTAATGAAAAGGAATGAATCCTATTATTACATTGTAACTCAAAGTTTGTCATTAGCTAAACTGACATCTATTTCACCACCATGAATATTCTGCACATCACTTTCAAGTGTGAATGTGAACAGTTGGAACAGAAACCATTTAAAAGCCATTTTTGTACTTTATTAATTGCACCTTTTAATGAGTTTCTAGTAAAAGAAAAAAGGAAGAATAAGTCTTAACAGTAAATTTAATAATCCTTAGGAGTGTGGCCCTTGAGTAAATAAGGCCTTAGACCAAATACACTGCTACCCCGCGACCGTTATATCGGGGTAGAGGTGTAAATGCAAGATATGCTTAGCTGAGTTGTAACTGTTTAATACTATGTGTGTAGGATATCCTATGTCAGTGCAGGGTACCATATTAATGGAATTCCTCAAGAACAACAGAAGTGCTAAAGTTTTGAATGACTGCATAAGAAAGCTGGATGTATTCGCTACCCAAATAAAGATTTTAACCTGTGTCTCTAAGGTGCCACAAGTACTCCTGTTCTTTTTGCGGATACAGATTAACACGGCTGCTACTCTGAAATGTGTCTCAGACGTTTATACTATGCAGTGTTTGAGAGGACATATGCTGAAATTCATGCTGCTCTTAACACGGGTGCTGGAGTTGCAATATTTTTTCTATTTTCTTCAATGGGCTTTAGATCAGGCCCTAGGAAGGATAGTAATTCCATCCATTCATAATTCAGAAGTATACCTTTCCACCTACTGCAAGACAGTGCAGCCCTTTGCCAGTGAGTATGCAGTGAAAGTCACTAGGTCAGGAGGCAAATAAATAAATAAAATACAGGGCTTTCAAGGGACTAATAAAACAATATCCAGGGCAAATAGTGTTGGCTCTTTAGGTAAGTATTAAAAGCCCTCAAACTCACCCACAACCATGCTTTGAAATTGCCTCTCAAACCCCCTGCCTCTCAAAAACACCAAAAACTCTGTCAAGGTTTTGATCAGTTTTCCTTGTCTTCCTGCTGGCCTTGCATAGGAAGAATCTATGTTATTTATATATTTTAACCATTATATCTATTTATGACCCATATTGTTGTTTTCACTCTTGAGTAAGCATAGAAATCCGCCCAAGAGAAATCTAGATCTGTTTTCAACAGAGACACAGATTTCTCTTGGGCAGACTGTGTGTGCAGCAGGCAAATGGTTAATTGCAAGCCTTGGGGATCAAGATATTTGCAGACCATTCTTAAAATGAGTCATCTTCTCATCTGGTCCTCCAGCTCTATCTCTCTCTCCCCCCTCCTCCTTCCCCTCCCCACCCAACCTAACTTCCTTGAGGTCATTTCTGCAAATACTAGATTGCTCATCACATTGAAGTACAGTACAGATCTCTATTTTCATCAATAATTAGCGTAATTCTTGTTATATGAAGCTAGTACCACTACCCAGCAGTAAGTGGTTTATTGAAAACTTGAGTCCACCACACAGGAACGTAAAAACGTTGTACCCTTCAATGACTCCCCCCCCCCACACACACACACACACAAACTGCACCTCCACACATGGAAGATCTGACACATTGAACACCTAGAGCTAACAAGTTAAGGGAAGCTTACAAAAAAAACACCCAAACAGGCAAGATGTACTCAGTACTAAAAGCAATTCTTTATAGAATTGTACAGGGCACTGATTAGCTGACAAGAGTTCTGACTCATCCCTCTATCTCACCATAACTCCCTGGGTCAGGTCCCAATTAGCCACACTTTCCCCCTGTAGCCAGTGTCCCCTCTCTTCACACCACCCCCTTAAATGGTAAACCAGGATGACAGGGAGAAATGGTCTCTCCTATTGCTCTTTGTGTTTATGTCCTCACTCCACAGTCAGATGATTTTTTAACACAATTCGACCAAAGCCAGCAACAGCTTCCAGGAAAAAAAACCCTTCAACAAACAACCGGATGATCCATTTCCCGTACCTGGGATTAGGCAGCAATGTTAATGTTACAGAAAACAAAATCAAACTGTTTTCTGATGAATGATCTGAGAGTTTCAAAAGTGATTCTTATTTCCCTCTGGCATTTCAGAAGAGGGCATCTCCCGGAAACACAGTGACTTCTAGGGGTCTGTCTCCTTTCTGAGTCAGCCTAGCTGCCCACTGAGTCAGCCTGGCTTGTTTCAAACCACACCATTTCCTAAATGCTGCTCCATGTTTTACGTTCCTGTGTGGTGGATTCAAGCTTCCAGTGTGTTTACTGTAAATGAAACGGGGTTGGGGGGGGGGGAGGAAGGGAAGAGAGTCTGTAGTTTTACTAATTAAGGGGAAAGTACTGCTACACCGAGTGGATATAAAACATTTTGCAATAAAACCCCTGCATTTCACTCTTCCTCAGATATATTACATATCCCACAAACAACTTCGAGGTGAGGGGCAGTGCATTACAAGGGAAAAGATAGTCTCATGGTTAAAACACAGGACTGAGAATCAGCAGATCTTGCTCTTTTTCCCAGCTTTCCCTGAGTGACCTTGGACAAGTCACTTAACACCCCACCCCTGTGAGGTAGAGGTTGAAAAGCTTAACTCGGCATTTGGAAAATGCTTTGAGCTCATCCAAAGGAAGAGGATATAATAGTGCTACGTATTCCCATCTCGGGTGATGGGGGGCCTTCCTTCAGCCTTGTACCATGGAATATATGCCTGCATCTCACGCAAC
Organism: Malaclemys terrapin pileata; assembly: GCF_027887155.1. Taxonomy (NCBI): domain Eukaryota; kingdom Metazoa; phylum Chordata; order Testudines; family Emydidae; genus Malaclemys; species Malaclemys terrapin. Next base: position 119,183,892 of record NC_071511.1, read on the forward strand.
TACACTCCCCTCTGTTGTGTTGTTCCTTATATGAGGCACAAATTGCAATGAGACTATGTGAACAGAAGAACTTATCAAATTACCCTGTGGTCACTAAAAGATTACGCTTCATGCTTATCAATGGACATATTCTCAAATTTGTAATTCACACCAATCACCTATGATTTACAACTTCTCTCCTCACTTACAAATGCTCTAGTTTCCCAGCATTGCTGCAGTCATTTGTTTGTTTATTGGGAGGGATGGAAGCCTTTTTCTTTGTTTTAAATTTCCACTTTATATTTTAAAATCCTTTCAGGAATAAAACCTTCTGTTATTTTCTGGAATAGAAAATTGCAGCTTGAGAGCTGCAAGACCACACGATAAAGTGTTACTGAAAAAGTATGGGACAGGGCTTCTGTTTCTTTACATGGATTTCCCTCCTACATACTCCCCTTTACTAACAGCAATTGAGAAGAGCACAGGCAGACAGGATTTTAAAAAAAGGGAATAAAAAAGCAAGGCTAGAAGGACAAAAGAGTTACAAGGAGAAACGAAGGAGAAAGGTGAGCAGGGCAGACAGAAGAAAGGGCTGATTGCTCATTTTTATCGTTTTATGACCCATGCATTACACAAAAGAAAAACAAAAGCCAGCAATGAAAATGCTATAAATAGTCATTGGGAGTACTGTATTGGTGACATCAGCCATTGGATTCTCACGCTGGTGAATTACTGCGGCCCCAGAGAACCCAGAGATGTCTTTATAGCACTGTTTTTCACAGATTACTTAGGTGTTCTCTGCTCCGCTGAACACGGGAACAGATTACTTGGATTTTCAATTATACGCAGGAGTTATGACAGGTCTGATTGAGAATTTCCACCATTTTAGAGAATTTCAGACACTCAGCAACACTGCCAAGCGAAATAATCCATTATTCCCTTATAGGTAATTTAAATCGTGCACACACTGCCCAGGTAACAGCAATGTTCAGGTTAGCAACAGCCCAGCATACCTGTGTGACTCATTAACCCTGCAGATGGCTCTAATTCACATCCATGTTGAAGCCACCTGGTTCCATGGTCATGAACCACACACACACAGGCGCGCACTTTAGCTCTCATTCCTTAAAGGTGGGCTCAGCCACCCTAACATCCGCCCCTTAACTCACGTCTAGTGGCCAAGGGACAGACAGGCCCGGGTCTACCAGGGGGTGATTTGCAGGGTGGGGAAAACAAAGGAAATGAAACTTCGGCGTGTGTAAAATATGGCTCATGTCCCCAGCCCAGGGGCGTATGTTGCTCTGCGGGGACCGACGCTGTTACTTGGCTCCACTGGCTGGAGGGTTTTATCTGATTTTGTCGATAGAGAAATAACTGAGCTGGGCTCCCGCTCCACTGCGCTCTCCTCCCTCCCCTCCACTCCCTTGTTTTCTAGTCTACCCACCTCTCACTACCTTTCTAAGCCCCGATTTCTGTCCCCCCCCCAAGTTTCCCGGCGCCCCTTCCCATCGCCCCCCTGACCTTTCAGGAAGCAGACCCTGGCTCCGGTCTCGGGCAGGCTGGACAGCAGCGCGTTGAGGACGATCTGTGCCGTGCTCTCCTTCTTCAGCTTCTGCCAGTGCCCGGTGCCTTGATCCAGGACGATCACCGCCGCCAGGCGCGCCGCGGCCGCCCCTTCCCCCGGCAGCAGCAGCCGGGTCCGGGCCGCCTCGTCCGGCACCACGAAGTTGAGGGGCACGGGGCCGCCGCGGGCCCGGCGCATCACGACCGAATTGAGGTTGACATTGAGCGCGCCCCGGAGGCGGGAGGCCGAGTAGGACAGGTAGGGTCTGCAGTCCAGCACCAGGCTGCGGGAAGGCTCCTTCCGCAGGAGCTTCCGGAGCTGGCGGCAGTCGAGGGCCGTCACCTTCTTCATCGCAGTCTCCGGCCGCAGCCCCTCTCCTCGGCGGATCAGGCTGCACTGAACCGGGGTCTCGCTTTTGCGTGGCTTAAATCGAGGATGGGAAGGAAGCGGGGGGGGTCCCCTCTGCTGTAGGGGCCGGGGGCTTAAACGGGCGGGCTTGAGCGGTTACAGCGGGTCCCCTAATCCCCCCGCCTGCCGTTGCGGCGCGCCCCGCTCCGCCGTTGCATTTCCACCGAAGCAGCAGGGGATTCCGTTCGCCGGGGAGGAAATTTATCTGAATGGAACGCCGGCTCCTGACGGCACTGCCCATATAAGGAGCGTGACGTCACCAAACGTTCTAAATATGGGCAACCCCCGCCCCCTCCGCGCTGGGGCCGCGGCCACTAAGGTGGGGTGAGGGAGGGAGGGAGGGAAGCGAGCCCCTCCCCCCCCCCCACACCCGCGTGAGCAGCGCCTGGGGGGAGGAAGAGGGGAAGGCAGAGGCGCTGCTTGGTAAAGAGTTAGTCAGACCCGAGCAGAGGAAGTTGAAGAACGCCTCAAAAATTCTCCAGTCATCAGCCTTCTTCAGCTCACTCACTCATCACCGCGGGCCCCGTTGCCTTAGTAATGAAAGCAAGGAAGCGTGATGGGGGAGGAGGAAGAGGAAGGGCAGAGGTTGCTCACCTTTCTTAGAATCTGGCCCACAGGGAAGGCGGAGGCTTCAAAGGGCTGCAGCTACCTCATGGGGTTGGTTTTCAAACCTTAGCTCGTCTTCTGATTCAAGAGGCAAACAGGGATGTCAGTCGACAGGAAACACAGGCAAGGCCATGTCCACAGTGGGGACGGGCCCTGGTTACAGCCATCAGTGCAGAGCCCTAAAGCAGAGACAAAACTGCTAGAATTTGCACTTGCACTTTACCCCAAGTTCTAGTACATTACCCCAGTGAGAAGAGCAGATTTGTCTGCCTGCCTTGCTTTTAGCCGGATCCCCAGTGTAGACAAGGCCTAAAATACAGCACAGTCTGGCAAAACACAGGGTAACAGTCAAGGAGAATTAGGATAGGTTTGCAATGGTAATAGGTTTTAAAGTGGGAGGAGATGGTGTGGAGGTGGGTACAACATGTGGGAATATGTCCTGAAATACATTAACCTCACCCCTCTTTTGCTTGTTACTCTTACTTATAGCTTATATCGCATCTAAATTCTAGATTATAAACTTCAAGGCAGGGGACCTATTTTACGCTCTGCAAATTACTTAGTACGCTTGTGGACGCTGTAAGAATCATTATGTACTTAGATCATACCCTCTGAGAGAGTATGGGTGTGGGGAGTATCTAGCACGGTGGTTCTCAACCTATTTAGGCCCACAATGTGTTATGTGGGCCGCATTCAATGCTACTTGTACGGCCCCGAGGATGTTGCATCGGCCGCAGCTGGGGGCTGATTGGGCCGCAGGTTGAGAACCACTGACTAGCACCTAATTGGGACCTCTAGACACTACCCCAATACAAATAATAAATACCACTTAGGGCATCTGGTGTGACATTTTTTTCATTGTACATATGTTTTGTAAGATGACCAAATGGACACTGGCAATACCTGAAAGGTAGGCACAACCGATACACGAAAACATCAGCTCAGAGCCAAACTACAGCAGCCACTAAAGATCATACTGACACTAATTCAAAACATTATGTATATATGTCATTATTTAGCTGATGCCTCAAAAGTGTTCCAGGCAGCTCCCAGAACATGCTGAAGATGCTGTCCCTAACCCAAATTGCTTACAATTTAAATAGATAATAAATGATAATTACCTTAATTTTTTCAAATACTACAAATATACCAAAGTACATGATTCATCCTAACACACCAAATAAGTAAAGAGGATTACGATAAAGGGACAGGAGGGGAAGCGATATATCTATCTCCAGGGGGTCTGTATTAGTCATATACCTCTGAAAAGTCAACCCAAATTGATTTGAATTTTTCAGGCATCCCCCTTCTGTGGAATGCCAGTTGTTTGTTAGCTGTGAGGTCAGCCACATCACCAAGCCGCATATCAATCGTTGGTGGGGATCAACTTTTCCATTGGATAGGATTAATTTTTTAGTGACAAAAGCTGCACATTGAAACAACACTGTCTTGTTACCAGGTAGCCTCCAGGTATCGGGAATATATTCAGAATGAACCTTAAGGGGGAAGGCTCCATTAGAGCTTCCAATATCAAGTTGGTCCTTTGACCTACCTCAGACCAGAAGTTCTTGATACGTAGAGAAGATAGATTTACGAAGCAGACAGACAACGTGCGAAGAAAATGTTTGAGGTGGCGTTAGGTACATGCTATTATTATTTTTTATAGTACCCCTTTCCCCTGCCTCTTGTAATCTCTCCACATGCCCCAGATTTCTCCATCCACCCCACCATCCCCCCAAACAGCCAATCTCATAATGAGACAAAACAGCCAATCAGATGGTACCAATGATGATGAAAGTCTCTGGTGGGTGGGTAGAGCCTATATGCCCCTGCTACCTCTAGCAGCTTGAATGTAGGCATGCTTTGTATTCCCATAGCACCTTCTGCCCTGCAGTCTCAAAGAACAGCCTCACCCCCAACCCTGAGGGGTAGGTAACTATTATCACCATTTTGCAAGTGGGGAATCTAACAGAGAGGTGAAGTCTCAGGCACAGGAAGTCTAAGGCTCAGCGTGATCAGAACCCACATTTCCTGCCTCCCAGGCCTGGGCTTTAGCCATGGACCACTCTTCCTCCCCCTCAGGGAATCTCAGCTGTAGAGAGTGGACCTTGGAAAGACTTCCCCTTTAACATTTACTCCCCCTCATTGAACCAGTCAGTGGGTGTGAAGCTGGGAAATTCGGAGACCAGGCAAGAGAACTCATCCTCTCCAACTAATCCTTCCTTATTCACATCCACAGAACACAATGGAAGAGGAAAAGAAGGACTTCCCCTGCCCAAGAAGGGGGGAAACCAGTCACAAGACATCTTCTCTACCTTCAGGATGGAACCACAAGAGAAAAGTGAGGGGGACAGGAGGGAGCCTGACTGCCCCATTCCCTAGCCCATCCCAGCCCAGCCATCTGACAAAGCCCATGGTTACAGTGTTAAATGACTGAGACTCTTTCCTATAACACCCCTCTCACATTTAGGAATATGTCAGCAATACAGGACCTGATCCTGTAACTTATTGCGTGCATGGGGTTAGTCACGTAAGGGCTGCAGGACTGGACCCCGGCTGTTTTCAGTTTGGTTTGAGGCATTGGCGTGGTTCCTTTATTTTGCGACTAGCAGGTGCTCAAAGTGAGAAGAGAGAAGCGGGTTGGATTCTTGTAAAGGGAAGTGGTTGAGCAAGCCCAAAACCACCCTGGTTTAGGTAGGAAACTCCCCTCCCCCATTCTGCCTCCCTCTTGTACCTTCCATCATTACCTCCTGCTGCTGTATTGTCTCTCCCCTCCTCCCCCTTGTTAATCTCTCTGGCTATTTCTTCCATTGTTCTGGGCTTTTTTATCAGCCCTCTCAGAGCAACTGGTCTCTTTCCTTTTATTTTGGACTATTTCCTTTAAATTATTTTATTCTTTCCCCCACAATCCAAGACTCTTTGTTTCTGCTTGTTCTTGGGAAACAATGAGAAACTTTTCCTTTGTATGTCAGACGCGCTGGCACTTGGCTCCTGCTAGAGAAAAGGGTCAGAACAAAGCTTAACTGTAAATACAGGTAAAAGCTCCCACATGTGCAGTATCCAGGGTACACTATTCAAGAATAAAATGCTGCCTCTTAAAAGACCCAGCGTGCCTTTATTAAGAATATAATTAAAAAACCGCTTTAAAAAGGCTTAGTCAAATAAATAAACATTGCTCCTTTGAGCGCTACCTATTTTAAATGGAAGAGATACGTGATCAGCCAGGTTTCCATGACCACCTGTTGTGTTTATTAGTATAATCATAGCGCATAAAGGCCCTATTGTGTTAGGTGCTGTACGTGCCCCTTGAAAGAGAATCTTTGCCTCAAAGAGCTTACAGTCTACATAGATGATACTGACAAAGGATGAGAGAAAGGAAGTGCTGTTAGCTGCATTTGAGAGATGGGGAACTGAAGCACAGAGAGTTTAAGTGACTTGTCTGTGGTTACACATGGAAATCTATGAGAGCTGGCTGCTGGACCAGTGCATTAACCGCAAAATAATCCTTCCCAAAGCAAAGTCCTTAAGCTGGCCCCAGTTCGTGAAGCTAAATTTCAAATGTGAGAGAGACTCAAAATGAGGGACAAAACCACCGAGCAGATAGCTTGACATTTCTTTAAAGGCATATGAAGTTTTCCATAATCTTCCTTTCTAAATTCAAAATTGCTGATGTCAAACACAGAGCAGCAAGCAGTGAGATAGCAGGTTTGTGTCAGTGATGCTGGTAAACTGAAGTCTAGAAATGAAGGTAAATACATACCTGGGATTGAGGGATGGTTGGAAGACAACAAAAACAAGATTGGAGAGTTAAGGACCCAGAGATTTGACAACTCTAATTCTCAGTGTTCATAATCCTAATAAAACAGCAAATAATGAATTAATAATCCCTGCATTATAATCTATCTCAGTCTGAATATAAGTTTCAGAGTAACAGCCGTGTTAGTCTGTATCCGCAAAAAGAAGAACAGGAGTACTTGTGGCACCTTAGAGACTAACAAATTTATTAGAGCATAAGCTTTCGTGGACTACAGCCCACTTCTTCGGATGCATATAGAATGGAACATATAATGAGGAGATATATATACACACATACAGAGAGCATAAACAGGTGGGAGTTGTCTTACTAACTCTGAGAGGCCAATTAATTAAGAGAAAAAAAAAAAAAAAAAACTTTTGAAGTGATAATCAAGCTAGCCGAGTACAGACAGTGTGATAAGAAGTGTGAGAGTACTTACAAGGGGAGATAGTCAACGTTTGTAATGGCTCAGCCATTCCCAGTCCTTATTCAAACCGGAGTTAATTGTGTCTAGTTTGCATATCAATTCTAGCTCTGCAGTCTCTCTTTGGAGTCTGTTTTTGAAGTTTTTCTGTTGTAATATAGCCACCCGCAGGTCTGTCACTGAATGACCAGACAGGTTAAAGTGTTCTCCCACTGGTTTTTGAGTATTTTGATTCCTGATGTCAGATTTGTGTCCATTAATTCTTTTGCGTAGAGACTGTCCGGTTTGGCCAATGTACATGGCAGAGGGGCATTGCTGGCACATGATGGCATAGATCACATTGGTAGATGTGCAGGTGAACGAGCCCCTGATGGTATGGCTGATGTGATTAGGTCCTATGATGATGTCACTTGAATAGATATGTGGACAGAGTTGGCATCGGGGTTTGTTACAAGGATAGGTTCCTGGGTTAGTGGTTTTGTTCAGTGATGTGTGGTTGCTGGTGAGTATTTGCTTTAGGTTGGGGGGTTGTCTGTAAGCGAGGACAGGTCTGTCTCCCAAGATCTGTGAGAGTAAAGGATCATCTTTCAGGATAGGTTGTAGATCTCTGATGATGCGCTGGAGAGGCTTTAGTTGGGGGCTGAAGGTGACAGCTAGTGGTGTTCTGTTATTTTCTTTGTTGGGCCTGTCTTGTAAGAGGTGACTTCTGGGTACTCGTCTGGCTCTGTCAATCTGTTTTTTCACTTCAGCAGGTGGGTATTGTAGTTTTAAGAATGCTTGATAGAGATCTTGTAGGTGCTTGTCTCTATCGGAGGGATTGGAGCAAATGCGGTTATATCTTAGAGCTTGGCTGTAGACAATGGATCGTGTGGTGTGTCCTGGATGGAAGCTGGAGGCATGTAGGTAAGTGTAGCGGTCAGTAGGTTTCCGGTATAGGGTGGTATTGATGTGACCATCGCTTATTAGCACAGTAGTGTCCAGGAAATGGACCGCTTGTGTGGATTGATCTAGGCTGAGGTTGATGGTGGGATGGAAATTATTGAAATCATGGTGAAATTCCTCAAGGGCTTCTTTTCCATGGGTCCAGATGATGAAGATGTCATCAATGTAGCGCAAGTAGAGTAGGGGCGTTAGGGGACGAGAGCTAAGGAAGCGTTGTTCTAAGTCAGCCATAAAAATGTTGGCATATTGTGGGGCCATGCGGGTACCCATAGCAGTGCCGCTGACTTGAAGGTATATATTGTCCCCAAATGTGAAATAGTTGTGGGTGAGGACAAAATCACAAAGTTCAGCCACCAGGTTAGCTGTGACATTATCAGGGATACTGTTCCTGATAGCTTGTAGTCCATCTTTGTGTGGAATATTGGTGTAGAGGGCTTCTACGTCCATAGTGGCCAGGATGGTGTTTTCTGGAAGATCACCGATGGATTGTAGTTTCCTCAGGAAGTCAGTGGTGTCTCGAAGATAGCTGGGAGTGCTGGTAGCGTAGGGTCTTAGGACAGAGTCTACATAACCAGACAAGCCTGATGTTAGGGTGCCAATGCCTGAGATGATGGGGCGTCCAGGATATCCAGGTTTATGGATCTTGGGTAGCAAATAGAATACCCCTGGTCGGGGTTCTAGGCATGTGTCATCATCATAGGACCTAATCACATCAGCCATACCATCAGGGGCTCGTTCACCTGCACATCTACCAATGTGATCTATGCCATCATGTGCCAGCAATGCCCCTCTGCCATGTACATTGGCCAAACCGGACAGTCTCTACGCAAAAGAATTAATGGACACAAATCTGACATCAGGAATCAAAATACTCAAAAACCAGTGGGAGAACACTTTAACCTGTCTGGTCATTCAGTGACAGACCTGCGGGTGGCTATATTACAACAGAAAAACTTCAAAAACAGACTCCAAAGAGAGACTGCAGAGCTAGAATTGATATGCAAACTAGACACAATTAACTCCGGTTTGAATAAGGACTGGGAATGGCTGAGCCATTACAAACGTTGACTATCTCCCCTTGTAAGTACTCTCACACTTCTTATCACACTGTCTGTACTCGGCTAGCTTGATTATCACTTCAAAAGTTTTTTTTTTTTTTTTTCTCTTAATTAATTGGCCTCTCAGAGTTAGTAAGACAACTCCCACCTGTTTATGCTCTCTGTATGTGTGTATATATATCTCCTCATTATATGTTCCATTCTATATGCATCCGAAGAAGTGGGCTGTAGTCCACGAAAGCTTATGCTCTAATAAATTTGTTAGTCTCTAAGGTGCCACAAGTACTCCTGTTAGTCTGAATATAGTAACATTGTCAAGATCTGATTTTTTTTTATTGCTATATGCAATCAAAGATTTATGCTCTGCATTCCATTACAATCTCTCACCTTGCTTAATGGCACCACCAGTGTGATTCATTGTTGAATCTGACCCTCTTTTCAGAAAGGTGTTGCTAATTTGAAGACTAGTAATTGCAAATGCATTTCTGATAAACTGAGTTAGTTGATCTTTGAGTGCCACATATGTAGATTCCAGCAAATCTGCTACCGTAAAAGGAATTATGCAAAACTGGATCCCACAAATTGTAAAATTAGACCCAACTAGCTGACGGAATTGGGGTTTTATTGTAGAATGAGTGTACCAGACTAACACGGCTGCTACTCTGAAACCTGTACCAGACTTGGAATCGATTCCCAGCTCTGCCATTGACGTGCTTGTTGACCTTGAGCAAGTCATAACCATTCTGGGCCTCAGTTTCCCCACCCATTAATGGAGATAACACTCACTTTTCACAATGCTTTGAGATCTGAGGATTGAAAATGTTTCTGATAACACAGATAGGGCTTGATTTTTCAGAGGTGATGAGCACCTGCAGCTTCCACTGAGTCTAGTTTGATGAGCCAGTGGTTTTATGCACCATAGGCCTGATTGTCATCTTGCTTATACTCACATAACTCCATTGAGAGCTGTGGAGTAACTCCTGATTTACACCCGTAGGAATGGAGAATCAGGCCACCTGCTCTTCTCTCTATTACACCTGCTGGTAATTACTTCCACCTTTAAAGTGGCTTTAAATTGAGAACAAATTTTATAATCAATCATTCCAAATATATTTAACAGTCAGACTAACTCCTGGGCCAGGGGCTCTCATACTTCACAGAGCATGAACCCTCATCATTCATGTTAATGGAGTATCTTCTGAACATCTCCCCTGCCAATCATGAGTGCATATCTCACCTGCCTTCCTATTTCTGATCCCATAACATCCCTGGTGCAACTACAGCAATTGCGTAGGTGGAGAAGTATTTGTATATTTTAGCTGTCTTCAATGTGGTATAAAGCCCTTTTGTTTTTTTCATTGACTCTTCAAATCCTATCTATTCTTTTCCTCTCTCTGCCCCTACTCCACAGCACATGTTTCTCTGCCACTTGTTCCCAATCTCTTCCCTTTCTCCTGGATGTATTTCCCAGTAGCTTAGTCCTCCTCTTCCCCCAGCTCCCCGTCTCCCTTACTCACCCGCCTGGTCTGCTTTATTCATACTTCCCTGGACATACAGCCTGGCCATCTCTTTTTAGTCTTCCATGAACATTTGTCCACAGTCCCCGTGAGTAGTCTTTGCTTCCTCTCTATAGTATAGGGAGTTGGCAGATGACATTATTATAGTTTTACATGTTCTGTTTGACTGACCCCATAGGCAATTAGATCTTGGAGAAATGATAGTATGGTGCAAGTTAGTGGGGGATTGGGTTTTTTTTTGTTGTGCTTTCTTTTAAGCAGAAATTAAGCAGACACTAAAGCTGCTTCTCTGTGCCTTGGTCTTTCTGACTCAATTGCTTCATCAGTGCCAAGCTGTTGTCTACAGAATATAATCATGCAAGTGTAAAAGCATTTAGTTCCAAATAATCTCAAACACACATTTCTCATGAAGGGAAAGAAACTTATAACAGAGTAGAAAATAATTTACATTCCTTAGCTTTCCTCATTTCTCCAAGGCTCCCACCTACTTAACCCCAGGTAAACTTTGTATCAGCTTATGACATCCGGTGAAAGTACACTACAGCTTATTAAAATTTAAAGCCATTGCTCCCAGGGAAAACACTGAAAGCTATTTTATGGATTAGCCAGTGGGCAGGATGAGGCTTGTACTTTGTATCTTTTTGATAATATAGCCTGTTAGAATATCTTTATAAAATAAAAGTCATCCCCCCTGTGCACTTTCAGCTAGTTATATTTTTACACTTTGTGCTCTAACTGCTGTGTGGTGCTAAAAAGTTTTGCATTCCACTCCAGAAGTGGCTACATTTCATTGATGGGTGAGGTCATCAGAGTTTATGTAAAGCACTTAGAGATCCTTTAGACGAATGTGAATGTGCAAAGATAATAAAAGTAACTTACAATTTAAAAGAGGATGAAGGGTAATTTAAAATTTGAAGGGTAACTTCTTAGGCATGTGTTTCGTTCACATATGTACTGTGGGAATAGAGGCCACGACTAAGGGCTCGTCTATACAGAAATGTTTGACCAGTTATACTGGTGTAGTTAAATCAATATAGTTATACTAGAATAACTCCCCATGTGAACACTCTGACTCCAGCATAAAACTAACTTTTTTTCAGTTTAGGTTACACACCTTTCCCAAGCAACATAAGTGAATTAAAAAAAATAAATAAATAGGCACTCATATCAGAATAAGAGTCTCCATGGCTAGGTCTACACTACCCGCCTGAATCGGCGGGTAGAAATCGACCTCTTGGGGATCGATTTATCGTGTCCCGTCGGGACGCGACAATCGATCCCCGAATCGACGCTCTTACTCCACCAGCGGAGGTGGTAGTAAGCGCCGTCGACAGAAAGCCGCAGAAGTCGATTTTGCCGCCGTTCTCACAGCGGGGTAAGTTGGCTGCGATACGTCGAATTCAGCTACGCTATTCACGTAGCTGAATTTGCGTATCTTAAATCGACTCCCCCCTGTAGTGTAGATGTACCTCATGAGCCGAGTTATACTGGTATAACTATACTGGTTTAAGTTCACACTATCTGCAGCATGTATTGGTATAACTCTTCTCCGGTAGACAAACCCTTAAAAACCCACTTCTCTATTTCCCTAACTTCAAGTATGTCGTATGCAACTTCTCTGCCTATAATTGAGGGTTTGGGAGGGGAAGAGAAATAAGGTGTTCCAAACTTAACAGGGATTTCCAGATTTATTAAGAAATTTGCAGTCATAAAAAAAACCCGCTTGAGTTTCTCAAATTCCATCTGGGAAATACCCCAGCCTATGTAACAATGCTGAAGCGCAACCACAAGTTCTACAGAAAAGGAATAGTGTGTAGCCCTGGGCAAATATTCATAATGAACAATTCATTTAGCTTTTGCTTTCTGGTTCCATGTTATCTGCAAACACATGAAATTCCTATAAATCTGGCATCTTATATAGCAGCAGTGTCTAGAGAAGGCAGCTAGACTTGCTCCTCCTCCTCATTCTAAACTGCTTTCATCACAGGCCTTGAGGTCCTGTAGAACCAGAAACATATTTTACACAAATATTTCAGCCTAGGGATTGTTCGCAAATTATGGGCATCTACTGTCACTATTATTCATCGTTTGTGAGCGGGGAGGGAAATCACGTGGTATCATTTCTGCTCCCCGATTGGATGTCTGAAGGTTTATAAGCGTGTCTGGGGACGAAAGCTTCTGGCACAAATAGCAAGTGCTGGTGTCAATGCACCAGTCCCGTCAGTGGCCTGAGAATATGGGCACTAGGCTGTTGGGATACTAAGACCACTGCCTGTCATGCTGACAAGTATTGTCTCGTTTCCTTTGCCTGTGCATGCACACACACACACACACACACACACACACACACACCCCTCAGGGGCTGTCCATCTCCATCTGCTGTCTCGTCTTATACTTTGATCATAATCTCTTTGGGGCAGGGACTATCTTTTTGTTCCGTGTTTGTACAGCATCTAGCACAATGGGATCCTGGCACAGGACTGGGACTTCTAAATGCTACGCTAATACCAATAATATTCGTGCAATGAATGGCCATTCTCCCAACGTTTGTTGGAACAAAAATCTATTCACAAGGAAAAGGGAACCAAAAAGGCAGTGGGAACACAGCTTAACCAGGAAGCGATTCAGCATTTGCCAAAATGTTTATTAAAGATTTCCCCTATTAGTCCCTCTTCTCTAACACTGCCTCACTTGAATATATCATCCTCCAAGCACAGCAAGTTGGTATTGTAGCTAACATGCTACATAGCTTGTAAATCACAGCTGATTTCAGATGTTCAGTTTGCACTTCACACAAGGGCATTTGTATGCTCTTTGCACCACAGGCATTTCCAAATGATATGCTCTATCTGACCCTGCCTTAGAGCCGGATGCAGGGTGGGAGCTAGAAACACAGTCTGGGATGTGGGGGTGAAGAGATACTCTGTAGTCCACCATTCCCAAGGCGCTACTCACTCAGAAGTGTGTGTCACAAATGTGCCTATTTCCTTTCCTGCAGCCCACGGGATTCTCGCAGAAGCCACCATAAGAACCACAGCCCTAACAGAGACCAGTACCAGGAATATTTTAAAGGAGCAGCAACCTTGATAGGCTCAACCTAACAGCCTCCTTTCAGAACAGCCTTACCTTCTTTTGAAGATCACACAAAGTCTGCCCCCCGCCACACACACACCACTTCTTCACCACTTGGGTCTTCAGCAATGCTGTGTGTGGATTACTAAACAACCAACTGATGTCCCCCCCCCACACACTGAAGTTTCTGAAATCCTTACAGTACATCCACTGGCAAGAAAAAAAATGTCCTTTTGAACTGATCTGGACACGCCAACTGGAACCTCAGAAACTGTAGATGTCAAAAAGTGGCTTTGGCTTTTGAAAACATCAGCTGAGGAAGGTCTATGCGCGAGAACTTTGGCATTGCACAACCCCACAAAGCTTGTGTCCACAAATCACAGTTGTTGTGAGCTGATTTTCACATTTATTTTATTTATTAACAAAATCAAACTGGCTACCTACACACTGCACAAAGCCTGCCTATCAAAAATATACCTGTAATACTGTTCTAGCCCATTCTCCCTTCCCCTTGCTGTGTTTAGTATTGCACTTAGCTTGTAAATGTTTGGACAAGGGATTGTCTCCTCTATATGTTTACAATACCTACACAATATCGCTCTCGCCTGTCTGGGGCTTCTAGATGCTATCGTAACACAAATACATAATTATAGCTGCTAGGGTGGTGCACTGGTAGCCACCGAGCATTACCAGTAGATCACAGATTTCTCACCATGAAACAACTTTACTTAGCGTAACTCATCTGAAAACAAGTTTCCTTTGAAGGCAGTGAGTAGTGTACAGCAAATGGAGTTTTCTGTCATTTCCCTCTTTCCATTTCCTTCTTTTAGTGGACAAAGGGGATGAAAAGATCCAATGCAAAAACACACTGACAACGGACAGTGACCCATAGAATTATGGCTAGACATGCAGAATAATCATAAATGTTACATGATTTATTGACCACTCCTCCTTGTCATAAGCTAGGCACAAAGCTTTTGTATTTGCATTTCCCCCCCGCATTTACTGATTCTATATATGAAGAGGAGAGAAACACACATCTTGCAGGGATACTGCATAGGAAATACCTGTATATTTTAGGATCTAAAGAAACTGACATTGTCCCAGAGCAGTCCCCAAATTTGGGTTCAGTATTTGCTTCAATCCTTACCGATTGGCAAACTGTATTTAGGCAGAGTAAATCTGAAGTGGTTAAAAACAGGTCTGGTAAACATGGTTCTGTAGTCACCCACAGCTGGAGCCAGGTGAGCTAAATCCTCCCCCATAACCAGGCCTTAAATTCAACCAGAGCTTTCCAGCACGGAGACCTGGCATGCCCGGTGGGGCTGAAACCCTGAGCCCTGAATGGGGGGTGTGGGGATAAATGGGGGACTCCAGGAAATACTGTGAGAATTAAAGCCTTGGCCATAACAGATTATACACCAGGTTTTGCTCAGGGCATAGCGACAATATCTTTGGGATAGGAAAGAAACTCCAGTCCAAGATTTCACTCTGATTGACATTAGGTTATCCTAATGGATTATGCAAAGGGAAGAGACTGAGGAAGTGCTACATCTGTCTGATGATAAAGCAGACTCACTTAGCTTACATCCTACCTAGACAAATCAGCCTATTATTATCCCCCAGGGCAAATGCTTCTTTAAGCAAACAGTTGGGGTTCCCAAGCAAGAGCTAGAGAGTTCTGCAGACACTTGGTGCTTAAAGTGGTCTCGGCAGCCTGCAGCCCATCTGCACTCGCTTTCTCAACATTGCTAACACCTAGGGCTTGTCTAATCGAGGACAATAGGTGCATTTAAAAGGGCAGAGAGAGCAAGATGTATTTTAACATGTTAGTTGGTTATCTGGTAGCCTAAGCTCCCCACTAGGGTTCACCTTGACCAGTTCACATGTTAAAATGCAATTTACTCTGTCTACACTGAAGTGTTAAACATATTAGCTGCTGTGTTTTAAGAATACACTTTTTACCCTAATCTAGACAGTGCCCGAGCTCTGATACTAGGAAAGTGCTCAGCACGCACCTGGCAGGATTGGTTCTTAACAATACAGCATGGTACTTCCCAACAGAAAGCCCAGTCACATGATACAGGGTCAGACAAAGAAACCAACTTTACCCTCTGAAAAGGGTAGGAAAATCAAGAAGAGGCCTGAGGCAAGTAGACTCTACTCCCGCATGCTGGTGCCCTATGGAGTTCAGTGCAATCAGGCTGTTTTAAAGGAGTATATTCGCTGCAAATGTGTCTTTCTGGCTCCATCAGGATGGAAGTGCCTTGGGACAGGGTGAAATGGGAGGTCTATCGACCTCTGCTCTGGCCCTCTTGGTTCCCTTTAATCAGCACTATCACAACTCTGGCCGTGCCAAACAAACGAAGTGAGCTAGAGAGAGACACATTTTATATTGATTTGACATTTAAATGAAAACCATCATGCTTTTCAAATGGACCCCATACTAAACAACAGTGAAGGTGAAGTCAGACATCTTTAAAAGCTATCTGTGGCTTCCCGCTTTTGAAACTGGAAATCTACTATATCTGCTCTCAAGCCTCGTCTCAAGAAATCTCCAGGCCCATCAGACTTCATAAACTAACACCTGGTATCCAGCCTCCCAATTCCTGAGCAAGGTAATGAAGAAAGTGACCAAACACCTATGCAAAGAAGTGCCCTATAGAGGCAGAGAAGGATGCCCATAACTGTACACATGGACCTGTCTGCAGCATTCAATAGTACTGCTCAGAGCATGGTGCTATCCTCTCAGACGTGTTACTGGATCAATGAAAAGCACTGAACTGGTGCCAGTGGATGGATGGATGGATGGCCCTAGAGAGTGCTGATGGGCAATTTGTTCTTCCACCTCCAGACATCAGCACCTGGCTGGAGCTAAACCAGAGCAAAAGCAGAGGTGAGTGGGAAGTGGGAAAATGGTTAGCTACTACCATCATCTCTTCCATTAAAGATTGTGAGGCGCTAAGATATTACTGTGATGGAGACCATGTAAGTATCTTCGATAGAGTCTCAAAATAGCTACAGCTGTGAAAAATACCTTCCTCCAACTATGACTGGCTAGAAAACTGCCTCATCCTATCAGGCTGATCCATGCATTAGCAACCATACTACAATGCACTATATCAAGGCATGAGCACAAAGACCTCCAGAACGGCTTAAATTAGACCGGAATGCATCAGTCATAATTTTTCCACAACAGGCAACTTTATCCATTTATTCAGCTTCCGTTCTTTGCCTGAGTCTTGGGCTAGCAATTCACTGCCTGAATAGAAGACAGTTATCCAGTCCAGTGACTATCGATAGCATGTTTAGAATACATGCTTATTGCCTTGTGCTTTAGCTGTCAGTATATATCAAATCAGTTTGGACACACTATGAGAAGCTGTGCTACAGTACACTGAGCCCTGTCACGCTGAATGCCATGTGGAGACCTATCAAGGGAGGCAGGATGCAGTCTGACATGCTGAGCCCAACGCAGAAAGAAGTGGATGCACATCCAGAAATAAATCCTTATTCTAGTGGACACTAGTTTACTAAAGGCAAGTACCTTATTGCAAATAATTCATTCACTCACTCACTGATGGATGGGCAGCGTGTGCATCCATTCAGCATTTATTTGGGCACGATGAAAGTGGTTATCATGAGATTTGAATCAGACCCATGGGATTATGAGATGCATTTTATTGCAGTGGCACATAATTCTATCCTGTTAATTCTTTACCTGAGCACAGTTCAATGGGAAACAAAGCCCATTAGCAAACAGAGATTAGGTGTTGATATTTGCTTGCTGTTCAATGGAATGGCTCCAGCAGCATGCAAAGAAGCAGCCACAGCGACATCTGCATAGGGGCGGTCTCCTGTTTCTCAGGTTAGGCATCACCATAGCTACAGTGCTTAGGGTGTGAAAAATTCACACCCCGAGTGCCAGAGTTAAACCAACCTAACTCCTGCTGTAGATGCATCTCGGTCGACAAAAGAATTCTTCCTTCGACCTAGCTTCCACCGCTTCGGGAGGTGATGGAAAAGCCCCTTCCTTCGTTGTAGGAAGTATCTACATTACGCTATTACAACGGCATAGCTGCAGTGTTGTTGCTGTGCTGGAGCAGAGCCCATAGTGTAGACATGCCCTCAGCCTTGTTTCTTCTCTTCCACGCAGGGTATAGCAGAGTTCAAGTAAAGCAGAAGGATGCTGGGTTTGTTTCCAGTTACAGTAATCTTCTAACTCCGTGATGATTAATTGCAAAACTGTTTTACCGGAACCCATACATAACAAGGCATCTGTACAAGGTATTGGGCTTAATACAGGAATAAGAGGACAAAATTATACCCTAGGTGTCTATTAACATGATTTTAAAACAGTGATGCAACATGGCTTGGTCATATCCACATATGTCCGCCAAGCCATGCTGTAAACTAGCTCTGTTTGAATTGGGAATAAACGGTGTTTAAAACACTAACAAATGGTCTTTTGACCATTGTGAACCAGACAAGGACAAGACAGGGCTTGTCCCCACCAGAGCAATGTACATTCTAGTGTGCACTAGCGTGTTGCGTACGAACTGGCCCATATGGACACTGCTGAGGGCACTAAAAGTTCCCTAGTGTGAGTTAATATAGTACTGTTTGAAATGGGACTACATTTGTATGCACTAGGGAACTTTTAGTGCATGCCAATAAGGTCCATGTGCACTACTTGTATAACGTGCTAGTGCACCATGGAATTTCACACTTCTAATGTTCACTAACACACTGTGCAGACAAGCCCTAAGCAGCATATCCTTGACCTGCGAGCAGAGGTGTTCTCAGGGGAAAGTCGTTCTTTTTAACAGCTCTAGCTGTATAACAGTGCACCAGGGCTATTGCCACCCCAGAGTTCCAATCACAAGCGAATGCTGTATTTTTAAGACAAAAATCACACCATTCAAATAACTGAGCATGTGGTAGACCTGAAATAAAGAGTGTTGCAGTAATTGGCTTTTACATTGCAGCCAGAGATCTCAAAGTTCTTTACAAAGAAAGGCTGGGACCATATGTCCCCATTTTTCAGATGGGGAAACTGAGCCCCAGAAAATGGAAGTGCCTTGCCCAAGGTTACCCAGCATGTCCAATGGCTGAGCTGGGATCTCCCCCGCCCCTGATTCCCAGGCCAGTGCCCTAATCTAAACCTAATCCTCTGCAGCTGTTTAACGTACTCGCTTTTTTCTATCAGACAGCTGGGCTTTCTCGTCTTTATATCAAAATTGACACGTGTTAGCAGCAGTGCAAGTAGGGTGGTCCAGGCCGGTATGCCGTACCAGAAAGATATTTATAGCTGGTACAGTGTACCGGAAAGACACAGGACAGGAGAAGCAGAATGTAGGGCCGCTGGGTGGCCCCATGCTGGCAGCTCCTCCGGTGCAGCTGTACCGCCCCCAATCCCACCCTACAGCCCAGTCCTTCAGCGGGGCTGCTGCTGTACAGAGGGAAGACACCCTACGTGAAAGGGCTGAGGGCAGACCCACGATTTACCTGTGCCAGGCGGTAACTGTGTTCCCTTCAGTCTGTTGTATTTGTACATACACAGGCCCTTAGAATCCCAGCACTAGACCACCAGTCACGGGTGCTGCACGGGCAGGAGGACCCAGGTTCAGTAGAGAGCTGCGTGGGGAAGCATACAAGGTACTTACTTACGTCATGCCTAGCTGTAGTCATTTAACAGCTGGCTAGTCTTAAAAACAACACCTAGAAGTACAGTTTAACACCTGTGGTTCCAAGAGACTCTAGGATGCTGAAAGCATCCCCATTCTTCCGGCTTTCAGACTGCCTTGACCGTGCAATTTCTTAAACCTCGCCTTATCTCCCTTGAATCTGATGTAAAGGCTTTGTAGAGAGTGAGCCACAAGAAGCCACTTTCTGTCTAACGGCAGAGATAAAATCTGGGCCAAGGAGGAAGTTTGCTGTTTTGTTCTGTAGAGATACTCAGGGATTCTTCAAATAGAGGGAGGGATAGCACAGTGCTTTGAGCATTGGCCTGCTAAACCCAGGGTTGTGAGTTCAAGTAAAAATCTGTTTGGGGATTAGTCCTGCCTTGAGCAGCAGGTTGGACTAGATGACCTCCTGAGGTCCCTTCCAACCCTGATATTCTATGAATTAAACTGTTTTTCATCAAAATACGTCAATCCGTTGAAACCAAAACTTTTCACAGGAACACATCAGGGGAAGGTTTCTCATGTCCAGGGGAGGAATTTTGGGTCAAAGAGTGTGCACACCCCAGAACAAGTTATATGGTTCAGGCCCTCCCTATGATGTGGGAGAGCCAGGCTTAAGTCCAGAGGCAGGCAGACAGAACAGAGATTTGAGAGCCCGGGTTATTCAGGGTGTCTTGTTCTCTCTCTTGTTTTCCACAAAAGGTTTCTAGTTCATCTGATGAAGAACGGGAGAATTTCTGAAATGATTGGAAGTTTTCATGGGATGGGAAAACTGTTTCACACCTGGCTCTATTGCAAATGTTTTAGAGGATCTAGTTCTTGTGAAAGGCCCTGGGTTGACAGCCCTGGAGTGAAATCCTCTCTACATGGAACACGTACAGCACAAGCAGCAATAGCTCACAGTTTCCAGTCTAAACAAGAGAGAACACTGCTGGGGCTAAGAAGTTAGTTCCGTCTTCAGATTTATTCTGCCCTTTGCCTCTCTGTTGAGACTGCCAATAAGGTTGTTCATTATAGTAACATTTTTTGTAACATGAAGATCGGCCCATTGGGACCTGGACTAAGACCCACCAAACTCATTTCACATGGGCCACCAAGAAGCCACCAGGCCGTGATTTTCAATCACTATCAACCTGAGCTGGATCCATCTTCCATTTCCAGTCCAGCTCCCTTTGCTAGTTTATATTGGTGTCCGTGTCAGGGTCTGAGTTAAAATTATTCAGCAATCCTTTCCTTACTGGTGAGAAACCCTTAGACCATTCTTATATCAAAAGGAAAACCAATCACTGTGTGAAGCCAATCATATATGGGGAAAAGAATTTTATGCTTACATTTCAGATGGATACTTTCCGCCTTTAAATGACTGCATTTCCGTGGTCAGGCATACACTGACATACTGGACTAATTTGCCTTGATTAACACCCTCTGCAAAAGACTCAAAGTTACTAGGGCTAAATTAAGGCAGACTTCAGCACACTATTTGGGTAAATCACAGAGATCTTTTGGGATGAAAAAAAGATTGCTCCTGTTTATAGACTTTAAAATCTGGTGAAGAGCTTGGCTGGGTTATATTGCAAGTCACCTTGCGATCTAGACTGATGGGAAAAGCACTACCCACATTGAACTGGTCATCAACGAAAGTACACAACACCAGCACAACGCCCATTGCACTATGTGCAGAGCGTACAAACACAGCAACTAATTGGCTTCTCCAATCAGGAGCCGACCTTTGACTTCTCCCAGCCATGCGCCAATGTGAGGGAAACTCAGTTCTGAGACACAACAATGTGTGGTCTCCCCATGCCAGGGGCTTTGATCAGATTTCCTTATTTAGCAAAACTACGACTGATGCTTTGAATTCACGTAGGCAAATACAAGAAGAATTTGAACGATGGGATTGCAGCCATAGTGGCCAGCCACATCTTAATACCGAGAATGTCTCATGAACGACCCCCGCTCCCATTCCCATTTGCACAGAGCAGCTCCCCCACCGTTTGCAATCACATCACATCCCTGTAACAGCTACAGCAACTGCTTAGAATGTAAAAATTATTAGGAAAATACTCCCTGTATTTTAGCACCTTTTACTGCAATTTAATTGCTGGAAACAAGGGAGAGTCATTCCCATGAGCCCAGTCAACTTCCCATGGATCCCACCACGCACAAGGTGGGGTCCATGCACCATGCTTTGAGAACCACAGAACCAGAATATTTCAAATGGCAAGAGAGTAATGCCCCAACAAAATAAGAAAAATGTAGCACGATCATGAACCTGATCGTCCATTCCTTGCCCAGTAAAAATTCCCATTGCCTGCCGTGGAAGGTTTGGGCAGGCAAGATCAGGCCCACAGCAGGCGATGGTATCAATTTTTCATGGCCAGGGGCTTGGGAAGAGGTGCATAATTGAGGCAGAGTGTCGTCCCTCCCCACGACTGTATTCCGTACCACCACATAGTGCCACAAGGCCTCCTCGTTCTTTTTGCTGATACAGACTAACACAGCTACCACTCGGAAAATAGTCTAGATGGTTACCGTTCGCTATTAGTCCCAAGTAGGGCTGAAATCCTGCCAGCAAATTCTTGGTGAAGGGTCCCTGGCTTTGGATTTCCTTTTGCCATCCTGCAGGAACCATGTTTTGTGACTTTCAGACCAAGCTGCAAGGCTCATCTATACTACGTTCCCATTATTTGGGCAGTAAGCTGGGGGTGTGGGAAAGGGAAATTAGTCAGCACGGAGGATTAATCGGGCTCGGTGCCAGCCACCAACAGCGCTTTTGTCATTTTTAATTGCGTGATGCACCCACATGTCAAACTGCTGGTGCAGTGATTTCATTATATGCACATACGCGCGTATACCACATAGATATCTTGGCCCTGATTTGCAGAGGTGCTGAGTGCCTGCAGCAGAGCTGACTTCAGCTGGAACTGAAAGTGATCAGCATCTTAAACTATACCTGTTCTTATCATACAGATCTATACGTAGGCAGCGCTACAGTCATTAGGTCACTTTCTTACCCCAAGATTCTATTTTTGTTACAAATAGAACCTTTAGATTAAGTGGTTAATGACAGTGGTGTTTGATATACTCAAATACACTGATAGAAGACACACAGGGACACAGCAAGAAACAAATCCTGCTCCCTTAATCACATTTGTAGTCACACTGAAATCAGTGGGACTGTTTAGACAAACAGTCTTTGGCTCTGTGTCTGTGTATATTTATAATGCCCACATTCCTACACACACAGTAATATGCCATACATCATTAGTTTAGTTTTCAGTGAGTAGGCCTTTAACCCCCCTCATCTTCATTCTTCAACAGGAAATGCGGGACTGCTTTCACAGCCTGGATTTTGCTCCTGTTTCCAGCAATGAAAGCTATGGTAACCAAGTCTGTGCTGAGCTAGACAAGACATTCTCGAGTGACCAGTCTAATCCATGTGACATCATGAAGGTGTAGTAGGAGGAAGCTCTGCATGTTGTTTACCTACTTGGTTCTCAGTCATAGTGCAAACTGCTCTAGAGCAAACAAGTGTTTTAAACATTTGCCTCTCAACATCAAAGACATGAAGGAAGAAAATAACTTGATTGGATTTCCCTACAGTCAACAGGAACCCTTCCCTCTCAGCTGCCTCCCTTTATATGTTAATCCAGCCCTCATTTTCTATCCCAGTCACCCTGCAGCCTCCTGGATCAGATAAAAGCCACACCATTTGCTGCAGTAGTTAATTATCCATAGCCCCAAGAAACTAAAAATACAAAGGAGCCCCATTTTCCTTTTCAGCCATCATTTCTGCATGGAGAGTCAAGTCCAGGGGTAATCCTTCACTTTGGTCTTTCTCCCATATCTGTGTTTCCATTAATGTCAATTTCCCCCCGCCCCCCCCCCCTTATCTTTGATAAATTTAGACAGACAATTATAAGTGACAGATTGCTTTTAAGGCTGGTTGTGTGGAACACCTTTGCAATCCCATCATGGACTCTCTAAGCTCTGCAATCTGAGGAGGTTCTTTATTGGGGTGGGGTGGGGTGACCCCATAGTCTAGCATTCTATGGCAGGTGCAGAGAACCCTCCAATGAGGGGCTGAGTCAGACTGGCTTCCCAGGCAGATTATCAGATGGCATTTGGGTTCAAAGGAATGACTTTGGGGCAATGCAGTAGTGAGGTCGGGCTGGTGCTTCCCCTTAGCTGACCAGCAGTCTATCAGCCAGGTAATTTAAAGCAACACTCTGGCTCCAGTGTAGTATTTTTGCTAGAGGGGGACAGGCTCCAAGCTATGTCTTAAGGCCGTAGAGCAGTAGGAACGCCCAGAGACAGTACTGGTCCATCAGGGATGGAACAAGGTGGAAATGGCATGGATCAGAGAAGGGAGTTGTAGAGCATATCAGATGTTGCTCTCCTCCCCACAGTTACATACAGAGCTGGGGTTTTTTTTGGCCCCATCTCAGCTAGGTGAAATTTCTCAAGAGCAGGTCTGTCTGCCATCTACAGAACCAGCTACCTGCTGCTGGATTGCGTCCCTCTGTGTATGTGTTTTAAAGCTACCCACCCTAACACAGAACAAAGAACAAGTATTCAGTGCATTAGGAGGTGTGAATAAGGTCTGACCCAGCACCTTACCAATAGAGCAGAATGCAGAGGAACCAAGTCCAGGTTGTGATCTTGAGCTCTCATTCCCAGGCAAAAGAGGTGTGGGAGGGAGAGATCTCAGGCGCTTGCATTGCTCTCTGCAATATTTGGTTTGGCAGAGCAAGAGGCATTCTTGACTGCCCCCTTCAGAATCTATGTCCTTGGCCTGAAGGACAGTTGGCCAGATATGGGGTTAGGAGCAATGGAAAAACAAATCCTTGGAACTTGCGGAACTCGGTATGTAAACAAAAGTTTGGAATAAGAGTGAAACTACTGGCTGCCTTTCAAACTCTGCATCTAAAGTGAATAACAAAACAAGCCAACAAGCTACTGTGAATACTTGGTTTCTAGGCAGTTGTGTGTACAAACTAATAGAGTATTGAGAGCCACTCCAGGAGAGATTGATGCTAATTTAGGTCAGGGCTGTGGAAACTCCGCAGGGTTCAGTTAATGAAAGGCTTTGTGGTTTGAACCCTACAGTTCGCTTTGCAGCAAGTGGAAGTGAATTAACACTTGCTGATTTCAGTTTGACAAATGAGAACCTCCCAGGGGATACCCCACACGGAGTACCCTTCCTCAGTAAGGGATGTGTCTATACAGGTAGGGCCACCTTCCTCCCAACAGACCCTGTTCCAAAGAAATCTAGGCTAAGAAGGTGTGTCCCCGAGGCCCGATGATTGACGGGCCGAGAGCCCAACGTCGGAATAGACTTGAGGCAGCCATGTAATAGGGGGCCTGCCTTTGGGCTGCCTGCACCCCTTGATTGGTGGAATTGTCTCTCGGATGTTACGAGCCACTCAGAGAACAGCGTTCGCCGGAACCTCTTGTGGCATACTCGCGACATGTCTGAAAAGCATAAGACGCCGTCTGCGGAGAATGGCCCCAGGAGTCTGTAGACCGGAGCGACCATAAACATCTGCTTTACAAATGAAGTCCTTCCACTCTATGCCCAATATACAACGTTGGCATTTTATGTGGAAAGCCTCCAGCTTTGCCCACTCTGAGTGGCGCAGGCCCAATGTTTCGCAGCCGTACAGCAGTACAGCCTGGGTTACGGGAGGCTTAGCCTCCCCTGGCCTATAATATCCGCTGCCCATGCAGCCCAGTTTCCCTCAGGTTGCAGCCGGGAGGAGTATGCATCACCTCACTGCCAGAATGCCCGCTGACCACAGGCTAAGAAACGTCAAGGCCCTGGTTCCCTCCTTTTGGCAGCTAAATGTGCTGCTGTCAGCTACAGGCCCCCGCAATGCAAACCATGAGAAAAATGACCTAACAGATTTTCTTGACTCTCTTCCTCTCATTTCTGCCTGCCGGTTTCCTGGGGTTTCTGTACTTTCTCAGAATTGTGGGGGAGAAAAGAAAACAGGCAAGGTACTAGGGCTACGCGGCCTTTCCAAATCAGTATCTGATGGTTTCATTTATTCAGGCCCTGGAAGCTCTGTGACCCTTTTGTGTGGAGGCCCAGCGTGAGTTTTGTGCCATGAAGGCAATGGGGGGAGATGGGGGGTTATAGCATCGAACTGGAACTATAGGAAGCTCTGAGACTTCAGCTCAACATTTCAGGGGTAAGGCCCCAAATGAACCACACCTGCCATGTGCTCTATTCCGTGTTGTAGGCTATAAAGCCGGGCGTGTGAGCTGAAGAGAGAGAACTAGGAACGCTAGCGGGCACTACTAACGTTAGAGGGTACAAAACACATCCCAATTCAGGGCAATGCTTGTTGCATTAACACTAATCGCACTTAGCTCTCCTTTCCCCAAATTGCCACTCACTCACTCCAGGGCTTTTTGGTGCTGGTGGCAGATTTGGCAGGTCACAGTAGGTGACAGTCGTCTCTCTATTCTCTCTTGCTTTGATTACATTTCCCTTTACTGAACTAGCACAGCGGGGTGGGTCCCCTTTAATAACATTTGCCTCTTTTATAGCATTTTTCATCAGTAGATCTCAAAATTCTGTGTACCAAGGAAGTCACTATCATTCCCCTTTTACAGATGGGAAAACTGAGGCACAGAGAGGTGACGTGCCCAGGCCACCCAGCAGGCCAGTGGCAGAGCCGGAAATGGAACCCAGGTCTCCTGAATGTCTGTTAATACTCTATTGACCTGGTGTAAGTGGGCAAACCTCCACTGACATCAATAAATTGCAAGCACTTACACCAGGTCTGAATGTTGCCCAATGGCTATCATTGGCAATGGATATAGATAGACTAGTGCCTGATAAACAAGAGTTTTAAAAATCTTTAAAGCTTCTTAAACGGCAACAATATTCAGAAGGGGAGCTTTATTCTCCATCATGCCCTATAGAGTCTGCATTTATAGTACAGTATGTCTACACGGCAAGCGGAGTGATTGCAGCACAGGTAGACACAGTGTTTGCTGTAAATCTACCTCATATGTGTAACAATAGCATTGAAGATGTGGTGGCATAGCCTTTGGCACAAGCTATCAAACCAGAGTACATACCCAAGGTTCCCGGAGATGCTGGTTCTAGCCCGTGCCACCATGTCTACACTGCTATTGTTTATTATTATTAAAGCTAGCATGGGTGTATGGTTCCCCATGTTGCAATCACACCTTCACCTGCAGTGTAGACATACCCTTAGAGGGCAAATGCAGTGATATATCTCACTACTAAGTGCCTGTCTAGTTACAGCCCACCCCCACACAGTTCTAGGATCTTCTGATCTACCGTCCAACAAACAGAAAAACTGTTCTCTTACATGTAAAGCTATAGAGAATATAGAATGATAATTCCTAGTCCTGCTTGAGTGAAGGGGACTAGACTAGAAGACCTCTCGGGGTCTCTTCCAGTCCTACAATTCTATCACCAGAACCTGATGATCCAGCATTTTGGTTTAGCCCATTAGATGGACAAGTGCAAATGCCCCTTAATCCGCACTCCCTAAAAATCCTCAGATGGAAGGTCCAGCCAGTCAGTCTCTCGCTCTGTCTTCCCACTTCTCCCCCCTCGCCCAGCTGCTCCCTAGGCATGTTTCATGCTTCTCACCCCTCCAGGATCAGACTAGTCTCTTCCACGGGAGGAGATGCACATCTTCCTTCAAAGAGAGAGCAGCTGCCAAGCGTCCACGTGAGCCCAAACCATTCTGTCAGAAGCTCCTCTAATCTCAGCCCACCTCAGCTGGTGGCCAGCAGCCAACTGCCATTACCAAATCCTAGCGAGATCTTTCAGCAAAGCCAGTGCAGCGTCACCACTTCTGGGGCTTAAAAACAAAACAAAAAAACCCCTATGTCGCATGGCCAGTCTAACAGCAGTTGGCTGATCTGATTTCGGCGTCTGCTAAGACACAGCATGCCTATTTATCATAATCAGCTTACTGCACAAGGACAGTGTTAACTAGGCCTTGCTGGACTAAAGCCTGCCAACTAATTCATAACACCTAACCGATCAGTACAAAGTGCTGATTCCTTGTTTTGTTTAAAAATATTTTATCTGGCATTAAAAGAGGGAACACAAGGAGCAAGGAAAGGGAGAAGGATGGATACTTAAAGTGGTAACGACCTGTGACTGGTACAAACAGTTTCATAATAATATGGTACAAGAAGTAAAAGGACTTGCTGCCCAAGTACCGACGCATTAACACAGCGTAGAGTCCTAACAGAACTGAACACAAAGACCATGTCCGACAAATGCATCCTCTGGAGTTCATGACCCTTTCTAAATACACCAGCAATACCAGCATTCTGCTTAGTTTCAGTTGCAAAACTCTGATCAAATTGCAATTCATGGGCAAAACACATCATTGAACTGGAGTTTAGGCTGTAAATACAGATAAATTACTTAAAGGGAGGAAAATCTTAACACAACATTGTTGTTTAAAAACAATTTCTCTGAGTGGACTCATTCCGGATCTTACAGGTGTAAATGAAAATGGAACTTCACCCATACTTTCAAGCAAGAAAAAGCAAAAATAAAGTATCCATTGCACTGGAAAATATGGAATCCTTTAGTCTTTCTATAAGTAAGCACAGATTTAAGTCATGAATGACCCCACTCTCACGGGGCTGTAGAGCATTACACACAAAGTAAGTTTTAGCTTTTACAAATTCTTTTAGAGCCTCTGTCATGCACGGTATATTTGCTTTAAACAGTGGAGATGTTCTCTGTGAAGACTGTCTGTACATAGTACAAGGTCCTCTCAGCCATTCCTCATAGAAATTCTCAGATCATTTGGGACAAAACATCTGTCTGGGATGGTCTAGGTATATTTAATCCTGCATCAGCATGGGCAGACAGACTAGATGACCTTTTGAGTCCCTTCCGGCCCTACGTTTCTATGATTCTGTGATATCACTGGCCAAGATAACAGTTAAGCCATTCCTAAATCCTCCCAGGACGCTTGAAGTATTCACCCTGAAAAACATAATCCAATTTAGTTTCTCTTCACACAACTCTGACCACGGTTATTATCCTCCATTCCTGCCTTGCACATTCTGCTTAATGACCAATAGGTAATGAGAAAAAAATTATGATTGTGTTTATTTGAAGCCCAGCTCTTCATGACACATGGCTTCTCAGGTCTTATGTATGCAAGGAGAAAAAAAAAAGTTACTAGGTTAAAATATTCCAGCCAACTGTTGTGCAGCTCCTGTACAAAACCTTGTGTGTGTAACCCACACACCTCCTGGGTGTGATGTTCTGTCCCATCTAGTGGCACCGAGACCACTTCCTGAGGGATTAATGAGTCTGTTCTATAGTCTTAACTAACAGCTATATGGCTTGAGGCTCATACATTTAGCTCCAAAGGTTCTGGGTTTGATCCTGCCTGTTAACGACTGGGGTCTGTCAGTCAGTGTTACGTGTGCATATACAGTCACCCTGATGGTCATTCCAGGTCTGACCATTTGTCCCCAGTGTTCTGTTCCGTTCTTCTCATTAAGCTTTAGAGACCTTGTATATAAGCTATTTCAGGTTGCTGGCTCTTGTGATTTTATTTCAAGTCTTCCGATATTTAGTTTTCCTTCAAGCCTCCACTCCTGGAGTCATGTGAAACTATCAATTTTCACCTACATACCCTCATGATTGTGGAGGGAAGCTTGAAAAGGTGACCCCCCCAACCCCACCCCAAAAGGCTCAAACGTTGGAAGAAAACAAAAAGAACCTCAACATTTATTTATTTTTAACTCATTATCTTTAAAAACTTTGGGCTTGCAATACTGAAATTATTTCACACCAACATTACATAACAAACCACCACCACCAGAAGTGGGTGTTGGCTGCCTGCCGCTCCCTCCAGGCTGGTGCCCCACCTTCCACAATTGAGGATGACCTTTGATCTCTGCAGCTACACTCCAATCCTTATGTAACAATGGCAGCTGTTACACACACTGTGGATAGGAAGCGCCAAGCCCTGTAGCTGCACTGGTTCAGCCAGGCCTCCTAACCGCATTCGACAAAGGAGTGTCTTGTGGGTGAAAGCTACTCCACACAGCGCCAGCGACTCAGCGGGCGCTACAGAACACCCCCACAGGAATCCCAGGATGCAGTGATACAACCCCGGTTGCAAGGCATTATGCATGTGGATGCCCCGAAACAGTTCTCTCAAGAACAGTGCCCCAGGGAGGCACAAAGCTCAAGGACAAGCAAGACTGTTCCATGCAGCCAATGTCCCATATCTATCCCTCTAGGTTCTTCTATCGGCAGCCATTGCCTGTGATAGACCAGGGGATGATAGCAATGGTGAGTGGGAAGGTCATAACCTAGGGTAAGCAGAGGAATGGTGGGGAACTTTCCTGGCTTCTGCACTACCCCGGTGAAGTGGGCTAGCAAAAGGATCCGAGTCCTCGCTCCCACTTCCTTTACCCAGAGGCCTCCCTGCCCTTGAGGACTCCCCTTCCACTCTCCTGTCTGGCAGAGTCCTCGTAACCCCAAAAAGGCTGGGCCCAGGATTCCTGGGGGGGCTCGACCCCTAACCCTGCTGTGGTCACCTGGGACAGGGGCTAGGGTGTCCCCACTCCGGGCTACTCTCTGCACTGAGCACCTCCCTGACCCACTGATCATTTCATACCTTTTAAAGCAAATACAAGTTAATTAACAATTAATTAAAAAAAGAATAAAGATAAATGGGAAAGGTTAAAGGAAAACACCTCACCCCGCTCTGTGGCAGGGAACATCACAAACAGTGTCTCTGGAACGTCAGGGCACTTCACAGTCTGTTCCTTGTAGGTCCCAGGCCTCCTTCTCGGGCTCTGGCTGTGCTGCAGGGACGCTGCAGGTTTGACACTTGCAATGGTGGTGGCCACACACCTCCGGGCTTTGGGTGGTGGGACCCTTCTTCCCAGCGTCAGCCCCCGTCAGGTTAAGATTCCCCTCCCCATCTGGCCTGCAAGGACCCTTGGCTGGGGGTGTCTTTCTGCGCTGGGCCCTTTGCCCACGGTCTCCCCTTGGCTGGCCCCAGTTGCTCACCACACCTGGCTCTGTGGCTGCAGCTCTGCCCCCAGCACAGGATCTGCTCTCCCTGGGCCGTGTCTCTGGCTCTGCTCCCATCTCTGACCTGCTTCCTGAGCTGTGTCTCTGGCCCCTCTGGATCTGGCCCGGCTCTGCTCCCCAGCTCAGCTCGGGCCCCTGCTCTCTCCTTAGCTCGGCCCCTCTCTGTCTGACCCAGGCCATTCCAGCTCACACAGCGGACGGGATCCCCCTGGCCTCCTGACTCCCTGATTAGCCCGCCCGCCCTGTCAATCAGGCTCAGAGGCTGAGGCTGACCTGGAGCATTGGCCTCTCCCCAATCTCTTAGTGCTGGGAGCAGCCAACCAAAACGCCCCCACTGAATGTTAGCAAGGGGGGAAGAGTCCCCTTACACAAGCGTTAACGCTGTTATTACACCGACTCTATTCCGCTAGATTGGCGAGTTGCAAATTCCAGGCTCGGCTGTTTGGAAAGAATTCCCAGATGGGGCTTCCTCAGGGATACAGCATTTGTCACTCGCTTACCACCCCCGCGTGGGTACTGTGTGACGGTCTCGGGGGGATAAAATTTGTGTACAGCTGACTCCCCGTTTACCCTATCTCTGGGCTTGCCGAGGAGGAATTTTTGCTGAGATGATGCCGCCAGTGGCTTTCCACTGGACGCTGCTCTGCTGAGGCTGGGAACAACAGTGGAGAGGAGGCGGGGGGGGGGGAGGTGCTGGGTTACAGAGGCAGAATGTAAGATGAGAACCCAGAGTGGTTTTCTTCTCTCACCCACTCTCGCTGCAGTAAATGAAGCACAAGGGCAGGTCTGCAGACACTGATCACTCATCGCGCAAACACCAGACCCACGAGACTCCCCCACAACACCCACATCAAGGACTTTCTCAGAGGAAGTCAGTCCATATGTGAGGCCCTTTAAAACACTCTCTCGCGCTTGCTCTCTGCCGCCCCCATAGTCTGGTAATTCTCCCACAAAGCCCTGGCTATCATTTGATTGACCGGGCAGCTTGTCAGCAGTGGGACCTAAAGGAGGACAAGACTGATACCTAGAGGTGCCAGCTCAGAACTAATTTACAACAGCAGTCATGATTATATTGGTCCTGACTCAAAACAGGGCACGCAAAACCCATCAGCTGGACTGAAGAGTCTTGTGCTGCTCAGGGCAGCAAAACACTGGAAGCCACGCAGCAGGGTCTGAATGAAGCATCAAACTGGGAGCCATGAAATCCCGGGTTCTAATTCTGGCTCCATCACTAACCAACCGGGTGACCTTGGGCAAGTCACCTCACAGCTCTGTGCCTCAGTTTCCCCATGTGTACTATGCTTACCTAGCTCACAAGGGTGTTGTGAAGAGTCATTAGTGAAACCAAGGACCACTATTAATAATAATATCTGTATTGTTGTAGCATCTAGTCTCGGACAAAGATGCCATAGTGGTAGGCGCTGTGCAAACACAGACCCAAAAGACTGTCCCCACCCTAAAAAAATTACAATCTTAGTAACAATCGAAGATTGTTAGAGGGGATCACTTTTCAAGGATGAAGGAATTAATGACAGCGTTCATTTCCTTAGGGTATCCAAACCATTAATGTCACCTCTGCCCTCAGACAGACCTCAAGTAGTGTCTAAACTGGGGAGGATAACCACAACAATGCAGCCTGCGATTACGTTGTTTCCACTCCTATGCACAGGAAGCCCTGGGCTGAGCAGAAGAGCTGGGTGAGCCATCTCTGTTTCGTTGATGGAGGCTGTTGATGCAGGCAGGCTTCTCAGTGGCGGAGCTGAGGAAGGTGTTCCTCCTACAGCACATAAGCAGTGACAGATGTAGGTCTGTGAGAACCCAGATACAAAGATTTGTACTACTCATTTCAGCTCTTTCTGACGTATTCTCAACTGTGTTAGTAGAGCACAGGATTGTTCTGTAACTAACAATAACCTTCGGGCAACCAGTATTTTAGCCTCTGTGTAAGTGGCCTAAGCTGCTACGTGACTGCTACTAAAAATAAAACAGATGCAGCAGTAAGATAGACTCTAAAAGCTTTTATGTCATCCATAATGCTACCCGGAGTTGTTACTCGCTATTGTATAACTGCAAACTACAAGTACAGAGATACTAGAGACGGCCTCGCTCATTTTTGAAAGAGCTTCTGTGTCTCTTCGTCACATCCAAAAGTATTAAAACCTAAGGCCTGGCCTTCTCTTAAAAATTAGGTGGACACAGCTACGTTTCTCGTAGGAGTGAAAAATTCACACCCTTGAGCACCGTAGGTAAGCCAACCCAATCCCTGAAGTAGATGGGGCTAGGTTGATGGAAGAATTCTTCTGTGGAGCTAGCCACCACTGCTTGGGGAAGCGGATTAGCTACAGCTATGGAAAAAATCTCTTCTGTAGGAAGCGTCTACCCTAAAGCGCTACAGCAGCACAGCTGTTGTAGTAGAGTGTAGTGTACATATGACCTAAGCAGGGAGATTTTCAAAGGTGCCTAAGGGATCTAGGAACGCCTGTGGGTGTTGTGCTTCTAATTCCCTTGGGCACCTTTGAAAATCTCCCCCTCGATTCTTTTTTTAAAAATCTGATTTGCTGGTCATCTTTCATGCTGTTTGTTTACTGTCTTGGCATTTCACTCAGCTTGGACAGGGGCACAAGGCTGGTCAGTTTCACTTGCTGGTTCTCATACACAAACAGAGTGCTGTGGCATTGGGTGTTTCCAGCACTGCAGGGGTACATTGAAATAAATAAATATGTAATTTCATTGGATTCTTTTAAAGAAAAGCAGTGATTCATGAGAACAATTCTCTGATTCTATTAAATATATAAATATAATGGAGATATCCCATCTCCTAGAACTGGAAGGGACCTTGAAAGGTCATTGAGTCCAGCCCCCTGCCTTCACTAGCAGGACCAAGTACTGATTTTACCCCAGATCCCCAAGTGGCCCCCTCAAGGATTGAACTCACAACCCTGGGTTTAGCAGGCCAATGCTCAAACCACTGAGCTATCCCTCCCCCCCCTAATAATGTTTGCATGGTCTAGCAGATAGCGCTCACGACTAACAGCTAGTGTGTAGAGTTATGTTCACAGCTCTGCTACTGACCTGCAGTGCTATCTTGAGTAAGTCATTCTACCTTTCTGAGCCTCAGCTTCCCCGCTCACCCTTTGTCTGTCTTGTCTGTTAAGACTAAGTTCTTCTGGCCAGGGACTGTTTCACACTATGTACCTGGGCAGTGCCCAGCACAGGGAGTCTGCAATCTTGATTGGGGCCTCTAGATTCTATTTAGCTAAACAAACACAAAATTTGGTTTTGTAAGAGTCCTTTCTCCCATCCAACCTTTAAAATAAAATCTCCACTTTAGAGCAAAAAAATCAGCCCCCTTTGACATTTCATGCATCATTTTACTACTACTTGTTTAAAAGCTGTGTGATTTACGTGATGAGCAATATCATGAAAAGGGCACATATACACAGCTGAATAGGTAGGTAAGTTGTTATTAAAATCAGAATGATGGGGTTTCAGAATAATTTAGAACTGGCTTATTGCAAGAGTGTGTAACACCCCTTCTTTTGCCTGAATATATATTTTAAGAGCGGATGCGTGGAACATTTTTCAGAGAAAATCCTGCTCATTGATATCAACTTGAGCCCTTTGCTTTTCTCCGAGGTGAGGGTGGGGATCCTGTTGCCCCAACAATATAACATAAGGAAGTGCCTGAGGCAGAAATGGAAGCTGTTTTTATATAAGGAAGTATCCAAGCTAAGAACCTTTTTATGCAGGGTGGGGACCACGGGCTATTTATTATAGGGAGGCAACTGAGGTGGGCTACTGGTTTATTACAGACACCCTGGAGCAAACATAAAATAGGCAAGCTTCAGAGGGGGGCGGACTCAGGATATAGCAGGCTTAGAATCATAGAAGATTAGGGTGGGAAGAGACCTCAGGAGGTCATCTGAACCCCCTGCTCAAAGCAGGACCAATCCCCAACTAAATCATCCCAGCCAGGGCTTTGTCTTGACCTGTTAGGGTAATAGCGAGGTGTTTATCGCCTTGAGAAGAGGATGGGGATGCATAAGAATCCTCCCTCTTACTACACAGATGAGACCGTCTCCTATTTAGGTCTATAGTCTCTTAGGATAAAGATTGTCTGCAAGATGCTGCACTAAGGCCACGTCTACACTTACAGCGGCAATAGCTCAGTGGTTTGAGCATTGGCCTGCTAAACTTAAGGTTGTGAGTTCAATCTTTAAGGGGCCCACTTAGGGAGGGGGAAACAGTACTTGGGTCCTGCTAGTGAAGGCAGGGGGCTGGACTTGATGACCTTTCAGGGTCCCTTCCAGCTCTATGAGCTAGGGGTGTGTATATATATATATAAAATACAGCTGTGTCACTATAAGAGTGCTTGTGTAGCTGCATTATGCCAAGAGGAGAGAGCTGTTCACACCCCTGTGCGACAAAAGTTTTTCCGACGTACGTGCTAGTTTAGATGTGGCCTAAATAAGAGCCCAATTCTGCAAACCCTTGCTGGGTGACTCCAATGGGACTACTTACTTGAGTAAGGTCTGCTCATATGAATAAGGGTTTGCAGGATAAGTCCTTAAAGTTTTATTCAGTGCATGCATGTGATTGGTAGGTTCACAATGCCTCCCACACCTTCACAATGAAGAAGGGACCAATACGCTCAGGAAAATATTTAGGGTGGCATTTTCAGGAGGCTCTCAGTACTGGCTTAACTCTTCAACGGGAGCTGAATTAGGTCAATGCCGAACACCTTTGAAAATCCCACCCATCATTAATTTACATTTATGATATTGGCTCATCCTGAGTCATGACATAATCCTGCCCAGTAGCCCACATATTATACACAGGATACAGTGCCACTGCAATCAAAGAGAGAATCCTGGGGATGTTTACTGCAACCAGACAGTGTATAATAGCTGTGGCCAGTCTTACTGGCTACATTGGCCACATAATTTAATACTTTCATGCTGACAATATAAGAGCAGCAGGAAGTAAAAACAAACAAACCCCGTTTCCAAACAAAGTCACAGATTTTGCATTTCTGCCCTGAAAACTAACAAGGAAAATCTCTTTGGATAATATTTAGCACTTGCTGACAATACTCAGGGCCAGATTTTTAGAGTTATTTAGGCACTAAAAGATGCAGAATGATCCTTAGGGAGATTTTCAAAAGCACCTAGACACCTAACATTTTATAGTGCCTTTTATAGATGAGGAAACTGAGGCACAGAAGTTAAATAACTCATCAGTGGAAAAGCTTGGGCAAAATTTTCAGAAATTTCAAAAGCACCAAAGTGTCTTTGTATCAATGTTCTTTTTTCAGAGTAAACTTGGGCACTTAGGAGCTTAATTCTAATTCAACTTTAAGAGGCCTTCGGTTCCTAAATCACTTGGATGCTTTTGAAAGTGTTACCCCAGATGTTTCTTGGGTGGAGGATCTTGTGGCTGAAGAGGAGAAATGGCAAGCAGAAGATTTGGGTTCTAATCTCACCTCTTCTGCAGAATTTTTGTGCGAACTTCAGCAAGTCACGTAAGCCCTCTATGCCTTAATATTAACCTCACCGGGGAATATATTTCCCTACTTCACAGGTATATCATGAAGATGAATTTAGACTATTTGCCAAGTGCATTGAGCTCCTCAGATGAAAGGGACTATAAAAAGAGAACAGTGATATTTTTACATATTGCTGATCTCTCTTTTTTAGCACTTATAATTCAGCTTCTCTCTACATCATATGATGATAAATATGAGAACATGACCTAGCTAATTTTCCTGTCCCGAAGGGTTTATGCAGAGGAGTCCCATTTCTATCAATATGAGCTGCAGATGCAGGAGGGTATTCTACGGTGCATCCGAAGAAGTGAGGTTTTTACTCACGAAAGCTTATGCCCAAATAAATCTGTTAGTCTTTAAGGTGCCACCAGACTCCTTGTTGTTTTTCTACGGTGTCTCTGTAAGAGAAGGTTGCAGTGAGAGACAGAACGCATGCATAGGCTATTCTTAGCAGACAGCAGCTTGTCATGTAAGACTATTTCATATCCTTTTATTTAAACAGCTAATTATGTTAAGGTTTGAATACATGATGGCCAGAGACAGTTGGGGCAAATTAAAAACTACATGCTCCATCTTCTGCACATCAATGGATCTTGCAGAAAAATCCTACCAGCTAATTACTAGTGTGTACACAGAACTGCTAGGTTTGTTAGCCACATTATTACACTGTAGTACCTGGTGGGGTAAGGAGAGGAGGAGGAGTGTGTTGGTCACAGCTGCAAATCAGCTAACCAGAATGAAACTGGGAATCTTTGGGACAACGCTAAAGCACAGTTTTCCACTCAAAGTTTGATGTATTATTGTAATGAATGTTGCATCCTGCCACAGGAAGGTGGAAAAATAACAGGAAGGATTCCAAGAAGAGGGGAGTCTTGTAGCAACAAGAGTTAGAGAAATAAAGGTTTTGCCAGCGCAGTGGCTTGACTGGAAAATAGTTATGGGATCATCCTCTGTAATGTAATTTGCATGCGCTGCAGAGCGGTCAGAGGAGGGAGTTAATTGGCTCCTGTTAGATATGATGTTACAGGTGCAAGATCTGGAACCCCACACATAATTGCTGCACACATCTAGATTTCATCATTTTCAAGGTTATTTTTAAAAGAAGGGAAAAGGGCAGGTGTAATTGGCCCTTCTGCTGACAACTTCAGCAGATAGGCCAAGGGTCAAATGGGCCATGAAGAGTGAGCTCCTCTTTCAGCTCCAGCGGCGCTCTCTCCAGGTCAGGATCTAATAGCAGGGCAGTGTGGAGAAAGCTTGGGCAGCTGCTGTTGCTACTCACGCTGTATCTGCTTGCAGACAGGCAGAGTTGTTCAGCGCTCAGCAGTGATAATCTGGACTAGACAGAACTATTTAGAAGGAGAAAATGATCGGATTGCCAGCAGTCACATGATAGCCACCTAATAAACAGGACTGTGAGCCCATAGGTACAACCTTCCATCTGTGGATGTCAGAATCCTTTGCAGGCATTCACAAAGCAAGCTTCCCAATATCCATCTGTGACAAGTAAAAATTCAGATAGTGAAACCAAGTCACAGAGGCAGGGTCCATCTTTTTGCCCTGTGGTTTGTACAGGGTACAGGTCCATGACTGGGGCTCCTTGGCATTATTGCAATACCAATACATTAGGTGTTAGACCACAGGTGGGCAAACTGGCCCACAGGCCTTATCCGGCCCATGGGACCCTCGTGCCCAGCCCCTGAGCTCCTGGCCTGGGAGGCTAGCCCCCGGCCCCTCCCCTGCTGTTCCCCCTCCCCCGCAGCCTCAGCTCGCCGCGCCGCCAGCGCAATGCTCCGGGTGGCAGGGCTGTGAGCTCTTGCTGGGCAGTGCAGCTGCAGAGCCACGGCCTGACCCGGTGCTCTGAGCTGCGCGGTGGCCTGGCTGGCTCCAGCCGGGCGGCTGCCTGACCCGGTGCTCTGCGCTGCGCGGTGGCCTGGCTGGCTCCAGCCGGGTGGCTGCCTGACCCAGTGCTCTGAGCTGCGCGGTGGCATGGCTGGCTCCAGCCGGGTGGCTGCCTGACCCGATGCTCTGAGCTGCACGGTGGCATGGCTGGCTCCAGCCGGGCGGCTGCCTGACCCGGTGCTCTGAGCTGCGCGGTGGCGTGGCTGGCTCCAGCCGGGCGGCTGCCTGACCCGGTGCTCTGCGCTGCGCGGTGGCGTGGCTGGCTCCAGCCGGGCGGCTGCCTGACCCGGTGCTCTGAGCTGCGCGGTGGCGTGGCTGGCTCCAGCCGGGCGGCTGCCTGTCCTGGTGCTCTGGGCAGCACAGCTGTAGCGCCGCCAGCCACCGGTGCTCCAGGCAGCGCAGTAAGGGGGCAGGGAGGGTTGGATAGAGGGCAGTGGAGTTCGGGGTGGTGGTCAGGGGCAGGGGTGTGGATAGGGGTTGGGGCGGTCAGAGGGAGGGTAGCAGGAGGGTTGAAGGGGGGCAGTCAGGGGCAGGGAGTGGAGGCGGTCAGGGGACAGGGAGGGGTGGATGGGCCAAGGGTCCTGGGGGGGGGGGGCCGACAGGGAACAGATGTTTGATCAATGTAAATAATGCCTAATCCTCATACAACTACTTGAATAAAGACTATGATTAAGAGCTGAAGATTCAAATTCTTCCACTTGTCAGTTTCAAAGACATTTGTTGTAGCAAAGGCTTGTTCCTTACTGGAAAAGAAAGGACTTAGCCGTAATTAACATATTCCCTAGAAGAGGCTAACTGATTCTACCCTTGTGCAAAAACGCAGACTGACACAAGGTGTAGTGTTTTAATTACATCTAGTTTAGCTTTGCCTATTTATTCCCCGACATCCTGACATATGTCAATCAAATATATTCCCAGGAGCTCTATACAACACAGGTGCATAAAACTCTTCTGGATGATATATTTCGGGATAGAAGTCTCAAATGCTGTCTTCAGTGGACAACAAATGCACCTCCTGTTTGGAGCAGAGAGAGAGAGGGGATGAGTGGAAAGTAAAAATAGTTTGCTATATTCTCCCAAGAATTAGAGTTGGGATCCAACTGTGTTTTGAGCACAAATTTTGGGAGTCCTAAATAGAACTTCTTACATTAGGACAAGCTCAGCCCGAGACCTGAACAAGCCTATTTCTTCCATTAATAAGTTAAATACATCAAAGCTCTCTAGGCTTAGTGAAGCCAGAGGAGAATTTCATTAAAGTGACTTGCTGTTGCTTTCAAAGATGCCCACTTCCTGCTTCAACTGGGTAGGAAAGAGGGCTGGGGGGACATAAGCCAAACTGATCTTCATTCCTCCTTCCACTCTGCCCATTCTGAGATACAGGCTAGGAACGATTTCAACATTAAAACCATCTTTTCTCATTGCTCACCGTGTCTATGTACAGCACCATGCACTAAGCCTCTTGAGGTCCCTTCCAGTCCTATGATTAATCCAGCACTCGCACAACACAGCAAGAGTGGCCAGCCTCTGGGATACAGGACAGGAGCACGAGGCAGGTTGTACAGCTGCCAGACAAGTGGCTCTGAACCATGGAGATAAACACACTCTCCAGTGTTGTTAAGGCAGCGCCCTTCCTAAGCACACAGGTACAGTGTGAACAAATTCAAGAGCAAATTCCTGCTTCCATTTCCACAGTGAAGTGGGAGCCTCTCCAATCAGCAGTAGCAGGCATATAGTCGATGACTTTAACTAAGCTCTTAGGCACAGAGGTTTAAGGAGCCTTTTGTTTTCCCTTTAAACAACAGAGGAGAGCTTGCTCAGTTTCACTCGGCAGCTTTGGCCAAGAATTAAAACGTCCACAGCCCTAAATCTTCCTGCTAAATTTCTGTTCCAGGGCACCTAGGGAGGCAGACAAGCTCAAAGGGGGTGTGCAGGGGATGAAGTTTTCAAAGACAAATCCAGGATACACTATTGCAGGTAGGTAGAAGATCGGGAAAGTGAATGGGGAGGGTTTTGACACACTGAAAAGAGGGTGAAAGAACACCACCTCCTCTTCCCTCTGCTCCACAACACGGCCACAAGCACCTTTGCAGCAGGTTCGGAAGTTGGGAACATAGTTTTTTTTGTAAACCCATCCAGGAAGCTAGGATGGCACTCACACGCCTGGAGATTCCTAGCTTTCTGGGCCATCTGATTACACGTGGGTGGGGAGACTCAGCCAGCCTGCTGTCTATTTGATGGGCAGTGCAAGGGGTCACTGAACAGAGACAAACTAGCAGAGATACTGGAACCAGCTCTGAAAACAGACACGAGGCCCCATTGCTTATACAGGCTCCCTCACGTTCCCATCCAGCCACCTTGACTCTCTAATGAAACAAACCCCCAGGATAACCTAGAATAGGTCCATATCTCCCCATCTTTCCCTGAATGGGTCAGCCAAACACCCTGAGCGCTCCCACTAATTCAGAGGGGGCTTGTCATCCATTAATATCAACCCACTTCGGTGTCACCGCTCAGAATAGCCAGAGAGGCAACGTGCCTGCCAAAGGTCACGCAGCGAGTCAGTAGCTGGGCTGGGAGACCTGTTCCCTATGCACTACTGAAAACCTGTGCTGTTGTGATGTCTGCCATCTTGGCCAGCTCTGGAGACTGAGAACTGAAAGCACAAGTCCCTACAGCTTGAGCTAAAGAGCCAGGCGCTGTAGCTAGTGGCAGTAGCAGCTTTGCATGCCATGTAGGTCAGGGTACATGTAGCACTCACTGACCTGTGGGTTACGCTGTCTCCACTGTTTATATAACCCAAGGCAAGCTCCTATGCTAATGCACCATTGAGGCGCAGAATTTAAATGAGCCAGGGTATTTAGAGTTAAGGGTGCACATATCAGCCCACATGTACCATTGGCCCACTCCTTCCTGCCACACATGCAACCCAACTATGGCCACATTAACCTTAACTCTGCTCTCTTCCTCTATACTCCCACCCATCTCGCTCAAAGGAGCTGGAGAGGGCAGCACTGGGCTGCCAGACCAACCTTTTCTCTGCCCTCTTATATATGTTCCTATGATGGTCACCCACTATAGTTGCACAGGGCACTTGTCCCTAACAAGCCATCAGTTCACACAGGCTCAGCTAATTCATAAATCCACTTCACACACGTCAGTATGATCAATGAAAGCGCAAATTAAAATTAAGTATGACTAATAAGATTATTGAAAGTTCATTGCCTTTTTTTCTAAATGACAAACAAACAAACAAAAACTCCAACACAACTTCCCTTTTTAAAATGGGATTGTAAGTATAATTCTATTAGGAGGAGCTCTGAGCAGAAGATAGAATAGCTCTGTCAGTATCAAATGATCCTACCTTGGCTGCCATTCATCAGTCAATCAAATGGACACCAGTGGGCATCTAAACAGCTCTGAGACATCCGGAGACATGATGTCAAGGGATTGATGGTGGACTGACGATGGGCAAGTGTGCTTGAAAAAGAGCATCAGCATCATACTTCGGCTTTTAGGTATCCTCCTTCCTTTTTCTTGTTTTAATATGCTTTGACATTTAAAACAAGTTTTCAACTTGTCATATGTTTTTTTCCTCCCTTTTAAATTATGCATTTTAAAAAATTAAGAACATAAGAACGGCCATATTGTGTCAGACCAAAGGTCCATCTTCCGACAGTGCCCAGTGCCAGGTGCTCCAGGGGCAATGAACAGAACAGGTAATCATCAAGCGATTCATCCCCTGTCGCCCATTCCCAGCTTCTAGCAAACAGAGGCTAGGGACACCATCCCTGCCTATCCTGGCTAATACCCATTGATGGACCTATCCTCCATGAAGTTATCTAATTCTTTTTTGAATTCTGTTATAGTCTTGGCCTTCACAACATCCCCTGGCAAGGAGTTCCACAGGTTGATTGTGCATCGTGTGAAAAAATACTTCCTTGTGTTTGTTTTAAACCTGCTGCCTATTAATTTCTTGTGTTATGAGGAGTAGTAAATAACACTTCCTTATTTACTTTCTCCACACCGGTCGTGATTTTATAGACCTCTATCAAATTCAGCTCTGCCTCTACAGAAATAAAAGTAATTCATGCACCACACTAGGATAAATCAGAAACAAATCCTTGGGAGCCAGACCTCACTATCAGTTCAGTTTATCCTCAGGGCTTTGTCACTGGCTACAATGAGAGCAGGTTTGTCCTTTAGTCCTTGCCTACCATGCCAGTTTCCTTGGAATTTCCCATTGTTGAACAAGCCTCATTGTAACTCCACCAGTGGCACCACTAGTGTAGACAGGGCATGTCTCAGTGACGTGGCGGTAAAGTCACCAATGGTCGGTCTGTGCCGGCATTCCCACCGTTGTCAGTCCTAGTGTAATGGTGAGAGGCATTCAGAATAAGGTCACAGACATTGTCCATTTTTAAAAGCCTCTATGAGATGGGTCCCAAATGTTTAGGGATCATGGATGTAAATCCAGCCCCAACAGCCTTAAGCCTTAAGGTCACATAAGTCCAGGAGGCCCTACAGGAGCTGTTTTGCTACAGGGGGGAATAGTCATGCTGGAAGGGGTATCAATGGCATGATGGTGCAGAGCTTATGCCAGAGCTGCTGATTGAATATGTGTTCACACACATCATCCAAACTGCGCTTATTTGAACTCTAAACCAGGGCAGTCCCTGTTCCAGGGAAAAAGCTTGTACTTGGCTAAAAGCCACGTTGCTTTACTAGGTTTTTAAAGAGCTTCCTCCTTGCAATGCTGACTTCTTGCCAAATGAAAATTATTTCTGGATTGCAATTGTCAGAACTAAAAGAATTCGTCTCCAGCCTATCTGTGCTTCAGAAACGCATTATCATGGATTAAGGCAGCGCTCCTGTAAGCAACAGCTTGGAGGGCTTGGAGGAGACCAGCAGTTGCACAGACATCAGAAATTTACACTGAAATAGTCATCAAGCAGCATTCTTGTTTTTCAAGAGCAGAGGAAGTAATTTCATTGTCCAACAAAGCAACATCCAACGAAAGTGAACCTTATATTACATACATCTGCATGATGGAGTGAAGGTCAGAGGGGTCCACCCTCTGGCGAGCTCCTTCAGGAAGGAACTGAAAATAGTATTTTACATTTCTAGTATGGGTTTCATTCCGAAGGATCCCAAAGCACTTTGCAAACTTTGGGACAAATTCTGAACAAAGCGCACATAGATCATACCTACGCTGGAGAACTGAACGACTGGGCATTGAACCAGTAGGACTGCACCAGTGCGAGTAACAGTTGTGCAGTGTGTCTTCACTAGCCATGCTGTTTCACTTACAGTTTTGTCCTACATCCACACATGTGCGGCATTACACCATTGCGGTCATGTTGCCCTCAAGGTACTTATCCCACAAGTCCCTGAAGAAGGGGGTTGTGGGAATTTCAAAAGGAAAAAGAGGTCAAATTCCCACAATATCCTGTGGAAATACACATAATTCCCTGGGAAACTCCCATAATTCCTGTAGGAAATCACCAAAACGGATACCATTTCTTCTTCTTCCTTTTGTCAAAATGGAAGTCATGATAAATGGCTCACTCCTTGCTCATCAAAAAAGGTGTTTGCTAAAGCTTTTGAAAAGCAGTCACAAGCATTGAAAGGAGGCTGAAGGGAGGAAGTGGAGGTTGTTCTGGCAGCACTGATGGTGAGCCAGAAACACAAACCAGCAGTTGATGGAGTTTCCATTTCAGGAAGCAACACACTGTCTAGACTGGACACTGACGGTCGGAAATATAACTGAATATGTAGACCCACCACAGTATGGCAGATGATTTTTTATTACACCCTATCACAAGATTAAACACAAGAACTAGGGGTCACCAAATGAAATTAATAGGCAGCAGGTTTAAAACAAATAAAAGGAAGTATTTTTTCACACAACACACAGTCAACCTGTAGAACTCCTTGCCAGAGGATGTTGTGAAGGCAAGATCATAACAAGGTTAAAAAAAGAACTAGATAAGTTCATGGAGGATAGGTCCATCAATGACTATTACCCAGGATGGGCAGGGATGGTGTCCCTAGCCTCTGTTTGCCAGAAGCTGGGAATGGGAGACAGGGGATGGATCACTTGATGATTCCCTGTTCTGTTCATTCCCTCTGGGGCACCTGGCACTGGCCACTGTCAGAAGACAGGATACTGGGCTAGATGGACCTTTGGTCTGACCCAGTAGTGCCATTCTTATGTTATAAGATATGTTGGGGTTTCTGCTATTAAAAGAATGCAAACAAACCCCAAAACCATAAGAGGACAGTCAAGACAACCTTAATCTCAATCTTCTGGAATTTTCTTGCCAGTTTGATTTCCAGGAATAGATTTGAAATGGAACT
This sequence comes from Malaclemys terrapin pileata, assembly GCF_027887155.1. Classification (NCBI taxonomy): domain Eukaryota; kingdom Metazoa; phylum Chordata; order Testudines; family Emydidae; genus Malaclemys; species Malaclemys terrapin. Next base: position 119,227,823 of record NC_071511.1, read on the forward strand.
TCTAGAAGTCAGCTGCAATTATGCCGATAACAAGCCGCTGCTTTTTGGACTTTGACACAAGTTCTGCTTGAAAAGCTGCCAACTGATTTAAAACCCTACCATGGAGACATTCCTGCTGCTCTGAACATGATGTGCAGGACTAATAAAGCCTGGGTTCCGTGTATTCAGATGACTCCATGGCTGCTCTAACATATGAAGAGTGACATGGTTAGCAAACATTGCTTGATTTGCACCTCAGGGAGAAGACTGGAAGCTATACTACTCTGTTCAGGCCCAGATCACATAGAAAGGGTCAAGCGATAGTCCAATCAGATCTCTCAAAAAGCATTCATGAGAATGAATCACAGCTCCAATGGCACAATGATCACCAATGAGCTCTGGGGGCAGGGTTGAGCAAAAGTGAGCACTGGTAACTTGAATCTTTTTCTCAGCCAAAGTGGGGAAGGGCCAGCAGACAAATTCTGCTGCCCATACTTCAGTGGGAGAGCGTCGCGTGTTTTCAGCAGGAAAGTTGTGCATGTGTCAGGGACTATCCTTTAAATCTATTCCATTCAGATTCCCATCCCAAACTCCCCAGGATGGTATGTGAGCCCCTTTGACATACTGGAAGCTGAGAAGTCGGACTATGATGACTTTGTGATGAGAAAGTGCTGATCTCTTTCTGGGATCTGAGATCTATTAGACTGTGGAACAGTCGCTCAAGGGAAGCGATAGAAGCCCTTTTGCTCGTAACATTTCAAACCAGCTAAACAAAAGCAATGGAGAATATGCTGAAGGGAACAACCCTCCACTAGCCAAGCGGAGGATGGATTAGGTGACCTCAGACTTTTTTTTTTTAGAACTAATTTTCCGCGACTAGTACTGGAGGAGACCTATCAGGTCACCCACTATTTCCTCCTCGTCAGCTGCCCAACAGCCTCAGTGACAGCGATAAAAGAACGATGCTCAACGCAGCCTAGCGTTAAGGCAATACTTAGTCCAGATGTAGGCAACTGTGTTTTGTTTCCACTGAGGCCAGAGGCAGTCTAGTCCGTGCTTTAAAATCACTGGGTCAGAACTAAAATCAAAAGAGGCTCTGCCCCTCTGTTTTTATTTAGTGGAGGTGTAACTGCTCAGCATCAAAATGGATCTATAGAAAACTGCTGCCAAAGATACAACCTCATCATGGATATTAGTCAATATTGGGACTAGCACTACAATTGCAAGATTTTGCATGGATTCAGTCATCTGTCATCTCTCTCTTCACCTCCTCCAAGCCTGCACATCAAGGCTAGCACCCGAATTCTCCCATCCCTAAAATAATCCACCTCCTTTTCTTCTTTCAGTGGACAATTAAGCAATTCTTAATGCAGGCTAAAAAAAAATACTCCGCCGTGCCCTCAATAAAAACAGAGCAAAGCACGTCCTGCTCTTGAGTCCTGCCTGCATTATTTTTAAGCCAGTGTGCAAATGGATGCCGTTCCCATCAGCCAGGGCATGCATGAGCGTCTGTTAGAGGAGACTTTGCATTTCAAAAGGCAGCCAACATGTCATGTGCTACCGCTGTTGCCGTAGCAATGTCCATGCTTAGTGAATACTGTGGCATTAAGTCACATGTTGAACAAACAAAAAAAACTAAAGCACAAGTTAGACCGGCTGTGAGCAGTCTTTTCTTGGGAGGTGGAATTTATTTAATTTTTTTTCTTTGCCATGTTTTTGTGACAAGGCCTAGTCCCCCACCCCCACCCCAAAAAAAACTTTTCTGCCTCCCTCTATTTCAGACTGTACCTGACTTGGGGGCAGAGTGAAAGTGACTCAGTTAGGCACAGAAGAACAGGGCTTCTATAAATACCAGATCTGCTGATTTGACTACCTCCTCTTGCTTGTAAATTTATGGCACTACACAGGCAATTAACGAGCAGCAATTTTTTAAAATCACCCTCTATGCAAACAGCGGCGGCTCCAGGCACCAGCGCACAAGCGCGTGCCTGGGGCGGCAAGCCGCGGGGGGCGCCCTGCCAGTCCCTATGAGGGCAGCAGTCAGGCAGCCTTTGGTGGCTTGCCTGAAGGAGGTCCGCCGGTCCCGCGGATGTGGGCCTCCTGCAGGCAAGCCGCCGAATCCGCGGGACCGGGGACCTCCCGCAGGTGCGCTGCCGAGACAGCCTGCCTGTCGTGCTTGGGGCAGCAAAAAAGCTAGAGCCGCCCCTGTATGCAAAGGTGGTTTCTATTTAACAACTGAGGTTCGACCTGTTATCTTTGCAAACGTCAGGTCAGCGGATGGACAGGTTATTGGGGGGAGGGATAGCTCAGTGGTTTGAGCATTAGCCTGCTAAACCAGGGTTGTGCGTTCAATCCTTGATGGGGCCACTTAGGGATCTGGGGCAATAATCAGTACTTTGTCCTGCTAGTAAAAGCAGGGGGCTGGACTTGATGACCTTTCAGGGGCCCTTCCAGTTCTAGGAAATTAATCATAATAATAATCTATGGAGATATACCTAATGAAGAAAGGTTATTGCAGCCTATCATATACATTTCTACAGGTGTTTAGAGATAAACACATTCACCCACTGAAAGCGGAGCAGACAGTGAATGTTCGCCTCTGTTGTGTCTGATACTAGCCCAATACACAGCCCTTTTGTCCATCTATCCATGCTAACAGTGGGAATAGTGCGTACAGGGGACATTTGCCTGGAGCTGCAGGTGTGCATGCATATAACCATAGACCAGACAAAAGGCACCAATGGAAAGGGGAAGCCATGACCGGGGCACTGGGAGGACAGGCCCTGTATGAGGAAGGGTGGGGGGTACTGACACAGGAGAAGCAAGAGAAGGCATCAGGAGGGAGGATATAGATGGGACTGATGAGGGTATCACGAAGGATGATGCTAGTGGCAGGGGATGGTGCAGGGTGTCAAGGATTAAGGAAGCAAACATCCAGCAAGCAGGACTGGAGCGGACATCTCTCCTGCTGCCTCTGCCTACACACAAAAGCGAGGAGGTAGCCATGCACGCATCTGATGTGGTTGGGCTCCAGGGATTCTGCCCAGAGAGTCACACTGCCAATCTCTAACAAAGGCGAATCCCAATCTTGCAACGCTGGCGCCGAATAGCAAACCCTCTGCCTGAAGAGCGAGTCCTGTCTCACGCACGGCAGTTTCCCTCGCCTTGGTTCACAGCACAAACTGCTCAGCTTCTGCTTTGTGTAGGGTTGGAAGCATCCTGAGCCATCAAGGGTAGGATCTTTTTTTTGGCTGAGTGATTCTGGCTCACCCCATAGCCGTGCAGGGCTGTTACGGCAGGAAAGAGGCTCATGCATGAGCAGAGTCAGGGACAGAGGACACGTGCTCCCTCTTTTTTTGGGGCATCAGCTTGCTTGTATATCAGCCAGCCCTTGCCCTTTGGCTGTTCAGTCCCCTCCCTCCATCCGCTCACATTAAACACACACCCAGCTGCCCTGTCTCGAGTCTATAACAGAACACACGAGTTCTCAACAACCAGATACTAGTCAAGAGGAACACAAGCGTCCTGTTGTAGTTTATTTCCTATGGAAAACCTAAGATCTAAAGAGCATCAAAGGCTAACTTCATAAACAAGATCCCCTCTGCCAACAAAAAATCCCATGATCTCTGTGCCCGATTGTTTAGACCTTCTGGTAAGACGAAAGGAAGCTAAAAGCCCAGGTTATATTCAGTTGTACAGGAGCACTGGAAATTGCGGCCAAAGCTTTCAAAGTTAGACACCCAGAAAGAGTGGACCAATGGACTGGCAGCTCCTATTGACTCCCCACTGAATTGGGGGGTGTTCAGTACATCTGAAAGTCACATCGCTTTTATTTAGGGGTTCAGTATGGAGCTTTAAATCTTTTAAGACAGATTTTCCAAAGCAATCTCAGCACGCAGCAGCTCCCACTTTGGCACTGAAGTAAACGGTCAGATTTTCAGATGAGCTCAGCTCCCATCTAGACACAAAGCACCCAAACTTTCCAAAGCCAGCAACCCAAAAAAATCCGGGCCCCTAAATTTCAGAATTTTGGCCCATGTACTTTTGTTCTCTGCCTACTGTTGGCTTCTTCTCTGCATTCCTCCCCTGGAACTTGGGGATAATGTCTTCACTTGCTAGAACTCCAAGTCACTTGCTCTCCTTAAGTCTTTCTGTAAATTTAGAATGTGAAATTCAGACCCAGACTTGAATGTAATAAGCCCCTAAAGTATGGAGGGTTGTCCAGAATCAGGGTTTTAATTCCACCTATTACAGAGCTGGGGAAACCAACTGTGAAACCCAGGAATCCAGATCGGGCTTCCCAAAACCACAAAGAGCTTGATATTGGTTCAAGGCCCATCTCTCCTTAGTGGCTCTCATTGCAAAGTGGAGCTAGTCAAATATGTTTTGATAAAACAGGTTTCTGGCAGAAAATGCCGTTTTGGCAAAATCAAAACACTTCACAGAATTGAATTAATTGATTTTGATGACATTTGAAAAAGTCATAATGAGTTTGGATTTTCTCATCTCATTTTGATTACATCAAAACTTTTCATTTCAATATGGTAAAAAGTTCGTTTCAATTTTCTTTGCTCAATTAATTTAATTTCAACTTTTCAATGATATTACTATATTGATTGGTATAGTTCTCTATTATAACATGTATTTCATATTTTATATTCTATTCTACTATTTCAACATTATGGAAATACGGTTCAATAGTTCCAAACTGAAATTGTTCCGAACTTTGGTTTTGCTGGAAATGTCAAAATTTTGGATTCCTGTTACGATTTGGACCACAAGGAAATTTCAAAATGTTGGAATTTCCCCGGGAATGGAAATGACAGTTTCTGACCAGCTCTGCTATTAAGTGGCCTATCAGTGGTGACCACGTGATGAAGCCCTGGCCAGATAACCACATATAGCTAATAGGAGGGCACAATTTCTTGTAGACTAAGTTCCATTCAGCCTGGCTGGAAATTGAGCATAATTAAAAGCTTAAAAGATTCATTAAAGCAGGAATCCCAGCTAAGAACCTCGTATTGAATTCGGTCACTCTGATTGAATGACTAGTTACAGATTTTATTCAGAGACCCCGTGCGTCATTAACTGGCAATCCGTATGGATTTTGTTACCTTGCTGGAGGCAGCATGGAATATTCCTCTGCAGTGCTAAGTCATTGTGTTCTATGCTCCTGGGATTACTTGATATTCTTCTCTGTCAGAGCACAATATGGATTCATCCTCTACTCCTTTCAGCAAAGTGATCTGCCGCAGCTGAGCTGCCGCGTCATTTGCAACGGGAAGCACTTAGCATTCAGGGGATGTGCTTAGCAACAGTCTGTCAGCCTCAGCTGCTTTCACTGACATCTCCCGTCTGATCTCATTTTAGAGTATTACCTCATTCCTGCCTTCTGTTGCCTGGTCTCCACTAAAAACTTAGATTGCCATGAAAAAAAAAATCATATGCTGAACACCGTAGCTATGCCGACCTAACCCCAGGTGTAGAATGCTTCCATCGACTTAGCTACTGCTGCTCAAGGAGGTGGAATTCCTACAGTGATGGAAAAAAATCTTCGGATATTGTGGGATGAGTCTATGCTGCGGAGTGGCAGTGGCAAAGCTACAGCATCCCCGTAGTCTTGTAACGTAGACAAGCCCTGAGTATCAGAGGAGTCTGTCTGCAATTCCCACTGAAAAGTAACTTAGGAAAGTAGCTAATCATCAGGTCGGCACCACCAGGGAACTGCCTAACTTCTAGGGTTAAAAGGTTGGAATCTAGTGTGGATCAAGAGCGGCCACCCTCTTCCCCTAGCTCCCAGTTTGCACTGTCTTTCCCTGTTACTTTTACCTAGCGCTAAGCGAATAACAGAGTTTTTCAGTTCAGGGGCAAAACCAAAAAAAAAAATCAGGTTCAATTGCAATCTAAACACATTTTTGGAATTTTTTCATCAAACTGAAAAAATTAAAAACCAACCAACCAACAAAAAACCTCGAAACAAAACCTTCCCCCCCCACTCCCCCCACAAGTTTTTCATTTTGATCTGGACACTTCCGGTGTTTTTCACTTTAAAAAAAAAAAAAAAGAAGGCCAAATTTGAAACTGAAATGCCAGTTTGAACAGAAAAGTCAAAGTGAAAGGTTTCCAAATGGCCAAACCAAAACATTTAGACTTTCGATTTTTTTCCCTGCAACCAAAACTATTAATCAAATTTTACCTGAATTTGACAAAATTTGGCCCCCAAAATGCAGTTTGCCATGAAAAAACAATTCATTGAAAAGCTTCACCTAGCTCTGCTTTTACCTATAGATAGTTCCCCACCCTCATTCGCTCCCTTTGAAAACTTCGGGCCTATGCACTAGTTCTTACACAGGACTACATGCAGGATAAGTCTGAACTCCACAGGCCTCGTGTTTCTTCTCGTCCCCTCTTCTCTTGTATAGCACCGTCCTTCACACAATCATGCTGCCTTTGGAGCAAGAGCTTTCTGCTCTGCAGCTCCTGCCATCTGGAACAGCCTCACTGCATCGCTCTGCTTAGCCATCTCTTGTGTCTCTCCTTTTCCTATTGGCCTCCTAGTGTTATTCAGCTTTGCTCTGTTTTACCCTTTCATGTGGTGGGAACAGAGTTGCCCCAGTGCTAAGAATTTTTAATGCTAAAATAAGATTGCAGATGCTCTGAAGTTTGCTTTAGGGGGACAAACTGCAACTCTGGAGATAGTTTAAAATAATTTTTGGAACTGACTTAATTCTCCCAAAGTCTACCCCTGCCCTGTTTTTAGATGCTGAGGAATTTTGATCTAAGTTCTGTACTCTTTCAGATTACAGATTGCCCCATCTTTGCCTTCAAGAGGTGGACGAACAATCTGTGTACTCTTTATTTGCATAGTACGAGACCCACCACTTCATTATAGGTAGACTGGGTTTTTCTATTACTTATTTATTGTCTGTACCTTTTCATCAACGTAATCAACTACTCAAACAGAGAGAGACAGATATTACCCAGTAAGAAAATTTGACTCTGATTCATTATTCTAAGTTTGCTTTTTGGTTTTCTGCTTTGAAGACGGCCCATGTTTTTGAACCGTATTTGAATGAATCATCAAATCTTCATTTACGTAAGGCATGTTCAGTTAGGATTCCAAACCATGAAAACTGCTGTCTTTAAAGGTAGATATGGAAAAGTTTCTTCACATCTTTGTTTTTCCCCATGTAAATCTGGAGCACTGGAAGATCTACCTCATTATCTTTTGGATTGTAGAATTTTCCAGCTTCTGAGAGCATGTTGGATTTTACCTCTTTTATATAAAAAAAGAATCTTTATCACCATTTCAGAAGAATGTTTTTTGTATTTTATCAATCCCTGGTAGTAAGCAAATCAGTGGCAATTTTTGACCTGTTAGCATTGTGTCGACAAAGAGAGTATTTAATAAGCTCTGATTGATATTTTCATGTATTATATAGATGTTAGTGTTGTTTTTGATTGTGCATGTTTTCTTTTTGAAGTCACAAAAGACATATGTCATATGTGATCTAATATAGTTGATTTTATTTATCTGTGCAAATCGCCCCATTTAACACTGGAGTTTGGGGGGATATGGTTTGATGCATAAAACAGTACCTTTGTGTTGCATTATATGAAATCAGGTGCCTTCAACTATCAATGTTACTCAAATGGGGAACCAAGATAAGACAACAGCTGCCAAATGAGTCAATCACCCAGAATTTGTTTTTGGGGTATGGTGGTAAGAGACAGAAGAATATTACCCAACTCTTATACCGCACTTTTCATCAGTAGATGTCAAAGCCCAACTGAGGCACAAGGAAGTGAAGTGACTTGCCCAAGGTCACCCAGCAGGCCAGTGGCAAAGGCAGAAATAGAACCTAATTCCCCCCCCCCCCCGATCCCAGTCCAGTGATCTACCCATTAGGCCACACTGCTCTCCTTCCGCTGTCATGCTCTCCAGTTACTGGGGGCTTTCAAAAAGAGACCTAAGCCAGAAACTCAACCTGCCTCCCTCATGCCAGTGCAGAATATTAGACCACCAGTCCAGCTTGGCAAATATTCATTTGGCTCCCCACAAGACCCCGGCCTCCAATAGACTTAAGAGCCCTGGGATTTGTTCAGCTCTTGTATAGATCATCCCCAATAATGAAATAATCAGAAAACTACATCTTCCTAAAGGGTTTTAAATCACGGATTCATAAAAAGGGCACAGGAGGGGAATTCTGAAAAAGTCAGGAGCTAGCGCATGAAGCCGTTATGTCATTTGACTAGATTACAACCTTTCTGGCAAACATGCTTTAGACTTTGGTGGTGCCAACACCTACCAGTAATAGAGCCATGAGGATACACACTGATTGTCCTTCATACCCCCACATCCTTCCTTCTCTTGGAATCCTTTCTTCCTTCTCTGTAAAGATCCCCAACCATTGCCTTGGAAGCTGTACTGTACTCAGAAATTTGGCAATCGGTTCAGGAGAACGCCTAAGGAGAGATGGCACCAAAACTGTTAAGAACAAATGGGGTTTGAATGCATTGAACCTATTACAAAGGGACTTTTATGGATCACAGTCATTGCCTGGCCTCGTCCAAACACATCCCTCCCGCATCACTGTGCGCCCGTTACATTTCTGAGTTGTAAGTGTGCCACGTCTCAGGAATGCTTTGCTTGCAATTCCCAGTCAGCCACATTCTTCTCCTGAGGCTTGGGGAGTGTCTGAGGAACAGATTAGACAATCTGGGTAGGAGACTTCTTATGTCATCATTTCCCTACTCTGGAGGTCAGGAATTCCTACCGGACAGGATGCATTCATTTGGGAGACTGGGAACACACACAGACTAATGTAAGACTGTTACAATAACAAGCTAATGAGTAGGTTGTTGGTTTCACCTTAAAATTAGAACTAAATAGGACGCACTGTGCTCCTCCTATGCTGGAAGATTACTCGCGAAGGTTGTGAACTTATTTACATATTATATAAAGCAGAGCCATTTGGCTTGACCTTATTATATAGTCAATAAGGCCATCTAGGGGAAAAATCATAACCAAACTATCATACTAGTGGTAATTCTCCTTTCTGATCCACATGTCAGATCTTGCTTCTCAGTTTTTGTCTATATGAGAGACATTTGGCATACTAACCATGATGTGATCTCCCGGCTACGCATGTACAGAACTCCTAGAAGTTTATATAGAAAAACAACAGAACAAAGGAGCCAAGAATCTGCACCCAGATCACCCTTCCTGATATACATTCTCAGATCGATTCTTGGCAGGATGATCCAGGTTAGGAAACCTGGGTTCCATTCCTGCTCGGCCACAGACTTCCTGTGTGACTTTGGGCAAGTCACTTAGGGGAACTGAGGCACAGAGACTATCCGTTCAATGGAGATAATACTTACCTACCTCACAGGGGGATTGTGAGGATACGTACACTAAAGACTGACGCTCTTGGGTACTATGCTAATGGAGAGCCTTATCAGTACCTTACAAGGAGGGGTTAAAGATCTGCTGCTAGGAAGATGAATTATGAAAAGCTAAAATAAATCAACATAAGTGATGGGCCAGAGCTGTAAAGTTTGAATCCAAAGCCAAACTTTCTTAAAATACAGATGTCTTAAGATTTGTGTTTGTGTAAGGCTCATTATAAAAATAAGGACCAACTATGAAATTCAGCTCCACATTTTCCCAAAGCCTGAGATGGGGTAGAGGTAAATCAGAGGTTTTGGCTCATTCCATTATGGCAGTGAAGTTCGCATCTGAACTCACACCAAGTCCAAGGGACTATAGATTTTAAAGCTAGAAGGGGCAATTAGATCATCCAGTCTAACTAACTGAACAATTCAGGCCATAAAATTTCACCCAATTAGCCCCATATTGCAACAATAACCTGTGGCATCCAGTCTTAACTGAAGACATCAAGGAATGGAAAATCTACCCCTTCGTTTGGAAGTTTGTTCCAATAGTGAATCACTCTCACTGCTCAGTGGGTGTTTGAGTCAAGCCTCTCTCGTCAATAACTATGTCATAGAAGGTGGTGGCAATTGCCTCTACTTTCAAGAGAGGATCATGGGAACCATATCCCTACTCACAGATCAGATCAGAGCTGGAAAAAGCTCTGTTGTATCGATCCCAGGGAGAAAGTGGGTGAAGGGAAAGGAGAGTATTAGAATGGAGATCTGTCACGCAGACCTGCCAAAACAATTTTACCCATATTAAATCCCTGAATACAATACCAGGCAGTGCAGTTGAAAGCAGCTGGATTGGTTTATTGGCACATTGTGAATAGTCAGTTTCTTTGATCTTAAAAGCTTTGAAAATGAAAGCTTGTACGTCATCAGGAAAGCGAAGGGCAGGAGACCTTGTGCTGCTTCTGGTTCCTTTTCCTAGCCAGCATTGCTTACCATGTAATGTCAATGGACAGTTAGGAGGATAAGGGCTACATAGGAGCTCTGTATTATGGGTGATGATGAGGGGACTGAAAGTGACATTTCTGGCTTTAAACATAATAATTCCAACTGATCTTTTGTTTTCTGTGATACCAGAAACATATATTGCACCCAGTTTATAGTTAAAGTAGAAGAGCAACTGGTATAGCCTTGAAAATGTATGGCTTCTTCCAATCTAGCCCAGGTTGGTAGCTATCATATTACCATCTCACAGGTGTTTGGTGAGCTACATGGGAAAGGCTAGTAGCGGGTCTCAGCTCTTCTCCCAAACACACAAGGGTCCACATCGCAAAAACCACTACTAATTGACCTCTTTATTGTCAGTCTCAACACAGCAGCCGATGATGGCACAGGTGAGACAAACTCAACTCCCTCTCATGCTCCTCTGAGTCAGGGCTGAGATATATTGACAAGAGACAATATGTAGGGAGGCCGGCACTGCTGTCTCTCTTCTGTGGATGGAGAGAACTTCACTGAATCCAGCACTGAATTGGTATGGTAAAAAAAAAAATCTACGGTAACTAGGTGCCTGTGAAAAACCCTGCTTGGCCATTGCTGTGAGTGGGAGTTCTGCACATGGAGCAGCTGGTATCTGTGCCCTTTCCCATTTACATAAGGGAAGCTCTGAATGTTCTGATTTGCCTGCTGCAGTTCTATTTTCCACAAATCCCCTGCGGCCCAGCCAGTCTGTCAGAGCCATTGCGTGTCCTGATTGTCTCATTGTGTTCTTTTCAAGCAGGGGAGCCAAAAGCGTGCAGAGCCTGCCACTTGTGCCTTTATTATTACATCATTGCTGAACTTCAGCAGATCGTCTGTACCATGCACGGACCAGAAGCAAGTCACAGGTGTGCCGGTTACCCAAGGTATCCTGTGATAAGCATCATTGGACATTCCAGTTTGCTGTAGATGCTGTCGGACATTTGGGTTCTGCAGAAACCTAAACAAAGTTGAAATCAGCAGTTTGGCCATAAACCCAATCAAGACACAGGATCTTGTTACTTGTGTTTAGACATTCAATGGCTTTTTTCCATGCCACAGGGATCCATTTTCCCCAATAACTCAATATTTGTTATTTCATTTCCAACACAAAAACTGAAATTCCATGCGAAGACTGGATGGTGAGTTATTTTGACCCCGTACATAATCCTTAATTCATTAAAAAAAGAAATAGGAGAATGTAAACACAAATCTTAGGACCCCAGTCGCCCACCCACCGTTGTCAAGGTGATATATCGGTGTCAAATGTCTGATTTTCATGTTTGTTTTCTCTCTTGCTGTAATAGTTTGTATTTTAAATTCTAGGATTTGGTTTCTCAAGGGTGACTAGAGTGGCGTGGGAGAGCCTAGCATGTCCATGTCAGCCCCCTATGTCTGGCTCTTTTATGTCAGCCCCCTATGTTTGGCTGTTTTAAATCCTTCACCCTCTGTGCTGTAGCCATCATTCATAGTTTAAGACACCTCTCAAGACTTACTTCCCTATCTATTACTATAATATCACTCCTTGGCTGACTAAAAAAAGACATTGCTTGGTAAATTCCAGTCATAGATTTCAGGACCACGAGAAACCATTATGGTCAGGTAATCTGACGTTCTGCACAACACAGACCAGTAAATTTCATCTAGTAATTCTTGTTTCAAGTCCACAACTTCTGATTGGGCTAGAGCGATCCAATGCTTTTAATCTGAGATCTTCACATTTAAATCTCCCAAGACTATTAACCTCATTTCACAGGTAGGTAAAGTAAGGCACAGAGAGGATGAAGAACTCTCCCAAAGTCACTATAAACTAAAGGCATTATGACACCAGTCCCTGGTCTCCTCTGCTCCAACCACTAGACAACACTCCCTTTTATCTGGTGACTGAATGCTGCATTCACATCATTCCTTGCACCTATCACACAGTTACCAGACCAGCCCCTGAGATGCAAAACAAGAGTCCGAGGAGAGGCAACATTCATTTGCACAACTTATGTAAAAACACCCACAAATGTCAAAACAGAACCGCATTGATGTTGTGCATCAACGTGGCCCTGTTCACAAGGGCCTTTACTCAGACAAACTTCCATTAACTCAAGTCCAACGGGGTCCTGTCTGGACATTTGTGGCATTTTTTTCCTCAGTGGAGACCTCAGGATTAAGCAAACTATTTTCATACTGTCTGCGTTCCAAGAAGATCTTCATTGAACCAATTATTACCCAGGTGTCTTGATGAGGAATTGTGTCCTGGAACAACCACACAACTCGAAACCAAAAGAAAAACTACTTGAAAGTCATCTAAAAGACTGGTGTGTGCAGACAGACTTCCTAGCAACCCCTTCAGGACAGCAATCCCTCTCCGGAGGATTAGACTAAACCATTTACTCAGCTATACCAGACTGTCACGTGCGACAGTATTTAGCTAATCCTCACCTCAGGAGATAAACACCTTATGTGATGGGAAGTCAGGTAAATTCGCTGTGTAATAAAGCCTGCCCCAAGACAACACTTGCCAGTGCCTTATGAACTCCTACTATGCCCAAACCTGCAGTCTTTATGCAGGCAAAGCGATCGAATTGCATGAAAACAGGCTGCAGCATAAGGTTGCAAAAGAGGCTCTGCTAAGGAATGCCTAACCCTAACTCTCCCCTGTTTTGAATGGATCAGTTTGAAATAACGGTCCAATTGTGCTGTCACTGCTTGGAAAGTGGCATATTAAGGCTTAAGTTTTCAAAATTGTCTAGAGGATTTAGACACCCATTTTCCATACATTTTAACAGCAATTAAGCACCCAGTTCCATCAGGCTGGTTTGAAAAGCTCAGCCTTCATTGTACTCTTTTCAAAACTTTTTCAGTTTTGCGGAGGAGGGTTTGCGGTTATGTCAGAAATTAGGATAGAACTGCTTAGCAATCTTGCAACTATGGCGCTAGCTACAGGCTCCAATGCAAACAGAGACGATTTTGGAGCTTTTCATAAACCTCCATTATGCTACGAGTTTAACTCATTAAATTAAGAGTGATTGATCGTATCTAAATCTTTAATACTGTGGATTGTGAAATGCACACAGTGATAATATGCAAAGCCTGCTACTGGTTCTTCATGTCACTGCTGAATTCTGCCAACAGGATGGGATTTGGGGGTGTTACTGAATTCTCTTTATACAACATGAAGATGTTATGTTAGTGAAGGAAATATGGACTGGTCATTTAAGGCCCACACTGGCAATTTCCCAGGGGTAAGATTTGCAGACCATCGAACTGATTGAAAGCATACTCACAGGTGTAGAGGTCACAGGTCTGCTGAGGTTACAGGTCTCTCAATGCAAAGAAGGCATTCCAGAGGCCATTCAGATTCAAGATGGAACATTATATGCTGGATTCCATCCTCTCCACACATATTAAAGCGGAGGCCCATAGTTCAGGCTGAAGCTCACTTTGGCCACCCCTCATTTGTTCAGCTTGTGTATTTCAGTTTGAAAGATACGCTGAGGTTTACGGGAAATCTTAGCCTCTGTCCCTGAAGAGCTCATGATCTATCCGCTGGTGCACATGGCAGAGACTAGAACATTGCAGGCAGCACCGCAACACAAATAATAACCATCTTAATTCTAGCCAGGGAGCGGTGGGTGATCCAGATGGTCAGCTTTTTCTAAGCGGAACATTAAAAGAGTCTCATAAAATAAAAAGTGCTGGGTAAGTCCATTCACTCGCTGAAAATGTAAATGCCAGATTATTTGTATTCCTTAAAATATCTCTCGTTAACGTAATGAGGCCACTGGCAGCAACCTGAAGTCAGCATCTTAAGAAGATTCTGACAATTCAGCAGCAACCTTATCCCTCCAAGGAATCTGAAAACTGAAGCAGTGTTGAAAACACAAACATCAACATGCTCAGAGAACACACCTGATGTTTTCGGCATCTCCAGTACGTCTTCTTGAGATTCCAGGGATACCACCGCTTTAACTGGGTATTCTAACCCAGGGGACATAATGAGCTGGTAGACCGTTAGCTGAACTGTACCCCTACTGACTTCCGAAAATAATTACAGGGGGCACAAGTCAGCAGAACAGAACATTACATGGAGAATTCATTAAAAATCATCAGCGGCTGTACCCGAATGAAAAGTCTCGTCCCCCTGCAGTGCAGTTTATTATAAAAAGCCTGGATCAGCTCACGGAATGGAAAAGTTCATTTTAAACTTTGCAACTCAGGATCTTTGGGGCTATACATGGGAAATGTGCGGGATTAAAAAACAAGGTGGTGAGGCAATAGGGACACTCAGATAATGGACTGAATAGAAACTAGTGCTGCATAGATGCTTAGATTTTGAGAGACAGAAGAGTCCACAGTGATCATCTACTCTGCCCTCCTGTATCCCACAGGCCATAGAATTTCACCCAGTGATTCTGGGATGTTGCCCAATGACTTGTGGGTGTACTGGAGCATATCCAGCATGAGCCCAGCCTGAATTAGCACTGCCCAGAAGGCTGATCGCTAGTATGGAGGTTCAAGTTTATATAGGTCCTGAATCAAACTCTTTGGAGTTCAAAACCGTTTACTTTTTAAAAACAATTCTTTTCTAGGGTTGAGCCCAAGCCACAAAGTTCAGATCTGATGCAAACGTCCTCAACCATTTTGGGTGTTCAGATCTAAAGGATTGCTTTAACCCACGATGGTTCTTGGGGGCCAGATGCAAAAGATCATATCCAAAGTTTCCCAAGTTTCAAGGCTATTTGGAGCTGAGATTTTTGTATGAGTCCATCTCTACTGTTTACCTTTTAATTTTTCACTCACTCCTGGACTTTCTGGTTCTAGCCAGAACCAGAGGTAAAAGTGATTTCTCTTGAGGCATTTCCAGCCTGGCAAGGTGCTCAGATGCTCCAGTGATAGGGCAAAATACCATAAGTGCTACAATGTTACAGTACTTTCAAAATGAGAAATTAAGTTCATCATGTCTGACTTCCAAGGCCAGCAGCATGTAGACCCGGATACATCACTGCATAGGCAGCAATTATCCTTTCAGCCAGCAATTCCCAGAGAGGCTAAGCTTAACATGAAAGGTTTCAAAGTAGCAGCCGTGTTAGTCTGTATCTGCAAAAAGAACAGGAGTACTTGTGGCACCTTAGAGACTAACAAATTTATTAGAGCATAAGCTTTCGTGGACTACAGTCCACGTCTTCGGATGCATATAGAGTGGAATAAATATTGAGGAGATATATATACACACATACAGAGAGCATAAACAGGTGGGAGTTGTCTTACCAACTCTGAGAGGCCAAATTAAGTAAGAGAAAAAAAACTTTTGAAGTGATAATCAAAAGTGTGAGAATACTTTGCAAACTAGACACAATCAACTCAGGATTGAATAAGGACTGGGAATGGCTGAGCCATTACAAACATTGAATCTATCTCCCCTTATAAGTATTCTCACACTTCTTATCAAACTGTCTGTACTGGGCTATCTTGATTATCACTTCAAAAGTTTTTTTTCTCTTACTTAATTGGCCTCTCAGAGTTGGTAAGACAACTCCCACCTGTTTATGCTCTCTGTATGTGTGTATATATATCTCCTCAATATTTATTCCACTCTATATGCATCCGAAGAAGTGGGCTGTAGTCCACGAAAGCTTATGCTCTAATAAATTTGTTAGTCTCTAAGGTGCCACAAGTACTCCTGTTCTCTTAACATGAAAGTTATACAAGTTGTTTTAAATGGGAAAAGAAGGGGGGAGTTTTCCCTCTGTTCAGCTGAATGCAATGACTTTATTAGGCATTATATCAACAGGGCAATCGTTGCAATTCCCGAGCCAGCACAGGTCTCAGCATACCTTGACCGTGGCCCATCCGGCTATCGTTAGAACAGACAGGTTACTCTCATCTTTCACCTCTTAAGCACAGTAAGATCTTGACAGGGCTGTTGGCACATAAAGCTTTTGTCCTTTCTGTTTCCCTCCCTGTATAATGAGCCATCTATTAAGGAGGCAGGCACACATTCTACCTGGTAATTCTTTATGTAATTAAACGGTGGAACAATAGAGATCAAAAGAAGCTGAAGGTACTGGTGGAAATCCAAAGAAACAGGCAAATACCAAAACTACCATCCAGATTCAGCTTCAATTTCAAAGAAGCTCTACAAAGTCTGGCCTATTCAAATGACCTCAAGTTCTTGGGTCTGCAAACTTTGGCTGGAAATCCCGAAGGAACAAGGTTTCATGTGAGATTCTTGGTACTTTCTAGCTCTGGTCAGTTTGCCCAGCCAACTTTCCTTATGCCATGACAATGCTGCTTGCGCCAGCCAGCATCTGGACATGGACAGCAAAAATAAGACATTCAACAACATTTTCTGAACGTTATGAAAAGAAAGAGATAGAGCCAAGGGGCAACGTGTGTCTCTGGACCTGACCTGCTCCAAAGTTCGGGAGGCTTTGGATCAGAAGTCTTGCTTTGGCTCAATGCAGATATAGGGGCCAGTCACGTTTGGACCCAAACTTGTTCAGAGTCCAGGATCATTCAGATCTGGAGTTTAAGTTGGGGCCCATTTCTAAGGAAGAAACGGTTATGACACGTTTTGGGCAAAGAATCCTGAATCTTTTATTCAAACGACTCACTCATCCCTGTTTTGAAAGGTATCTTTAAGAAGCTGAAATAGCCATGGGGCATAGGCTTTTTCTTTGGGACTGACTTGTGACATGAAAAAAAAAAGTATTGTCTAATGAATTATTCCCCAAGCAGAGGAGTGTTTCACCTCTCTGATAAGAGCACAGACCTCAGGGGATAAATCATTGTCTCCAGGCAGGATCTCTTGCACAAAGCATTCAGATGTCACTGCACCCCTAACCTGACAATCACTGTAAAGCCCAACTAGAGAAAGGTAAGGGAAGAGAAAATGAGCATATAAGAATAAATGGGGAAGAACGCTGAAGTTATTTACTCCCCTTCCAGTAGAGACCCCAATGACAGCAGGGCCCTATTGTGCGAGATGCTGTACATTCACATGTTAAGAGTCTGGCCTTCCCTGGAAGAACTTACAGTCTAAGGAGACAAGACAAACTGGGGGAGAAAGGGAATATCAATATACCCCCTTTATAAATGGGGAACTAAGAGATACTAAAAGTGACTTGGCCCAAGGTTCCCTGGAAACTCAGTGTCAGAGGCACAAATTGATCCCAGATCTCCTGAGTACTGGCCAATGCCTTAACCATCAGGTCCTCCTTTCTCTCCCTAGCCATGTCCGAGCTGCCAAAAGGTTCAGAACTCAGGTTCGGTTGCACCAGCATAGCCAAAATTCTGACACTCACTCAAACTATCCAAACCTGAGCTTGAAATTCTGCAAGGACAGGCTATGTAGTGAGTTTCTCCCTTGTCTTGGATTCAGGCTGTGCCACAAACCCCATGCAAATAGTTGCTGCTTTGGTACACGGTCATGGAGTTCTGCTGCAATAGCTCCCCTTCTGCTCCCAAAATAGATTCTACCAATTTGCCACAAACATCCACCTGTCAATATTGGACCAGATCCACCCCAAATACTGCCGTTTCTCCCCTGATTTATAGATAGTGCTGGTGAAAAGTGCCAGGCTGATTGTGACGGAAGCTAAATTCATGTTTATCCACATGATAGGACCCGCGTATGCAGCAAGAGTGCATTCCCCCCTCACCCTGCCCTGCCAACATGCCTCAGCCATGATGTGAAGGGACCAGCTCCACAGGAGGGAGGCTCAGGCTTGGTAATTCATTCATTCCTCGGCATCTCTGATAAGTGTGCCAACAAAATGGTAATCAGTGCCAATTGAGGAGCGGGAGAGAGAAGAGAGGGGATACTTGTCCAACTGCATTTGAAGCGATCCCACACTCATTTCACACAGGCCATGTCAACAGCCAGGTCATGATGACAGGTTTTGATTTTTGCCAAACTGGAGTAGATCTGAACTGGTGACTTCAAGGTGAAAGGCTTACCAGCTTGCTGAACCACCTGCCACCTCCCCCAGTTATACATTGATTTTGGTCATAACAGCCGAATAGCACAAGATTTTAGACCAGATGCACTAAACTATGGAAAAAGTTGCATGTGATCATGTAACCATCATAATGCACAACGCACAAGAGGGTTGAATTAAGGCTGCACAGACAATCCTAATTCTGGCATTTCCTAATTTTTGAGAGCTTGATTTGGCGACCTTAATGTTCTTTTCACAGATTTTTTGGAGGCAATACACACAGTGCATACATAGTCGGGACTACGTTTTCTGACCTCTAGCAGGATGTTTCTATAAATACCCTTTAAAATCCATTAGACCATTCGGTGAAGACATAAAATTAGGTCTGGCCCTGAAATTCCGCAGAAGTCTGATAATAAATCAGCATATATATATTTTACACTAGCAGACAAACAGGTTTATCTTACTGTGCCTGCTGTAAATAGCTGCATGGCAGGGAAATTGCTGGGTTCCTTTGTAGAGAATGATTTGTTTGTTACCTGGTTAGATCAGCAGGTGTCACACCCTGTAGAGGCATCAGCCGAGGTTTTCTCGCAACCTTTAGAAAACGAAGCCAATAGCATTGCCGATGAGTCAGTTTCCAAGAACCAGATTCTGTTTTTAAAGTTAAAAGGATTTCCCTGTGTGTTCTGAAAAAGCCCAACCTGGGGCTGCGTGGACAGACAGCTCAGCTAGGCTGGCCATTTTATTCACTAATGATTTGTGCCTTGCTAGCACTCCGGGTCCACAATTAATTGATTAATGTCCTCTATGACTTACTGTACTTGCAGTACAGGACATAACACTGTAGGCTGTCTGTACCAGAGAGATCATGTGTCTGAGCGTGTGAAACAAACAAAGCATGGCACACACACACACGACCCTGCTACTGTGCCTGCAAACTTCCCTTTGCATGTTACACAACACACCCTGGGTGTGTTCAGCAGCATGACAACTGTGTGTGCCTGGAACTTCTACAGGTTGGGATCCAGATCTTGTCACTCATTCCCAGTACGGGAGAGGCTGGGGGTGCTGATGTGGAGGCAAAGAGCTTATCTCCTGGGAAAGAGATGGCTTCTCTTTTGCACATCTCTCAGTGGCCCCTGGCTGCACAGAGTGGCGTGGATGGATTACAAAGGGAGTCTCTGTATCACAGCACACAGACGTGGCAATGCAGAGCTTTTGAGACTGGAGGATAAAGGGAAAAAATAGGGGTGGTGCTTAAGTAAATGCAAGATTGACCGACTCATCCACCCACCAATCAATAAAGACAAAAGGAACATCACATGGATGGCTCTGCCTGTGTGCTCTACCCTTTCCCCCTACCCTGTGTCTCAGGTGCCTATTTAGATTGAAAGCTCTTTTGGACAGACACCATCTACTACTCTGTATCTGTACAGAGCTGGTCCCAAGGCACTGCGGTAATGAACAGCATGTGTTTGTAATGCAAAATGTGTGTACATTGAAGATCCCATCTCATTCACAAAATACAGAGTAAAATCCTGGCTCCAATGAAGTCTATGGCCGACTCCCCATGACTTCACGCGGGACAAGATTTCACCATTAGAGCCAAACAAACATTTCTGTTTCCAATGTGTGAGATGCATCAGTTCCCATTTCACTTTCCCCCAAACCTCTGTGCTTCAGATTTCATGATTCCCCTGCTATCATCAGTGGTGAAACCAATGCTTACAACACAGCAGGAAGCATTTCCCTGAACTTTCCTGATGTATTTTCAGGTGCTTATGATGTACCTCCCAAATGCACTTGAGGCATGGACTGTGCCGTCAACAGAGGCAGGTGAAAAACAGAACCTTGAACTCAGGACTTGGAAGGTAAATGAAGTGATGAGATACTTGCGACCCAGGGACCCCCTGGTTCCAACAAGCAGAGAGGGTGCATAGGATTTTACAGGGATCACCTGCGTTGGAAAAATGCATACTCGTTCCCCAAAGGGTGGCATGCGAGGTCTGTACCAATAGCCACATCCCACTGGTCCTCATAATCGTTGTGAAATTTATGTACAGATAATATTAGAGGAGTTATGTATCTATACTGAATATTATGTTCTTATGGTCTTGGAGCTAAGGCCGGTCACCAGGAGGTGCCATACCTCGAATGTTCCTTTCAGGCTGTAGATAACAGTCACCTCTCTCTGTCTGGCCATTTTGGATTGTATACCACAGCTCCAGGTCCAGCACTCAGGGGTTTAAGGGGCCTTGGGCTGCCTGTGTGTGAGTTGGGGGGTTGACCACGGCACCTCCTTGACCATGGTGGTCTGGTCGGTCACCCACATCACCCACCCATAAGACTGGCCCTGGAGAAAACAAGATGTTCTACACTGAAGAGATGGAACAAATCCTACTTCCCTATTTGTTATTTTAAAGGAAGGTCCAAGTTGCTGATCCATCCCTTCAAAGGATAGCCAGTTGGGTCCAATCTCACCAGGCACTCAACATTTCAACTGCCATTGGAAATCAGGAGTACTCAGCACCTATCTATCTTAGGGCCTTGTAGAGCCCTCATTACCGTAGTACCTCAAAACTCATATGGGAACTACTATTATTCGCAGTGTAGTGAGGGGGAACTGAGACACAAAGCCTCAAGGGAAGTTTGTGGCAAACATGGGAATTGAACTGGGATCTCTTAAGTTCTAGGCTAGTACCCTAACCATGGCACAAGCCTTCCCTGACCTCACAGCCCTCCCTGGCCTCCCTAGCTAACAGCCTCAGCCAAAGCCCACTGTAAATCAAGGGATCTCTTTCCATTGACTTCAGTGGACTTTGGATCAGGCCCTAGGTGCTCAATTTCCCAGCAACCTTCCCATGCCAGTAGCCATAAAGAGTAGAAATAAAACATTTGTTTACTTTGGCAACCATAGAGCTGCTATATCTGCCTAAAAATAGGTGTATTTTCTTATCAGCTGCATGACTCACCCATCCCAGTAAAGACCTGAATTCAGAAACTGGGCTCGGTGCACAACAGGAAAGGATGATTTTAAATCGAATGATAGCAAATTGCACCACACCATTTCCCTGGGCCAATTTTTTTTTTTTAATTTAAGGCTCATTAAATCATTGGTTTAACGCAGGTCAGCGCTGCTTCTTGTAGATTTCTTTTCTGCATATTATGGCATCACATTCAACATGGGAGGAAAACACCACCAATGTTAGACTCTAGAGGGACAGAGCAGACCTAGGCGTCTGATACGATGAACAGTGCAGGCAATTACTATCCATCTAATATGCATAGTGCTTGGCTCGACCTAATTAGCACAAGTATTTGGATAGGTTTCTGCAGACATATTTCTCTGCTGATGTGGAAAAGTGCTCCCTTTCCACAGAACAGTTTTCAAAGCCAACAGTGCTTCTTCACATACCTACAGTCTCTTTCTGGAAGATTAAAAAAAAAGGCCTCAGAGGCTTGGCAGTTTTTTTCACGCCCCATTTTGTCATATTCGAAATTCAGGTCTCATCTTGCTTTGCGTTTCCTGGAAGACTCTATGGACAACTGGAAAACCAGCAAGAGGACGTCACAGATACCAAGCAAGTGAGCCCTGTCTGAGAAGGCAAGCGCGACGCTTCTTGGGGGTACACAGGGTAGTGAGGCAACTCGCCATCATCTGCCCTTAGTGTGAGGGAGGCTCATCTGTGCTTGCTGGGGGTCAGCTCCCCAACTCCGCCAGCCGTGGGCAACACAAGCACTCATTGGAGGCCTTGTAGTCCCCACTGATCCACTGGACGCTCTCAGTGTTCACTGATCTGCTGTTTGCAAAGAAACACTACGCCCCACCTTACCAGTTTCACCTCTGATCATCGTTCCGCTTAACTCTCAGCACTTAGATTAGAGAACTGCAGGCCAGGTTTATTTAATAAAGCACCGAGATTCAAGTAGTAGCAAGTAGAAGTATTGGAAACAAATGGTTACATATAAAATCATAAGACGCATTCTAGAGCCTAGACTTAATTAACAAGATACTTCCATGTCTAACAAAGTCACCCAAAATCCTTGCAGCATTTTACAGCCAGGCAGGCTATGACCTTTCTTTCATAAGATGTGTATGTGGGCAGGTTGCCTCCTAGGTGAAGGATCCAATGTGTTCTTTTTCCTTGCAAGATACACCAGAACAATCCTTCGTCTTTATCCATAAACAGGACACCCCTTGCTCTTGGTTTCTTCCTGTAGGTTACCTGTCTCGGAGATTTTGCAATCTCTCAATTCGTACCAGGCTCAGTATATAAAATAGACAGACATTGTGAGGTGTCCAATACACAAAAAGGTCAGACAGAGAGATAGGTGTCAGTTACCTCCTATTTGAAAGGGACATTTTTGAGGTATGGCACCTCCTGGTGATCTGCCTTAACTCCAAGACCGTAAGAACATAATTTTAATAGATACATAACTGCTTAAATATTATCCCTCCATACATCTCTCAATGATTATGACAACCAGTTGGCAACTGGTTCTCAGAGACCTCACCTGCTACCCTATTATTCACATAGCCAACCCTGGGGATCTCTGTAAAATCCTATGCACCCCTGGGCCCTCTGCCAGTTGGCATCAAGGGGTCCCTGCATCAAGGAAGTGAATTTTACATTTAAATCTCTGGCATCTCCATTTGTTTTTGTTAACATCTGTCGGGCGTTAAACACCTGACAAATAGATGAAAGAGTCAAACATCCCAACTGTTCAGTTCAGTGATGAAAGAGCTGCTAGGTTAAAAGTAGGTAGGAATAAAAGGCCAGATCCTCAGCATAGTGGTTGTAATATACACCACTGCACTGAAGTCAGTGGAGTTGTATTAATGTCCACTAGCTGAAGAGCTAACCAAAACCCCCTTTCAGTTTTATTTAAAAACAAAACAAAACACACACACTACCCCTGTTAAGGCCAGCAGACATCAGAAAGGCATGACCTCCAATTCCCCCCCACACTCTTCAACTCGCTTTTAAAGAGTGCACCAAAACTGCCAGACTCAACAGAAGGTCAATAAGTCATAATATACTTTGGTTAATTTTTAACCTCACTTGGCTGCACAACCTGCCAGCTTCATAAATAACACACACCCCTCGAGCATCCATGCCATGAATCAAGTGACAGACTCATGAGGCCTGTTTGTCCACTGCCTTGCACCTTTTATAGCAGTTTGCTAGCATCGTAGGCCCACTTTGCAGAGCTGTAGATTACCACGAGGCACATTGTAGTGGAGAATTAGGCCAAAGGAATTCAGAGAGGAGTGACAAAAACAGCCAGAGGGCTGAAGTGATTGACGTAGGAGGAAAGACGAAAAGAGTTTGATGTGTGTATCTTAGCACGGTGACGCTGAGCAGGGTCCTGGCAAGGGTACAGACCTACAGGAAGGGTGGTTGTGTCAAACAGGAAGAGGATTGATCTATCATAATAAAAGGGGGTATTGGGATGAAGATTTAGGCTGAATATCAGAAAAACCTTCCCAACAGTGAGCTCTATGCAGACTTTCAATAAGGAAGGGATGGAACGGAAGGCCCATCTTTTGCCACATTTAAAACTAAACTTGGCAGAACAGCAGGAAACGTACAACAGAGACCAGTCCTCTGCAATCTGGGAGATAGACTAGATACCTAGATTCGCATTGGTGCAAAATGCAATAAAAGGTACAAGGAATGGAGAATCAGGTCCTATAATTCTGTGACATGAGATCAGTCTAATTCTGATGGATAATAGGTGAGTTCTGTGATAGTCTATACTCCATATTCACCATAGTGATATGATTATGATACAGTTATATGTTTTGTACAAAGTATGCCTTGTGAGGTATTTTAAAAGTCAATCTGTTGAATATTAAATATCCTGTTAAGTTGTATGTGCTATCATTGTGTATGAAGTTTTGCTATGTGTGTGCCACTGAAACATGTTGTGAGGTTGGGAACACCCACAAGCAGCCTTTCAGGTACACCTCTACCCCGATATAATGCTGTCCTCGGGAGCCAAAAAATCTTACCGCGTTATAGGTGAAACCGCGTTATATCAAACTTGCTTTGATTCGCCAGAGTGCGCAGCCCCGCCCCCCCGGAGCACTGCTTTACCGCGTTATATCCGAATTCGTGTTATATTGGGTCACATTATATTGGGGTAGAGGTGTATAACAATAAAAAGGCCAATGTTGATGGCTCATTAAGGAGAATACAAACACTCACAAGGATTACCCCAGGAACTGTGTACAATGGAAACCTCTCAGAGATAGCACAGACCTAATGGAGACTGTGACTCATGTCATGGCAAAAGCTGGAAGAAGATATAAAAGGAGGAAGTGACATCATCACTTGGCCTCACTCCCCCTACAACACAGCACCTGAAAACACCTAAGGAACAAAGACTGAACTGAAGGGGAGTCCCAGGCGGGAAAGAAGGAAGCCTGCCTGTGTATGGAAGCTGGGTGGACTGTTTGTGCTATCTAACAGGGTGAGAACCTGTTTGATTCAAATCCTAACCAGTTTAGAGAATTTAGGTTGCGTTTTTGTTTTTAAATCTACTTTGATCTGTACGCTATTATGTATAATCTCTTAAAATCTATCTTTCTGTAGTTAATAAATTTGTTGTACATTTTTTACCTAAAACAGTGTGTTTTTCTAGAAGTCCTTGGGGAACAAAAACTGGTAAATTGTCCTCTCCACATTGAGGGAGGGGTGGACTTATACTGGTCAGGCTTTTGACCAGGGCAAGATGGTACAGCTCTGGGGTCCTAAGCTGGGGGGTGAGCTAGCTAAAAATCTCTCTATTGTTAATTTATGAGTGACTGAGGAGAAGCGTTCATGTAACTGCAGCTGGGTGTGTCCCTGACTGGGTAAAGGTTTGTGTGAGTGCAGGACCGGAAGCGGTCTGCAGCTTGCCACAGCAGCACAGTGGTGCTGAAAGGATGCCCAGACTGGTAAGACAGAGGGCTCAGCAGTACCCCAGTTCCAGGTTGCACCCCGGGGGGGGGAGGTCACAAGTACAAAAGTAAGAGAGCAGGTTGCACCCCGGGGGGTCACAAATACAAAAGTGAGACTGAGGCTCTCTCCATATAGAGGTTTGTTCATACTAGGGTAACCACACCCTCAACATCAACACACTGCACTGGTGTAAAATGGGGCTTGCGCTAACGTGATTACCCTGATCAGTTGCACCAGTGCAATCCCTGTTTTGCTGATGCAGTGAGTCTACATTTGCTTCAATGTAGTTATTACATTGGTACAATAGCAGGTTGAGGGAATGATCCTCTCTCCCTCACACTGAAAAACTGCTATGAAAACGGAAATATTTTTCTTTGAAATTTCAACACCGAGGCCTCCACCCCACCACAAAATATTCAGTTTTCAGATCTTATAGTCAACCTGTGGAACTCTTTGCCAGAGGATGTTGTGAAGGTCAAGACTATAACAGGGTTCAAAAAATAACTAGATACATTCATGGAGGATGGTCCACCAATGGCTATTAGCCAGGATGGGCAGGGATGGTGTTCGTAGCCTCTGTTCACCAGAAACTGGGAATGAACGACAGGGAATGGATCACTTGATGATTGCCTGTTCTGCTCATTCCCTCTGGGGCACGTGGCATTGGCCACTGTTGGAAGACAGGATACTGGGCTAGATGGACCTTTGGTCTTACCCAGTATGGCCATTCTTATGTTTTTAACCAAAAAAACGCCACACACAAAAAACCCCCAGAAATTGTAAACAAAAATGGAATTTTCTCAACACAATTTCCGTTTAACTGAAAAGCAATCTTTCATCAAAGAACAGCTGTGAGAAAATATTTGACCAGTTGTACGAAATATCCTAAACTAGACAAGCCCCAAGTGTGAGAGCATGGCCTGGGAGCCTGGTGAGGAAGATAAACGAGCCAGGAAAATATGCTGAAAAGGCTGCTCCGTCAAAAGCGTAGGTTGTGCCTGTGATTTCATCCAACGGGGGGAGAAAAAACCCAGGCACTTCTCCAACTTTACCGGCCACTCACATAGGTTAAAGCGACACTGGTGAATAGTTGAGGCTGAAAACATAGGTGTTTTTGTAACTAAACCTGTCGAAACATTCTCCAGCAACTGTGGAAATCTAAATAGCATGAGAACCAGAAAGTGAAGCTCACTAGAAAAAGAAAGTTTCACTGTTGACTGTGAGCGAAATGCAAAACACGATGAAACAGCATTCAGTGATGAAAGGTACCATATGCTCGATTTTAAAAATCATCTCTATTTTAATAAGTCTCAGATGTCAGTAGTAGCATGAGAAAAGAAACTACATCTGATTTTTGTTTTCAGAGCATCTCTTTAAAATAGGGAATAAATAAATAATAATAAAAAAAACCTACTGATCACTTTATCAAAGGCCTCCCATGCCCCCATTCATCCCCTGCTTTGAGGGATTAGACAGTCTTTAAGGCAGCCAATAAAATGTGACATGTTAGTACAAATACAATTATTTCTTGCTTCCTGCTTCAGGACCAATTTAGGTAGCCAGGCTGCCTGGCTGAGGCTGATTTAAAAGGTCTGATTCACTCCAGATACCCTGCACAGTATATGAGAATCTGCTGCTAGCTACCATTACCATGATTGTCAAACTAAATAAAGCCTTTCTAAAACCCGAGAAAAAGGAGACTGTCTGCCACCCCAGCACCGTGCAGTGAATGCTCCAGACTGGCTCCAGAGAATAGGAAGATGATTTGTTTGTTTACAGCCTAAAGGGAACGGAGGGCAGTAAATTAAGCTCTCAGCAACACATGTAATGAGTAATAACGGAGAGGGAATGTGGGAAAATATTCCCTGCAGCCCTAGTGAGACCACTCCTAGAATACTGCATGCAATGCTGGGCACCCTAATACCAGAAAGAAAGCTGGAGGGATGGGCAACAAAAACAATAGAAGAGCAGGAGGAGAAGGCAGAGACAGACTAGTGTGGAAAGATTAGAAATATGTGCAGCTTGGCCGGATAACTGTAGGCAAGGGAACAAAACTGTCCGCAAGTATTTGAAGGATGTGAACCCAGACTGGAGAATGAGACAATGAGACAGTTGTACGGGGGGGGGAGGGGGGAGGGGAGTTCACATTTATTGCCACCGTAATGAGCTGTGACAGACGGGGGACTGGAGAGCTCAGGGTATAAGTAATGGGATCTAGAGCTTTTCATCTCTAAATTGCCAATTCTAATCCAGATCAAGTTGGTACTAACCCCGCACTTATTACCCGACAGCTGTTTGGTAGCCTATGTGGATGAATTGGCAGTCTGAGGTCTCAGCTCAGTGAGCTGGTGTGCCTATATCAGAGCACAGCTACGGTTTAACGCTAATGCTAACAAACGACTGAATGGGCTAACGACACTCAACTCTCTACGCAGCCCCAGTAATCGCCGGGGGTTCAAGGCAGCCTGTCGGGACAGCACAAGAGAAGATGCCCTAGTCCCTGCCCATGTTGTATCTACTGTCCTTTGTTCTAACCAAGAACCTGATCACAGAAAGGGATCTATCTATTGAGACATCTTGGGTACTATGGTGACAGGGGCCATATAACTATCTGAGCACCTACAATCTAATGCACTTATCCTAACAACACCCCAGGGAGGTAATTCAGTGCTATTATCCCCTTTTTACTGGGGAACTGATGCACAGAGAAGCTAAGTGACCTGCCCAAAGTCACTCAGGAAGTCTGTGGTGGAGCAGGATATTAAACCCAGCTCTCCCAAGACCTAGGCTAGTGCCCTAATCACTGGACCATCCTTCCTCTCCACGGGAGCACCTCTGCCGGGTCAACAGGATTCCACACCAGCATGACCGGATCCCTTTGCAGGATCAGGCCTTTACATAGACAGTTTGGTGAGGCAGGCTGTACATATAGAGCACCACTGGAAACAGTAAATAAAACCATACAATTTAACTTTGGAGAACTCTCTTCAATGAGGGGGAAAGACAGAGCCTTCCTGCACACAGACAATGTTTGTCCTGGGAGCACTGGGCGATAAATTAACTAAATCACACATGAGGTCAAGGCTTGTCATTGCAATCTTTCGGAGTTCTTCGTAGCTGTGAGTAGGGTGGAATGGGAGGATCCAATCTTGTTTTGGGTTTAGCGAAACTTCTAGGGGTTTGTGGGAGGGGGTTAAGAAAAGTTTTGGTCTATAGAGACAAGCTGAAGCAATGTTGAGGGCCCACTGGCATAGCTGGGGGCATTAGAAAGTGGCTGAACTAAACACCATGGGAGAAAGCATGATTTGCAAAAAGTTCCCTCCTGATCCCCATAATGGTCACCAGCCTCTCCCAAGCCTCAGGGTGACTAACGACAACAAGCATGGTGGGTCTGAGAGAAACTGTAATTTTACAAGAAGGTCACAATGATTCATTACCACGTAAATTGATTTTCACTTCCCTCTCTCCCCTTGCTGAGTTTCCAGAAAATCAAAGGGAAACTCAGCGCAAACTACAGGTTTTCCATCAAAACCCTAAATCCCACGTTGGAGCTCATGGGGAATGAAGGGGTTTGCCAAGGTTCCATCCATAGCCAAGACAGACCCAAGAGATGAAGTCCAGATCTAGATCTGGACGTCCTGACTAATGTGAGTGCTCAGCTCTGGGGTTTCAAACTCAGTCCACTATAAGAAACCCCAAAAGCTCACTACAAAATTTCTGGGGTGAGGAGTTGGTGTCTGGTGTTTTGATTTGAACCTCTCTCTAGTCAAAGAGTCAGAAAACCTCAGCTTCATTTCACCTCAGAGCAATTTCATAGGTCACTTGGCTCTTCTCGTAAGCCCTTCAATTTGCCAAACTCCACACACTGCCATCCCATTTTTGCTTTAAAATGTTACAACCTATCAATTGGAAGCCTATTTCTTTTGCTCACCACATTCTCCATGGAAAAACAACAGCCTTCAGATCCGTCTAGAGTAGATTCTGCATTTAAACCTATGTCTGTACCTGTCCAGTAGCCTCAAATAGCCCACCAAGGTCAATTTGAGAATCACCCTTAATTAATTTAAATGCTTCCATCAAGTTGTCATTGTGTGACATGCAGCGTCACTTCCTCATGAAACTTTTTAGAGAGTCTACTAAATTTGTCTTTTCCTGTTTCACTGGAGTAGGAAAATGAGAAGAAGAATCTGGGTCATGCTCGTGCGGCACACATTTGCGGCCGGCACATTCTGTTGAGTCAGAAAAAGGAACTGGCAGGACAGAGCCTGTTCTCCCAGTTCTGCAAGTTCTTCAATGGAAAAAAAGAGAGAAACCAAGTGATCACAAATGCAAAAAAAAAAAAAAAAAAAAAAACACATCCCACCACATTACAAACAGAAATAGTTGTCCTTGAAATGAAAAAAAATCCAGCTTTTTTGGCTGAAACACCTTTTTTCTTAGTAACAAATTCTGAAACAAATATAAACCCATGAGATGAATTATACTTAGATGCTTAGCTTGCATATTTCCCAGAATACACTACTCAGGGCTGAAGGATTAGAGGGTTACTATCAAGTTAAAAATCATATGTACAAAGCCCTTTTCTCCCCATGCTCCTCCCTCCCCAATTTTCTTACCTGTATTACCAACAGAGGTGTGCAAAACAGGTGAAATTCAAAATGCTTAGAAAAAAATAGTTGTGTTTTTTTTTAATTTGGTTGCAAATTTTCCAAAATGGTTCTTTTTTCAACGGGTCAAAAAGAAACCATGTTTCTAAATTTTACATTTCTTTCCAAACAAAATCAGTTTGCACTGAAAACACATACAATGTGCATAGTTTCCAATGTGAAACTTTCATGAAAACTATTTACAGTTTACAAAATTGCCCAAAACAAGAAAAATCATTAACTATTATTAGACCAAATTTTTAAAATAAAAGTTCCTCCCCATATATGTAATTTGTTGACATTTTGTATTTTCCTTCAACTTGGACAGTGAAAATAGATTAATAAGATTCATTTGCCCATTTTCATGGGGAAAGGCTCTAATGTCTGGGTTGCACATACACCTCTACCTCAATAGAACACTGTCCTCGGGAGCCAAAAAATCTTACCGCATTATAGGTGAAACCGTGCTATATTGAACTTGCTTTGATCCACTGGAGTGCGCAGCCCCGCCCGGAGCACTGCTTTACCGCGTTATATCCGAATTTGTGTTATATCGGGTCACGTTATATCGAGGTAGCGGTGTATTTCAGGGGAATGCTAAAATCCAAACAAAAATGTGTTCATTCATATTTTAAAAGCTTACGAAAATATTTTTAGTATTAGATTTTGTACAACTGTTTTTGAACAGAAAGCCTAAGACTAGAACCCAAAATATTAGGCAGTGTCCCTTTAAATAAAGAGCAAGTGTCCCTTTAAATAAAGAGCAAGAGATCTGTTTAGATTGTTATACTAACATAAAACATTTTAAAAAGGTGAGTGTATTGTAAACATTCACCAGTACATATGCATGACTAAAACAGTCTTTAACATATGCTGTGCAACAGAACTTTAGTTTGAAAGAAAACACCCAAGATCAAGTGGTAAATGTGGGGAAGAGACCCTTGTTTATAGTGGTTAATTTAGTAAGTACCAAGTTACATTTAGGCTGAGCAAGGCTGTGGTTGAATTGTGGTTATTTTTGCTTTTGCAACAATGGCAAAAGCACCTCCCAGAACAAAAACAAAAACGTAACAGAGCTGAATAAAAATGACACATTATTTACAAAGTTGAACTTGAGAAAACACCACATTTGCCACTAACTTTACAACAACTGAACAAATAGTCACAGGGACAGAAAGTTATTTTTATATCTTGAGTTACTTTTGGAATGACACTGCATTTTATTACAAAAATACATGAATCAGTCACCAGGAGTAAAACAATCCTCTGGCCAGATCTGCAAAGTATATTTTGCAATGCATTTTATTTCCATAATGTTGGATGTGTTGAAGTTGCACTACATTACAAACATAGGCTACAGTAACTTTAAAGTTTACAATATTAAATAGTGAAAAAATGTACTAAGCATTGCTGGGTTTTTGCAAACCCAAACAGATCCTTTCAGTGAGAATGACCTTTATTTTAGGCTGAGAAACACTGACAATTAGGAGCAAAAGGAAAATCTCCTGTATCAGAGGGTCCTGTGGCACCTTTAAGACTAACAGAAGTATTGGGAGCATAAGCTTTCGTGGGTAAGAACCTCACTTCTTCAGATGCAAGTAATGGATTTCCATTACTTGCATCTGAAGAAGTGAGGTTCTTACCCACGAAAGCTTATGCTCCCAATACTTCTGTTAGTCTTAAAGGTGCCACAGGACCCTCTGTTGCTTTTTACAGATTCAGACTAACACGGCTACCCCTCTGATACTTGTAGTATGTATGTCTCCTCAAACAGTCTTCATTGAACTAAACATAAAATGGATTTCTAAATCGTTAGAGATTTAAAGGTTCAGTACACAGAAAACACGTTACATAGCTAAATACACCACAAATATAAAATCACAACCTATTCCTTCATATACCTACTATAGAAGTGATATACTGCATAATGTAGAAACTGCATGTGCAATATATTGCACTCTAGTATAAACTTGTTTGATTTTTTCATTTTCCTGATGTCTCATGTAACTACACATAGATTATTGGTGTCAATGTAATGCAGTGGGACGTAATCACCGATCGACATTTCATCTTTTACTGAACTGCTGTAACAGGCATTCCTAGCACTCAGGTAAGGAAATGTTGGATGAAGAACATTTCTATCTGCAGTTCTGAGCAGGGCATTCCAGGGCTGAAGTCTTAGTACAGCTCTAAACCTTGCCCTTCCCAATGTTTCTTCCTGTCCTTTAGCTATGGAGCTTCCAGTCAGGACATCCTTAGTAAACAATTATTTCCTCACTTATGCAATCGAGAATCTAATGATTCACATGTACTAATTAAACCATTATTAAGGAGATTTCTAATTAATCCTTATTATCCTATAAACACAAACTAGAACAGTATTTAACACTCATGTCCATTCAAACCTTTGTTGCTAAGATCAACTTCCTTCTCTGTGTCACCACTTCCCATTTGTGTCTCTCCATTAGCTCCCCCTACAGCCCTGTATCAAGGTCAAGCTTCTCGTCAGCACCTCTATGGCCCTTCACAAGTTAGCCATCATTACTTATTGGCTCATGTATCTTACATGTTCCTCTCCCTCCGCCAAGTACACCAAGCGCCATCACCATATCATTCGCTTCTCCCAAAAGCACTTTTGCAGTTTCTCCCAAGCAACACCTCCTGCATCGAACACCATCCCTGATGTAGTGTCTGATCCTGCTCCCAGTGAAACCAATGGCAAAGCTCCCAAACCACCATTCAAACTATAATGCCACCGTGCTCCTCTAAATTTCTTCTCGAGAGACCCACGCCGACCATGCTGCATAAGGGAAACAGCCTTGGCTAGGCCAGAAACCAGTAGGGAATCTCTGATCTCTACTTACTGCTTATTCATATCTTTAAAAAAAGAAAGGACAATTCAAGCCTGCAACTGTGTGTTCCTATCCTGTTTCTTTCATCCACCGTCTCCCTTCATTCACTTGTTATACT
This sequence comes from Malaclemys terrapin pileata, assembly GCF_027887155.1. Classification (NCBI taxonomy): domain Eukaryota; kingdom Metazoa; phylum Chordata; order Testudines; family Emydidae; genus Malaclemys; species Malaclemys terrapin. The sequence continues at coordinate 119,260,709 of NC_071511.1, forward strand.
AGCATGTTGCATCTTGTACTTGCACTTGTATAGGTAGTTGTACTGGGGGGAGGGATAGCTCAGTTGTTTGAGCATTGGCCTGCTAAACCCAGGGTTGTGAGTTCAATCCTTGAGGGGGCCACTTAGGAATCTGGGGCAAAATCAGTACTTGGTCCTGCTAGTGAAGGCAGGGGGCTGGATTCAAGGTCCTTTCCAGTTCTAGGAGATGGGATATCTCCATTAATTGAATTTATTTTATTTATTTTTAGACTGGACCCTCTTAGCCATAGGCTGACCAGATAGCAAGTGTCAAAAATCAGGACAGGGGTGGGTGGTAATAGGCACCTATATAGGAAAAAGCCCCAAATATCGGGACTGGCCCTATAAAATCAGGACATCTGGTCACCCTATTTAGCTACATGGACATTCTCTACCTCTGGGTTTGTGCAGTGCCCAGCAAATAGATGCTCCAACTAACTGGGGTCTCCATGTGATTTTGTAATACAAAAGGTATAGTACTAATAAACCATATATTTGTTAGGTACCACACACTTGAAGACTATATGCTACTGTAGGAAACTGTACTGTGGTATCATTCATGGCTATGCCAACCCCAGTGGTTTAATACTCAGAAGAGACCTCTAGGTTTGGAAGCTACTTTGTCTCTTCCACATTGCACAAGCTTAGTCTCTCCAACTCCACCTTCCAAAAACAACAGGAAGGAAATGAAAAATTACAGGGTTAATTTCTCTCTCTGGTGAACCTTTCAGCTGCTATTCCGTTTCCTTTTAGACCCCATCCTATTGGAGGCACACAAGGTGAAGGACAGGATTACACACTCGGCATATTTCCTGTACATAGTGGGTGGATGGAGCATGGCTTCCGTAGGAATAATGTCAAGGTAATCAGGAAATCCTGCAAAACCTGCACCAGGGAAGAAATAGCTATTGTTTATTATTATTACTATGGCTGAGGTGGGGTTCCCCTCCCACCCCCAACTATCCTTGCCTTTCGTTTTGTAGTCGGGAGCACAGAGCGGGAATCAAACCAAAGCCACAGATCTAAGTCTCTGGAACTTTGAGGGAGTTTTGAATGTGAACCTGGATTTGGGTCTGAATTTTGCAGCTGCCAATGTAACAAAAGCTTGGGATCTGAATACCTGCGAACTGGGAGTGAAGATCCAGATCCAGAACTAAATGTTGTACCTTTGGCCTGTCTCTTTAGTAAAGATTTCTCACATATTGCTAGGACCTTGAGTTACTATATTCTGTTTGGCTAGTACTTTCTACAGAGAGGAAGATTGGTTTGGCTGTCAAGGCATTAGCTGAAGGCTCAGGAGATCAAGGTTCAAATCTCAGCTCTGTCACAGACTTCCATGTGACCTTGGGCAAATCACATAATCTTTCTTTAAAATGGAAATACCAATCCACCCTTTGGTCTTGTCTACTTTGACTGCAAGCTCTGTGGGACGGGGGTTGTCTCGTACCCTGGTAAGGTACATATGTACACAGCTGAGCCCCAGAGCACTAATTAATACAAATAATAGTAATCTATTTAATCACAGCTGTTTTCTTTAGTAATCCTCTCCGAGGCAGTGGGTGCTGAGAAGAGCAACCCTTCAGAAGAGCAACATAAATTTTTCCCTCAGGTGGAGAATTTCACAGTGCCTCATGCCTCTTGTTTGCCCTGCCAAACAGACATGTCTGAGAGTAACGTTTTTGCACACATTAAAACACACACACACACACACACACCACAACAGCCACATCAGTATCCGGAGGGAACTGGAACTCTAATCAATGACAGAGTCCTGCTAAAGGTGTCTCAATGAAGCCTGCACATACAGACAGTCTACTAGGAAATTTCCTCCCCATATGTGGAACAAGCTGTTGCCATCTGCAAGAAATATTGACAATACTAAATGTTTAAGTGCTGCTGCTGGGCTGCATGCTTTAAAGGCCAGCAGCTAAGGCTCAACATGCACGACAACCTTCCATGGTTGCTTCTCGGAAGGGAGAAATTTCAGACTTCATTTGTGATTGTCACCAAATTCAGGTTAAAAAAACCCAGTCATGCCTCAGAGTCAGCAAACTGTTGCAGATGTTTAAATCATTGAAGTGATTGTGAAAGGATGGTAAGTTGAGATCACACTAGCTTGGGACCTATCAACACTGCCTTGTCTGTGGCATAGCAGGGAAAATAATAGTTTACAGCTGATGATGATTATTCACCTTAAAACAAACACTGGTGTCTAAGCATGTGTCTACATGGAAAAATTTACCAGTATCATGATAGCTCTATAGTTATAAGGGTATAACTCCACATGTCGACACTCATATTCTAGAACAGAGTGTCCACACAGGAGTTATAGCAGTATAACTATAGTGGTTTAATTGTACCAGTACCTTTCGCCATGTTGACAAGCCCTAAGAAAAAAGCCTGCCTAGTTCATTGTAGGCACCAAGTTTAGGCCCACAGACAAAGAGAAACCAGCACACAGGCTGGGTGACCTTTCTACTGGAGTCAGTTTATAATCATAGGGCAGAGGGTTGCAAAAAGGCCATACTGCCATGGAGCTTTGGAAGAAGGAGGATGGTGGGCAAGGTGACTAAAGCCATGTCCACGCTACCACTTACGTCAGCAAAATTTATGTCACTCAGGAGTGTGAAAAAAACACCCCCAGGGCGACATAAGTTTTGCTGGCATAAGTGGCAGAGTGTCCAGTGCTATGTCAGTGGGAGAAGCTCTCCTACTGACTATAGATACCACTGTTCATGGAAGTGGTTTTATTATGTTGACAGGAGAGCTCTCCCCCATTGGCATAGACAGAGGCAGCAGATTTCTATAATTTGTGGTGGTGCCCAGAACGGGTCAAAGTCCCGCCCCCACCTAAGGCTCTGGGCTGGAGCAGGGGGTTGGGGTGCAGGAGGGGGTTCAGGAGGGGGTCCAGGAGGGGGTTTAGGGTGCTGGGTGCGGGAGGGGGTTTAGGGTGCTGGCTCTCGGCCAAGACAGAGGGTTGGGGTGTGGGAGGGGGTGTGGGGCCTGGGGTTTGGCCAGGGATGAGGAGTTTGGGGTTCAGCAGGCAGGCTGCCCGGGGGCTGGGGCAGGGGGCCAGAGAGGAGGACTCCCCCCAACCCTCTCCCCGCCGGCAGCACTTGTGCTGTGTGTTTCCCTCTGACAGCAATAGAAGTTTCAAAACAAAATGCTCTAACTCTCCCTCTTTGGCCTTCAGACTGTGGCGGTTAATGACCAATAGCACAGAAGCCTTGCTATCTATGCTGCCCTTGAGCCTGGGGCTAAGGCACAGAATGGGGAGGATCTCTGGACATGGTCAGATCCAGTCTTCCAGGTATTCCTACACATCTGAGCCAAACACAAGCTTTGAAGCCTGGTCTTGTTTTGCAATCCTGTCCAGACCAGTGGAAGATGTGGGGAACCAAACAGGACTGCTAAGCAGTAGAATTTTCCAAACAATTTCCCCCCAGAGAGGAAGATATGGGCCATAGAAATTAATGATGCTGAGGATTTAAGTCCTCTAGTCCATGTCTTTTGGCCAGTACAGGATTGTTTCCTGCTATTGTGTATACCTCAGTGCTCTGCGCAATTCAGTTTTCAATGACTCAAGCAACAGGGTTTCAATCACTTCCCTTAAGATACCTTTCAACTGTCTAGCTCTCATCATAAGAGGTTTTCTTCCACGTTCACACTGAATTTTCTTTTGCTCTGTTTCCTGTTACCACTTCTCTCCTTTGGTTGGCACAGCCTTCAAATACTTACAACCCTCCACCATGAAAGTGACCATACCCAGCTACTGAAAAGCGTTTTCAAAGTTAGTTCAATAAAAAAGTAGACATCTAGGACAGGGCATTTCTTTTTTCTACTGTCTCCTCAGTTCCAAGTATCTTGCAACAACATGGTGGGCTTCAATTGGGCCATTCAGAACTTCACTGACAGCAAGGAAAAAACACACTACCTCCAGCTCCTAGAGTGCCCCCTTGGGCTAACGGAGAATTTCCACTAGCTATTAGCCACACAGGGCCTCTGACACACAGCTAAGCAGTTCTGACTGTATCTAGTAGAAGGCAGTGGTGCATATACACAATAGCCAGTTCATTACAATATTAATAGATTCCTACCGCCTCCACAGTTCACTCCATGGACTTTCTGAAGGAGTTGTTTTTTCAACAGCAATAGGTGCCCAAGATGACGCCAGAAGCCACGATTCGGAATCTGTGCTCAGCGCTGTCTCCCCACTCAGGGCTTGGGAACATTGCATAGGTACAGGAACCAGCTCCCAACCGAGACCTTTTCAGCAGAGATGGACTGAATCAACAGAAGAGCCTAACAGCAGGTCTCAAACAGACCCATTCCAGGCCCCCCGCCCCACACCACCCGGGTCAGAGGAGAAAGTGAATTCCAGAGTCTAGGGCCTTCATCTGGGAACACCCTACTGTTAGCATGAAAGCCCCATTGTATCTCAGCTGTTAGGGCAGAGCACGGACAGCGGTCGGGGTGTTATCTATATGTTTATGGAAACTTTCCTAAAGACAGCATTCAAAACTGCAGTGCTCTTCCCCTCAGTTAAATGGAGCGTGTATGCATTGTGGGGCAGGGACCTTGCTCATAAAAACACCTCACACACCAATGACAATTTAATAATAAATACCCTAAACCGCACTTCCTCTCCGTTCAGGGAAGACAGCAGCCTCAGTGGAGTAAAGTTCTATCCGTTTTTGTTGCTGCCTAATACAGAAGTAACAATAAAAGCAAAGCCAGTTCCTTATGTTGAAATTTGAGAGCGTCACTGGAGTTTTCCTTCTAAGGAGATCGGAATGGATCCCTTCTCAATGGCTGAGGCAGGAGATTGTGTAAGCAATATTGTGGTTGAGCTAATTCCCTCATCTCGGCAGCTGGGGCTTGGTCCAATACAGAAAGTAATTGAGGGCTGGTCTACACTACGGAGTGAGGTTAGCTTAACTAGATCGTTCAAGGCTGTGAAATTTTTCACAGCCTGTGTAATGTAATTAAGCTGACTTAAGCCCTGGTGCAGACACCTCTAGGTAATGGAAGAATTCTTCTGTCGACCTAACTACTGCCTCTTGGAGAGGTGGATTTACTATGATGGTGGAAAATCCCTTTAGTCTCTGCAGCAAGTGTCTACACTAGAGCAATGCTGCTGCAGTGCTGCGTCTGTGCCACTGTAGCGTTTCTAGTGTAGACATACCCTGAGATAGCCTCTCTGGCTCTGCATGGGGCCTTGTTGGGAAATATGCCTTTTTCTAGATCACCCTGAAACCATGTCCCTTCCCTCAGTCCAGTTACATTTATATAGCAACACAAGTATGCTCCAGCACCATCTAGCTAACTCCCAAGGTAATGCACCTCAGCACACCTGACAGAGAAAATCAAGCTCAGAAAAGCTCTCCACTAAAGCAGCACAAAACTGGCAATGCCTGTCCCAACGTACAGAAAACTCACCTGTCTTTGCTACAGACTCAAAACAGAACCCTAGTGTGTTGAGAGCTTTGTTAAAGGTTAAGGGCCTCGTGAGCCACGCTAGGCTGTCTAATGGTTTTGGTGAGACAAGGTGGGTGAGGTAATATCTTTTATTGGTCCAACTTCTGTGGGGGAGAGAGAAAAGCTTTCAAAGCCACACAGAGCTCTTCTTCAGGTCTGGGAAAGGTATCCTGGGATTGACACGGCTACAACTGTACTGCATACAATAATGGTTTGGGTGTCAGACTTAGTGAAGGGTGCAGTTTCTTATGTTACAAAAATATGTGAAACCCAGTGGTTTGAATTGGCTCTCACTTCAAGTTTTTGAGTTTCTTTTCATTTGAAACTAGCAATGAAAAGTGTGTGTTTGTGTATATGAAAACCCTGCAAAGATCAACGCCAAAATGAAAATTCCTCAGAAGTGACACCAGGGTTATGTTCAGGTCTGTTCATCAGAATCGGAGATGGCCCCTTCCCTTTGGCATACTCCACAGTCAGAATACATTGAGTAAGCTTTCCAGGAAAACACATTTTAATAATAACCACTATGGAATGGCATGACCTCACATTTTCAGAAAATTATGATCAGGATCTGAAATCTGCTAGAAGCACTATAATGGGCCAAACGTACATTTTGTGTATTATATATATTAATAAAGTTATGGATCCAGCTTGGCTGCATCTCTAAAAGACGTGTGGAAACAGCCATGAGTACTGGTACTCTGTACATTCTGTGCTAAAAGTCGTGCTGCTCACACCACACACAAAACTAAAAATGGGCATTGTGCCATCTCTGCACATAGGCAGCCAGTACTGCTTATACTAAGGGCAGGTCTTCACTACAGGGGGGGGGGGTCGATTTAAGATACGCAAATTCAGCTACACAAATAGCATAGCTGAATTTGACCTATCGGAGCTGACTTACCCCGCTGTGAGGACGGCGGCAAAATCGACCTCCACGGCTCCCCATCAACGGCACTTACTCCCACCTCCGCTGGTGGAGTAAGAGCGTCGATTCGGGGATCGATTGTTGCCTCCCGACGAGACGCGATAATTTGATCCCCAAGAGATCGATTTCTACCCGCCGATTCAGGCAGGTAGTGTAGACCTAGCCTAAGACATACCAGCATTCACTTATACCAAGACAGCCCAGCATAGATGTAGCTCATGGTGCCTGAGAATGGGTGAATACTCAGGCATGGAGATGCAACTAAAAATCTAAGGCAGGGTGGTTTACTTTCTTGTGAAGGACCCGACTGAGCCAATTTCTCTTTATAGCACAAAATATACACTGGACAAAAATCAAACCAATACATTTCAGCCAGCCGTGTCCCTCGAATGGGACAGTGACCCTGAACGAAGGCTACACAAAGTTTAGTGGAGGAAGTGGTGAGAGACTAAGTTATTTAGCATAAACAATGTCATCTGCATTCTTTGGGTACGTCTTCACTACCAGCTGGATAGGCGGGCAGTGATCAATCCAGCAGGGATTGATTTATCGCGTCTAGTCTAGACGCGATAAATCAATCCCCAAGCGCTCTCCCGTCAACTCCTGTACTCAGCTTGGTGAGAGGCGAAGGCAGAATCGACGGGGGAGCGGCAGCAGTCGATTCACCGTAGTGAAAACACCGCAGTGAGTAGGTCCAAGTACGTCGACTTCAGCTACGTTATTCACATAGCTGAAGTTGCGTAACTTAGATCGATTCCCCCTCTCCCCAGTGTAGACCAGGCCTTAGCATTACTGTTAGTCACTTCTATACAAGCACTATAGTCAGGGACGTCCCTAGGGGGGTGCAGGGCCTGGGGCGGAAGTGACGGATTCATCTCTTCCGGGACCGACCACGCCGGCCAATCGCACCGGCCCGTGGGGCCCCCCCAAAGTGCGAGGCCCAGAAGCGTCGCCCCGATTTGCCCTACCCAAGGGATGGCTCTGACTACAGTAAAGCTGAGCTGACACCAAACGCAAAGCTTTCCAAAGTGACCTGATTTTGGGGTACTGGTTTTTGGACAGCCAGCTTTGGACACCTTGGGCCTGATGATTTTCAGATCTGCTGAGCTCCCAGTGACTTCCCCTGGAGCTGTGAGTGCTCCACTAATGAAAAACCAAACTGTAGGTGGCTCAAGTTGTGGTCCTTCTTAAGGAGGGGCAGCTGAGAGGAAAGCCTGCTTACCTCCTCTAGCCTCTGAAAACAGAGGAGCAAAAAATGCAAAAAAAAGGGAATTACGTATGAAAAGTGCCTGCCTGTGAAGGCATAATGCTGACATCCTCCACCTACAGTACAGGTCATGGACGGGGCCCAAGCAACCTTCACTCATTGCTGTGCTACCAACATAGCTCAAACCTGACTGAGGGACAACCACTAGCAAGGAGCATGGGTGAGCTATGGTTCATTCAATCTCCCAGCTGCAACTGCCGACAAGGGTTAGAGTGCTAAGAGTGATGGCTGTTTATTGTGATTTTGACACTTGTCCCCCAGGAACGTAGCTGAGGAGGACATTAGCTTATTCCACATACCATAGGGCACGATTAAGCCATCAGACGGTAATGAATTCCAATCCCGGCCTGCCACCAAAGAAATGATTTCTTAACTATGGCATGCAGGCAAGATTTTGCCACTGCTAAACCTCTCTGACCCCCAAGAAACAAAATAAAAATTAAACTCTCACCCATTGTACACACACTATCCAGAAAAATCACTGGACTGATAGGAAGCAATAGCTTTAGATTGTTCACTTTGGGTCACCATCAGTTGCACACTTGAGATTTTTATATTTTGATAGATTATCAGAAATTTTTTTTTTAAACTGGCGATTGACCCAAGTCAAAAATTTGGGATTTGGATTGACGCTTTCCCAAAAGTTGAAGGGTGTTTGGATCCAGCGGTTTGGTTCAGGTCCACGTCTATCTCTGACCCACTCTTACAAGGGACAGTTGACCAGCAGGTCCAATTCTTCAGGCTCATAACTTTGCCAATGGAGGGAACTTTGCCAAATGGGACTTTTTGGGGGAGGGACAGTTCAGTGGTTTGAGCATTGGCCTGCTAAACCCAGGGTTACAAGTTCAATCCTGAGGGGGCCAGTTAGGGATCTGGAGTAAAATCAGTACTTGGTCCTGCTAGTGAAGGCAGGGGGCTGGACTCGATGACCTTTCAGGGTCCCTTCCAGTTCTATGAGATAGATATATCTCCTTTTTTTCTTTCCCCGTGCACTTGTTACATGGACTTTTGCTGATTCAGGTCTTCTGACTTCTTTAATTGGGAGGGCAAAGTGGCTGAATGGAGTATAATTAAGGTGAGATTTAAAATGCAGGTCTATATATAATAGGAAATGCTTTCTGTGTTACCTCTATCCTCAGTCTAATTTATTCTATTTGAGGGGTTATCCTCACATGATTAAAGATAATAATGAAACAACAAATTTTTAAACAGTGAGGTTGATTAATCATTGGAACAAATACCAAGGGAAATGGTGTATTCTCCACCTCTTGACACCTGGTCTTTAAGGAAAGTATGCTTAAGCTAAACAGAAGTTATTGGGCTCAATGCAGAGACAACTGGGTGAAATTCTATCGCCTGCATTATACAGGAGGTCAGAAATGAACTAATGGCCCCTTTTGGCCTTAAAAATCTATGAATTTAAGAACATCTTTCAAGTTGACTGTAGCAGCAAGAAAATGTATTGTATTATAATATAACAGGCTAGTGCAAAGGGCCCCGTTGCCCACTACAGCAGAGAATCCAAACTGATCAATTGCATATTATTGCCCTGATACTGTGAACACCTAAAGCAGATTTTCTGGTGGTTCAAGTGATAAAAGCCTGTGCTCTTGGAGCAGGAGGTCTGAGTTTCCATGAAGTTTTGAGTGGCCACAGTCTTCAACATAACAACCAGAAAAATCTTTGACAGCCACTAATTTGTCTCACTATCACAGATCTCAAATGCTACACTATTCATCGTCCTATGGTAGCAACATGAGTGAAAAAGCTGCACGTGCTTGAACACTGGTGCACATATCAGTGAAATCTGTATTGCACATGCAGGTACTACAAAGGTAGCTATTGGCAAGTAACCGATCTTACAGCAAGAGAGCTGGGAATAGTTAGTTGGAATTTCAAAAAAGGTAGATGAATGAAGCTATGCCCGGATAGGCAGAAGGGCTGACGTTCAGATATGTTCTTTATTTTGCAGAGGGATAGTTGGCTGGCAGCAGCATTTTCCATATTGTAATATCACAGTGGCCTTAAATGCATGCTGCTTTCTGCACTGAATTTCTAATTCTGGCATCTCGCTCATCTCAGACAATTTTGGGCGGGTATGTAGCTACAATGACTAAAGCATTATTAGGGTTAGAAAGGCGAGCTTACAGCTTCTTGTGCTACAGTGGAACAGGAGTACGTTCCTTGGCTCTTTAAGCAATGGCACATTATTGCTCTATCATCACCATCCACCAATTACTGTGCTCAGTCCGCAGAGTCATCACGGAAAATGGAGAAATTTCGTTTGAGAGAGAGGGGGAATTACAGCAGAGGGAGGAAGCACAAGTCTGTGGTTTGTAACGGGCTTGAGAGAGAGAGATGCTCTGATGATTCTGTTAATAGTTGTACATCCCTTATGTAATATTGCTGGCCAATAGCCAGTTCTCCCTCATGTAATTGCTTTAGACCGTGTTTTCAGAAAACAAGAGAGGATTTGAATGTGCCTTTCACAGTGCTTAATTTGTAATGAATTAGGTGCTGGGGCTCAAGCAATTTTTTTTTTTTTTACTTTCAAAACGGATGCAGCAAGCCCAGAGGTGCCGGGGCTATGAACTGCCAAGCCCAGAGGTGCCGGGGCTATGAACTGCCAAGCCCAGAAGTGCCGGGGCTATGAACTGCCAAGCCCCGGCACAAATTAAGCACTGGCCTTGCATCTACCAAAAGGGGAGGAAAGATGAACTTCCAGTTAGAGAGGTGGTTCTAACTCCTGGCCATGCCACAGCCCTCAGGCAAGTCACTGTGTTTTAGTTTTCCCCACTGTGAATGGAGATGATAATCTAACAACTGTGACACTAGGTTGATAAGCATCCTATAAAATGCCTTAGCCCTTGTCTACACACAGAAGTTGTGCCACTTTAACCAGACCAGGACAAAGTGGTATAACCTCCCAGTATGGACATAGCTATACCTGTACTAGTATCTCTGTATGCTTATTCCCATAGAGGAAGGAGAATAAGCTACACTATAAGCATCCACACCATCAGTTAAAAAAGCCACATCCCTAACCGACATCCGTATACTGGTACAAAAAGAAAAAACAATGTGTAGATAGGCTTAGTCAGATAACCAGCCACCTCACAGGGCATTGTGTGGCTTAATTTGTGAATATTTAGCCTGCTCTACACTTAATTTTTTACTGAATGTGATTATCCAATTTGTATGCATGTATCATTTCTGTATCTAAAGTTAAGACTATGGACTATGTAACAATTACAACAGGGTGTGTATTGGGAACAGGGCCGGCTCTAACTTTTTTGCTGCCCCAAGCAGCAAAAAAAAGTGCCGCTCCGCCGAGCCCCCCCCGCCCCCCCCGCCGAGCGCCGCGGGAACCCCACCCCCGAGCACCGCGCCCCGCGCCGCCTGCCCGCCAAACGCTGTGCCGCCATAGCCTGCCCCCCCCGCTGAGCGCCGCGCCGCCAGAGCCCCCCCCGCCGAGCGCTGCGCCCCGTGCCGCCCCCCCCGCTGAGCGCAGCGCCACCAGAGCGCCCTCCCGCAGAATGCCATGCCGCGCTGCCGCCCGCCACCCCAAGATTGACCGCCCCTTACCAGGTGCCGCCCCAAGCATGTGCTTGGTTGCCTGATGCCTGGAGCCGGCCCTGATTGGGAAGACACCCACCAGACGACAGGCCATCACATTTGATGGGCCATCAGGAAGGAACAACAAAACCATGAAGATACTAATCTCTCTCCCTCCTGGGAGGCCTCTGGGGACATCACTGTGACACAATTAGGTCAGGTGGTCTTGGCACCTGATACTAAACATTATCTGGTACTTCTTGTAACTTTCCACTGAAAGGGAAGGGGAGGGTCAAGTTTGGGAAACAAAGGATTCCCACTTTATGTAAACCTTATTTAAGGCTGGGGAAGAAGGCAAACAGGACTCCTCTTCTCCATGGCCCGTCTGCCTAGGAAGAAAGACAGCTAAAGCCATCTGAATGGAAGGCGGTGGGGGAGAGTGGGGGTGAGTCCAGACTGAGACAGGAGTCCAGTCTGAACAGAAATATAACTGGAAATCTCATCCACAGAAACTTTGCACCCTGCCTAAAATAACATTTAGGGTAAGAAATTACATTTTGTAACCTGTTTTTTAAGTATACTGAGCTTAGCTTGCGTACTTTGGTTTATTTGCTAAGTAATCAGCTTTGTTCTGTCTGTTATCTCTTATATTCACTTAAAATTCACCTTTTATAGTTAATAAACTTAGTTCTTGTTTATAACATAACCACGTGTGTACAATTCATAATTGACGGGGGGGGCACGAGGGGAAAGGAAGAGGCTGTGCATACCTTCCTCCACATTGAGGGAGGAGGTGGATTTTATAATAGATCTTTGGGTCTGCACCCCAAGGGAGTTGACACCTGAGTGCTGGGGCAAGTCCCTTAAGCAGAGCCTTCCCAGAACTGATCTCGGTGTCTGTTTCATTCTTCAGTTTGGCGTGGCCCTGCCGGTGTGTGTGCTGGAGGAAGCTTAATAGCCTAGCTCAGCAAGACAGGTAAAAAGGGTGCCCAGGTTGGCATAACAGGCAGGCTCAGTGGTATCTCAGCACATCAGGTGGCATCCTAAGGGGGGCAACCTGTCACACTTGTCCTATGGGCAAATGGTTTGATTCATCTAGAACAGCCTCAGCTTCAGACCTAACCAGAACACATTTTGGAGCAGACATGGCCATCTGAGACATAACCCAAGTGACCTCCTGCCTTCTTAAGTGGATCCCACTAAGAACACTCACCTCCCAACCAGTGGTGCAAGTAAAAATCATTTATTGCCAGCACTGCACTCATGGGAGGGACACAAGGGGGGGGCAAGTGACCTCCTACCGTGACCCTCCATGTGACTCGTCCCTGCCCCACCACCAGCCTGGGGCCCCCATGCTCTCCCCATCCCCTCTGACACCCCCCTTTGTATATACAAACATCAATATGCTTAACTACTCACTTTTCCCCCACGTATGTAGTATTCAGTCTGTTTATATGGAATATGGGAGTTGGGTGAGGAGCCATTTCAGCATATGTATGACTTATTAAAAGACAAATTTTAAGTAGAACCGTATCCTAAACTGCTTTATGGTATCGTACCCAATCATTGCATTTCAATGGGGGATTCAACTTCCTTTATTGGAATAGACTCCTGAAACTCTTAGCAGGCCACAAAAGTGGTCCATAGTCATGCAAATAGTCCCATTGTCTTCAATGGGATTGATCAAATGATTAAGGGTTTACAGGATTAGGTTCCAAGTTTGCAAATTGTTCTGGATGAAACTGACAATGCCTGAGCTGTCAGATCAGAAGGAGCTTCATTCGAATAAAGGTGGGCAGATGTGTGATAAGTCTTAGCTCCATTGTTAAGATGAGGAACATATTTTCAGTAAAGTTCTTGGCAGATTCCCGAGGCAGCTGGTTTAAGGCAGTCAGTGTCCGGCATTATAATCTTCATTTATAGTTCTCTCACCCACAAAGCTGGAAAATGAGGGCATTTGTTTTCTTTGTTTTGCTGCTCCAGTTCCAGTTAACAAAATGCATGTTAGACTAGTTTGGCTGCAAAGAAGAATTCTAGGTACACTGGGGACAACGCCTGATTCCTGTAAGGCTGCAGAATTGGGCTGACATCAGACTCCAAACATCCTCTAGTCAGTGCAAGCAGAGGCATTCCTCTAATGATTTGGACTTGATGTGATGCAGTATGGATGTCATGGATAGTTTAGATCAGTGGGGAGAAACAGAATCAAAAACACTGTTTAAACATCTTCCGTCCTCCCCACCCCTGCCCTCTTGAGGACTCCCGACCAACCTAACTGCACAATACATAGACTAACAAACTTAAACAAAGCCATTGATTAAGTTTGTTAGCATATGTATTGTGCTCTTAAAGCCATATAAGGAATGAATGCCCTCCCTAACCCCGTTCTGCTCCTTTAAGGAGCAGAGAGCAGCCCTCCCCTTCGGAGGGGGGGAGCTAGCCCCAAGTCTTTCCGGTACCCCATACCCGCTAAAAGTCTCTTGCCAGTACTGCGTACTGGCTACTTGCACTTCTGCTCCCAACTGAATCCCTGTAGCTAGCCACCTTTCAACTTCCCACTTACTTGATGGAAGTTGCTCACCAACATGTGGGAGTCTCCTCTTCAAATGTTTTGTGCTCTGTAGCATGCAGTGTCAACGAGGGCTTATCAAGCCCCAGAGCTACAGGGTGACATTAGGAAGGAAAGTGCTCCCAGATTGCTTTAACCAAACAGAGATTGCCTCTGGAAATGCCCCTGAGCCTCCCACCGCTTCAATTCTGGATTCAAAACTTGTTGCAAAGTTCAGTCCCACTGCGAAAATCTCTGATCTTGTTTTGTTCACCTCCATGTTCCCAATTCATCCTGAATTAGCTCTTAGGCCTCATCTACACTACTACTCTGACAGGCAAGGACTCAGTTACATGTGCTGCAACCAGGTCAGGGGACAAACGATTTCCATGTTGTTGAAAGAAAGTCCCTATAATCAGGTTAAAACAAACGACAGCCCAAAACTTTAGCCCAGTTGAAGGCTGACGGTCCAACCTGCATTATAAAATGGAACCCTGTTGTAATCCAGTTCTTTGCCAGGGTTGTTTTTGCAGCGGAAAGAGGGTCTTGTTGAGAGCAGATTTCTCTTTCCTTCCTTTAATCCTACCCCTCGTACACACACTTTTGGTGGGTGGCACATCTGGCTGTACATCTCATTGTTTGTCTGACTGAGAGTTGGCAGAGGTTGGTGGGTGATTTTCATGACAAAGAATCTTTTGTTTGGTGCCTCTCTACAGCTAGCAGATGAAAAGCGAAGACACGTCGTAATATACAATGGATGAACACAACAGAACTCTTCCCGGGGTTATTTTTGATGATTTTCAGTATTTAAAAAAAAAAAAAACAAAACCTATCTTTTTGTTAAAAGTTACTAATGCTAAATCCCAGGAATTTCTGTAGAACATTTTATTTACATTGTTCCTCCAGCTCGAATAGGATCTGAACTCAAAGGATGGAACAGTCTTGCCTGGATATATAGATATAGATATATTTTAACTGGATACCCAGTGTAGTCCTAAACTGCAGCATCCCCCCACCAGCCTGGCCTTCTAATTCTAATCCTGCCCCCATGCTGCTTCCCAGTCCCATACTGCAAGGGGCAGGGGCACAGTGGTGTAGAGGAGCAGAAATGCTGTTCCGGGTCCACACCAACACTGATTCCCCCTACACATGTGCAGCACCTTCCATCCAAGGATCTCAAAATATGAATTGGCTCACACTCAAACATCATGTCCAAACTCTGGGCAAGCTCAGGTCAGACCTGAACCTTGCAGCTCAGCTCCATCTCTTAATAAATCAGACCTGAACACTGCTGTGCAATAGGGAAGGGCTATCCTCATTGTACAGAAGACTCACGTGAAGTGACTTGGCTGAAGTTACGTAGGAAGTCCTTGGGAGAGGCAGGGGTAGAATCTTGGTCTTTTGACTCTCAGGCCTGTCCTTTAACCAGCTGAATATACTAGCTTACATCCACTGAGATATCATGGTGACGTAGATACTTAAATCCTGCTAAAACCTCACAAAGGGAGCTGTATCCCTGGAGCGCCTTCCAGCAGCCTGCTGGAGTTTAAGGGTAAGTTTTGTCTTTGTTCTTTTATGTCAGAAGTGCACAGACAGAAAGTGAGACCAAGACACCTGCATTTCCCATCCCTGCGCTACGGTCCCTGGAAGGTTCACATCCAAAACCAATTACTCACTGCAGGTGGTTTTCAAATATGTATCTGCAGATACTTAAGGTGCCCGTTTCCTTTTTAAAAACTGCTTTTCTCTAGTGTTTGAAGAAATGCCTATTAACTAATTGGAAGAGAAAGGAAATCCACCAGGGAAAGCCAGGAGGGGGTATAAAATCTTTGCATAATTTTAATTGGGAAACATTTCTACACACATTAGAACTGGTTGAAGTAAAGCTAGATTCCAGGCTTAACTACAGGGCAGTGTCCACTGAGAGCTTCACATCTGTCAGTTACAGTTGCAATGCTGGCACATATAGCCCAAGGATCCTATACCGTTTTATCTGGGAGGCTGAGTCATGCTGCTCACACTCACTTCTTTTTGTTCCAATTTCGTTCACACAGCAGCCAGCATAACTCACTGAGGTACAAACCAATTCTAAAGACGAAGACATCTTTACAATAGACATCCTTTGTGCAGAAAAGAGGCTTCCTGTCTTTTAAATCAAATGGTTCATGGAGGCCTCACAGTACCTCTACCACAGACTTTACATGTTCACTTGCCTCAACCTCTAGCTAAGATGCCCAGTGAGTTGCTATTACCACTAAAAATAAATGGACTCAATGTAGCTACAGAGTCCCCCAGAAATTCAGTGCTATACCTGGGGAAGAGATCCTTGTTAGAAGAAGACAGCATGGATCCTTGTATACAACTTATTTTAAAGGTGCTCAGTGTCCTTGCGTCTGACACAAAAGTGATCAGGGGACTCAAATCATATAAGATCTATACAGAAAATTTTGGACCAGGACCTCAGTGTGCTAGGAGCTGTACACACTCTCTCTGTCCGAAACAGCTTAGCAAAATTCACACTTGTGCAATCCACTTACAGGCACATTCTGCTGGTGCCACTTACCTCGGTAAGTTACAGTGCAACATGGCTACCTTAGGGGGTTCAACTCATGAAACTACACCAACTTATTCAGGTTAAAAATGAGTCCCCACATAGTCATCTCTTGGGACAAGCTGGTCTTTGAAGCATCAAAGACACCTGGCTGTCAGCCAGGGAAAAGGCTAACATCTCCTCCAGGCTGAGGCCTATAGAACACAATAAAAATAGATTGTGCTACATGTGCCCTTTGAGGATAAATCCTTGGAAAAATGCCTGGGTCTGCTTCACTCAGCGAGCATTGATACTGACAAGAGTTCAGGGCTCACTAGTCAAGGTAATTTGTCTAACATTACCCTGGTCTTACTTATCTAGGATAACCTTTCCTACTGGAGGAGGGTAACTGCAGGCTAAATCAATTGGTCCCTCTTAGGAAGAATAACTGTTATCCTCTAGCAAGTGCTTTGTCGTAATAAGGCACTTCCCTTTATGTTATTCTGTTCTTTTCTAAATAGATTCATAACACACTCATCACCACAGCATCTGTGAAGAGGGGAAAAAAAGCATGTGTGCCCTTTTTACTACTACTTTATAATGTATCAGCGAAGCCTGTTTACATACATAAAATACTTAAAAGAAAGCTTGTTTATTTCATTAAAAATATCACATATTCCCAATTTCTGCTGAGAACCAGGAAGTTATGACATTACAAGAGACTGAAGCCCAATCAATGAGAAGGAATTTTTACCTAAATTGTTAAAAAAAAAAAAAAAAAAAAAAAAAAAAACCCACACGGCACTCTTGGTTTTGCTAACACCTATTTAATTCAAATGACCAATTTACATTTGGGAGATAAGCTCTCTGTGGAAAACACTCCTGCCTCTTTCCTTCAAGGGCTGAAAAAGCCACCCCTCTATATCATCTGCCCTCCAAGGAAACCTCCAGGCAAAAAACACAACATTAAGACTTAGAATTTCTAATGATAAAAGAATCTGAAAATACCTCCTGACTTCTCTTCAGCTATTGAGTACCACATGAGTCTGTTTTTGTCCTGACACAGCCTTCAGGTGTGGAATATGTGAATACAGAGTGCCTTCTGTCAGGGGCGGCTCCAGGCACCAGTGCACCAAGCACATGCCTGAGGCGGCAAGCCTCGGGGGGCGGCCTGCCGGTCACTGTGAGGGCAGGAGTTAGGTTGCCTTCGGCGGAATGCCTGTGGGAGTTCCGCCAGTCCCGCGGCTTCGGCAGCGGCTAGCCGCGGGACCAGTGAACCTCCCGCAGGTCTGCCGCCGAATCCGTGTTACCAGCGGACCTCCCGCAGGCGCGCCGCCGAAAGCCACCTGCCTGCCGTGGGAGAGCAGCTTTAACAAGGAGCCATTAATTGGAATAGAATGGAAGAAAGTCTGAGGGATTGTGTGTCCACGGAAGCATATGGTTACCAATTTGCTGGACATATGTTGTATTCCCCACAGGGCACAGAAGGGTTTTTGGATTACAGGGTGTAAATCATTGGTTATCAACATAGAATTAAGGTCTATTCTACATGTGCAGGGTCTAAATATAGACTTTATTTCTCCAGGGAGATTTTTCCCTAACCACCTCTCAAAACACTAACCATGCTGTGCATTTCTTTCTCAAAGCAAGTGGAAATGCCTGTTGGGGAAGAGTTTTGTTCAATGCTGTGATACCACTTTTTTGGGGGTGGGGAGGGGCAAATTATTCATGACACTTTCATCCCACAATCTCCAGCAAAACCCTTTCATCACACGAGCCCATACACCACAGTGGCACCTAATTATTTATTTTTTCAGGCTCACAGTATGACAAGTTTAGGGAGCTCTGAATAATAGAACCATATGGCCGCATTGTTAGAAGGGGAAAAATAGGAGTCCATTCTACCAATAAAGGGGGGGGGGGCGGGAAATGCATTCAGAAACTGATAGAAATAGAAAACAACTTGCCAAATATAGAGTGAGCAAAAAGCAGGAGCATGACTTTGAAAAAGAGAGAGAAAAAGATTTTCTTAGTGTTCTCAGGAGAAGAGTTTAAATTGTGCGTGTGTGTGTGAGAGAGAAACAAAAAGAAGCTCTTTTCCCACTCCATTTGGTTTTTGACGACTACACACACTCACCTGTGTGGGAGTTTCAAAGCTAAAAAACCCACTCAGCTGGAATCAAAGGCATCACAAGGTGACTAGGTCTGTAGCTGACCTTTCGAGAAGCCTCTACTGAACAACTGGACTGGGATGTGGTCACCACAATCTCCCCAGCATGGGGCAAGGTGAATGGCAATTGTGGGAAGTGCTCTTTATTCATTACCTTTTATTGAGTCTGCCTTCTTGACTGTGTCTATCCGAGAAACCTCAGGGACATTTCTTTCTGTTGTTCAATGCGATGCAATTTCCTCTCTCTTCCTGGAGAGTGCATTTTAATCAATCTATGATGGACCAATCAGCTTAATTGACCCAATGAGCTAATTTTAGATTTTCAATTTAAGTTTGTTTCAGGTGCACCATAAGAATGAGCAATATAAATGCTCACACTCGACCGGTCACATTTTTAAAGGGCCTCAGAGTCTCCTCTGTAATTGCACCTGCAATCCCTTGCATGCATAAGTAACTGCAGTGACAAACAATGGCTCTTAGCTATCTACCTATTCTGCAGACAGCACTGGGTGGCTAAAGTCTCCAGATAGCATTTGTTGTGACCGCAGTTGATTGCAGGTACAAAATTAGAACCTATTTCATAGAAATGGGCCCATAAAGTGAATGAATCAATCACTGATGATAGAGATGGAAAAAACCTACAGATTAGGCCATCTAGTCCATCATCCTGCCAATTCATAGATTCATAAATTCTAGGACTGGAAGGGACCTCGAGAGGTCATCGAGTCCAGTCCCCTGCCCACATGGCAGGGCCAAATACTGTCTAGACCATCCCTGATAGACATTTATCTAACCTACTCTTAAATATCTCCAGAGATGGAGATTCCACAACCTCCCTAGGCAATTTATTCCAGTGTTTAACCACCCTGACAGTTAGGAACTTTTTCCTAATGTCCAACCTAGACCTCCCTTAATGACAAATTAATTCCTTATAGTCTTACTTATATTAGGCCTTGTCTCTACTACCAGTTCTTCTAGCTGGTGTATTAAAAATTGATTTAGTTAAACCATTGCAAATCCCTGTGTGAACACACTTACATTGGTTTCCAACTGGCTTACACCAATTTAGCATAAACCAGTAAGGAATCAGTTTAAGATAAATGAATATAAATCAGGTATAAAGTGATTTGTTTGTCCACATACAGAGTTGCACAGATTCAACTGAAATCCATTTAAAAGCCTCACCTCTCATTAAACCAGTAAGAGTTTTGTGCATAGATGAGCCTTTAACCTTTGCCCATGAGTGAGTCCCTGTATTCTCCCAGTAATTTTGGCTATGTCATGACTAGGGAAAGGGGCTGAATTTAGGTTGGGCTTAGTTAACGTGTGTTAGCCAAGCCTCACCTAAACTTAACCACTTCCCAGTCAAGACAAAACCTTTAGTGTTCTTTAGAGCACCTTCCAATCAGTGGGGCCGAGCCTTCCCAAAAGTGGGGGGGGCAGGGGTCCCAGCCCCTTTTGTGGCCCTGCCCCCCGCCCCGAGGCCCTGCCCCCAGCCACTGGAGCCGGACCGGGAAGCCTGGGCTCCTCTACCTACCTTGGAGCCGCTGCCGGGCCACGGTAAGAGCGGCCCAACCACAGCGCCTCCTCCTGCCCTGGGACAGGGGGTGGTGACATGGGCTGGGGCCTGCTCTCAGGCCCCCCCACCCTCAGCAGATGGAGGGTCCGCAGCTCCCCAAGCTCCAGCTGCTGGCCTGGCTGGGGGGAGGGGAGAAGAGAAGGGGCAGAGACGAGGCCTCAGGGGAAAAAGTGGACGGGCCAGGCCCCTCCACTTTCAAAAAGTGGGAGAGGCCTGGACACCCCCTCCCCATTAAGAACAGAAGAATGGCCATCCTGGGTTAGACCAAAACTCCATCCAGCCCAGTATCCTATCTGCTGACAGTGGCCAATGCCAGGTGCCTCAGAAGGAGTGAACCTAACAGGTAATGATCAAGTGATCTCTCTCCTGTCATCCATCTCCACCCTCTGACAGACAGAGGCTAGGGACACCATTCCTTACCTGTCCTGGCTAATAGCTATTACTGGACTTAGGTTTCCAGCACCCCACTTCCAATTTATCATTATCTTTCAGAACATGAGCTCCCAGTGCACTGCTGTGGCCAAAAGGGCTAATACAATCCTCAGATGCATAAACAGGGGAATCTCAAGTGGGAGCAGAGAGGTTATTTTTCTCTGTATTCGGCACTGGTGCAACCGCTACTGGAATACTGTGTCCAGTTCTGGCGCCCACTATTCAAGAACGATGTTGATAAATTGCAAAGGGTTCAAAGAAGAGCCACAAGAATGATTAAAGGATTAGAAAACATGCCTTATAGTAGGGGTGGCCAAACTGTGGCTCATGGGCCACATGCGGCTGTTTTACCATTAAAGTGCAGGTTGCAAACCCCCTCTCTCCCTCCTCCCCCACCATTCTCTGCCTACCAGACTGGGGACGGGGGAGGGAGGTCAGGACTTCTGCCTTGCAATGGGTTGGTGGGGTAGGAGCTTCTGTCCAATGGGGAGGAAGGTCTTGGGGCTTCAGCCCTGCGGGGTACACCTGCTGGGGGTTGGGGCTTCAGCAGGAGTGGGGCTGAAACCTGGAGCCCTGGGTCCCGGCAGATGTGCTCCAGCTCTTGAACTTCTGAAGATTGTTGTATGCAACTCGGAGGGCCAGTGAGTGTAGCCACCTCTGCCTTATAGTGATAGACTCAAGGAGCTTAACAAAGAGACGGTTAAGGGGTGTCTTGATTACAGTCTATAAGTACCTACATGGGGAATAAATATTTAATAATGGGCTCTTCAGTCTACCATAAAAAGGTATAACCTGATTTAATGGCTGGAAGTTGAATCTATACAAATTCAAACCGGAAATGAGGCACACATTGTTAACAGTGAAAGTAATTAACCATTGGTGCAACTTACCAAGGGTTGTGGTGGATTCTCCATCACTGACCATTTTTAAAGCAAGACTGGATGTTTTTCTACAAGATCTGCTCTAAGAATTATTTGGGGAAGTTCTATGACCTGTGTTATACAGGGGTTAAACTAGATGATCACAATGGTCCCTCCTGGCCCTGGAATCTATGAATCTGTGTCCAGAATTGAACACACTATTGCAGGAGTTCACACCAGAATTATTTGAAGTGGGCCTACTTTGTGATGGGATGTCATTTCTTATACAGAAAGATTGCATTGTTTTTTCTGTCATATTTCATTGCAATCTCATGTCTAATTTGCTCTCCAGTATCACCTCTAGATTTCTTTTAAAAATCATTACTTTCCAGATTTCTCCCCGCCACTTAGTGTGAGGTTTGGATTATTTCTCCCACAGTTTCAGAGACTTTTTCAAGCTGAGTCTCATTTTGTTATTTTCTGCTCATGTTTTTAAATCTCCTTAAGTCACTTTGTATTACTTTTGCCCATACTAATGTTCACAAACCTTCCTACTTTACAATCACCAGCTGCAATGTTATTCATCTTTTTGATCAAGTCTGACTAGGTATGTTTTTTGTATATGCACACTTATCCAAGCAAAGTGTAAGGACTCAGCACCCTGGAAGGTGGGAGAGTTCTACAGGAAATCCACATACATGCAAGAAGATGCATTTCTCTACTCCCATTAATGATCACGAGTGATAGATATGCAGAAAAGCCCTAGTGGAACACTGCACGTTACATACCACTCTCTATTTGCACACTGATTCACAAAGGATTTGGGTACACAGCAGTCATCAGATGTAACAGGAATTACTTGCCTAAATCCTTGACAAATCAACGGGAAGAGATTTCCTTGCCCAAAGCCACAAGAAAGGAACAGCATGCACTGCCAGCTTCCCTTGCTAATGTGCTTACAAATCTGATCTGGAGAGAACATTTCTAAGGGCAACAAGCTATTTCCGTTTCCTTGACTCATTTCATCCTTGGCCTCTCTACTGGCACTGCCAGCAAGGCACCAGTTAATGCCAACCATGATGGTGGCTTCTGCAGTAGAGACGTCTGGGAACTAGAAGGCGACTGAAAATTAAACATGCTCTACAAAAGCCAAGAATGGAAGAGATGAGAGCATCACCATGAGATATTAAAATCGATAGTACAGAACGTAAGCACAGAAATACACCCGGATACTTGGCTTTATTTGGGCTTCCCTATAGCTGTTTGCTTGCAGTAGCCACGCTTTCTAAATAGTTGGTAGATGTTAGCTTGCCTGAAATTCGGTGGCCCAAATCTACTCCCCATGCACCAAATCTGAACAGCTATGCTTAGGGTGTGTCCACACCATCTTCTCTTCACTGCTATTTTTAGTTGTGCTAGCTAGATCAATGCTAGCATACGGCTACACATGCAGCAGTCACACCTCCAACGGCAGTGTTAGACATACCTTTAGTGAATGAAGGCTCTGTTGTACAGGAGCCATCCCTCCCACTTCTCTGCCCCGTGGGGGCAATAACAATAGATCCAATAAACTCTGCCCAGGCTCCCCATAGCCCCTACTAGACAGGGATGCTGGGTGAGCCCTCATGAAGTTGGGCTCTGTGGCATGCAGCAAGAGTGCAGACCCCTTAAGGCAAACTCCAGAAATTCCAACACTACCACCTTGCATCCTTGGGTTCTTCTGCAATTTGGCAATTTCATAGCCAAGGAACAGGGTGCAGGATTGGACTCTAGCTAGAAGCCACCAAGCAGCGGTGTATCTTTACTAATACCATCCAAAGGGACTTCAGTAAACCACTGTGGATTGTATAGTCCCTCTCTGCCTAAGGAGACCAAGGGTAATGGGTATGCAACAATGCCGTTAGAATTCCTATCTTGTCAACTTATGTTACATCCTTTTGTACAGCATTACATTTTTGTGTCATCGCTGACACAGTCTAATATGGCATGAAGCAAAGAAAATATGATCGAAGACCTGCTTGAGAAATAGTTAATCAAATAAAATTGGGTTGGAAACCCTGCCACTTGATCTTATTTCTTTTCTTTTCTTTTCTTAAACACGTGATTTTCAGAAACCGGAGAAGGCTTTAAAAGCAAATCATTTGAATGATACAGTGCAGTAATTGGAGAATCCAGTACACTGAATCTTTCACTAATTGTCTACTCGGGACAGTTTCTGGCATGACTTGATTAACAGAGCTGGGGGGCAGGATTGGGCAGGGGACACAGTTCCCACCCCCAGGACCTTCCATGGAAGTGGATTTACGGTATAAATATCTGCCCACAAATCAGTGGGGTGTCCTCACTGATGACTCAGGCTGTCTCTGACCTATAGAGACAAGCCCTCACTTCTCTTCCCACTGGTGTTGCCAGCAGTACTCCGATTGGAAAAGAAACTGCTAGCATGCACTTCTCTCCCCTGCAACAGGGTATCACAATCAGATAGGTCCAAGATTTTTCTCATCCCATCCCATAGATACATTTGGCCCCTCCCCTTCCTTTCAATACTTCTCACCTTACATATCCCTGCACCCTCTATTTATTGCTGTGAGCGATAGGCTGGAGCTGCACAGAGTTCAGGTCCGAATCTGAGCTTTCCAAAACTGCATGGAAGTTTGGATGTGGTTTTTTGGCTCCAGCTCTCACCCTTTTAGTTTGCCTGCATCTAAGATTATATAGTTGCAAAATTCTCCACTTCTCTCTGAGCCCCAAACCCTGGATGCTTTATACCCTCTGATGCAAATGAAGGGAATCTCCGTTGGTGAAATAGATTAACTCTTAAGTAAATCCCTACATAAGTAAGTAAGTAAGTCTCTACGCAAAAGAATAAATGGACACAAATCTGACATCCGGAATCATAACATTCAAAAATCAGTAGGAGAACACTTCAACCTCTCTGGTCACTCAGTAACAGACTTAAAGGTGGCAATCTTGCAACAGAAAAGCTTCAAAAACAGACTCCAATGAGAAACTGCTGAACTTGAATTAATATGCAAACTAGATACCATCAATTTAGGCTTGAATAGAGACTGGGAATGGCTGAGCCATTACACACATTGAATCTATTTCCCCATGTTAAGTATCCTCACACCTTCTTGTCAAACTGTCTGAAATTGGCTAGCTTGATTATCACTACAAAAGTTTTTTCTCTTAATTAATTAGCCTCTTAGAGTTGGTAGGGCAACTCCCACCTTTTCATGTTCTCTGTATGTGTATATATATCTCCTAACTATATGTTCCATTGCATGCATCCGATTAAGTTGGTTTTAGCCCACGAAAGCTTATGCTCAAATAAATGTGTTAGTCTCTAAGGTGCCACAAGTATTCCTGTTCTTTTTGCAGATACAGACTAATACGGCTGCTACTCTGAAATCCCCTCCAGTTGTCTTTCTAGTCTTCTCATTGACTTACTGCTTTGTTTCTTTCAACCTTAAACTGCCATGAAATGCTTTCTAAACCATTAATCCCTAAGGAAGTTTTAACACACAGAAAAAAAGATAAATAATTCCTGGCTATCACAACCATACACAAGTGTTCTATAACTAATAGAACATTCACAAACTATTAACTAAGGCTACATTTTGTGAAACTGAAGTGATTGACAGCACCATCGAATGATAATGAAAGCTACTGAAAGCTGTAGATCACCGCCAAGTTTCCAGCACCTACACAATACGGTAAATCTGATACACTGCAAATATCATGGGTAAGAAACACAACAGCTCCTTTTAACATATATTCATTTTTTATGTAACCAATTAATAAATGAAGGAAATAAAAGCCCACCTAGAACATACACATTCTTATGTCTTGCCTAGTATAAGATTTTCATAAAATTAGACATACAGACTAGGGTATGACCACCTAACCTATCTCCCACTTAAGTCAGTAGCAAAAATCCCATTGACTTCAATGGGAACAGGATTTGGCCCCAGTTATGAATGCCAAAGCAATACTACAAGGATCTATCAATCTTCCCTTCCATCTAGTATCTAACTTACACTTTCTGATCAACTCAAGCTGTTTGAACAAGAACTCTCTTCTTCTTGAATTTTAGCTTGATCAAAAAAGACCTCCATGCACTCTCATGGTTTCCTGAATTGCATTTTACATCTCAGTTTTTCACCCAATACAATCGTGTTCTAATCCACTTTTCTATCACTGGTTCCTCATCCTCCTTCACTTATAAATTATTCTTTTTGACACTAATAGCCTGGGTGCCATCTGCTGTTCGTATTGTTTGCCCATCCTTCTCAGTATTGAATCAGTGTGGAATCCATTGGCAATGTCTGTCCAGGAATTGTCACATTACCCCTTATGGTGTTGTACTGGGTTTCCCCGCCCAGGTTGGGGGATGTGGTTTGAGAAAGAGGCTGAGGGCATGGAAAGATTTTCCCTTTGCCCTTATGTCGGGTGGGCTCCTGCTTTCTGACCTCTAACTCCACACCCATCGGAACCACCAGGGCCACTGATCCTGAATGAGATCCACCTTCTTTTGCATGGGAATCCCATGGTTCTATAATTACCACATTTTCACATTAACAATGAATCTCACTCACTATCATTCTCAGCTGTCCTCAATATAGTTTTGGTACCAATATAGCTATACCTGTCTAAAAACTGATACAGAGCAGTACAACCCCCTACCGTGGCTGCAGTTACACAGCTATAAAGGTGCTTATATTACAGGAAGAAGGTATACTGATATAAAAACTTTATACCCATTTGACTGCATCCATACTACACAGGTGGTGCTGCTTCAACTCAGGGTATGTCTACACATACAGCGCTGCAGCACATCTGATGAAGACACGCTATGTTGATGGGAGAGAGCTTTCCCGTCGGCATAAAAATACCCACCTCCACATGTGGCAGAAGCTACACTGGTGGGAGAAGGTTGTGTCCATCTGCTGGAGGTAGGCCCTGAATCAGTTTAAACTCAGGCTATTTATCCAAAAGTCATTTCTTTGTCTGTTGGTCCCTGGAGAATCCAGCTGAAGCAGTATATATGAGCCTCTCCAAGTTGTGGTACCTCTCTGGAGGTGCTACAGCCTGAGGGAATTTGCCTAGTCACCCCTCATTGTTCTTTGCTCCTGGTAGGCTCTGGTCCCCCTCTCCTATGGAATTACATAACATCCCTGGCCCACAATGATACATATACTTAATAATAGTAAGATCTCTCAAAAATATTGCAGGAAATTGCCTTTCCTATAGACTTTTAAAATCCCACCATTTTTATCCTGTACTATTCCTGTCAAAGGATGTGCTGAGCTGAAAAGTGCATTTTGGCTCTCTAGGAACTGGGCACCATCAACATAGAGGTGTTTGAAAATATCTACATGATTAGGTCAGGGCCGGCTCTAGGCACCAGCAAAACAAGCAGGTGCTTGGGGCGGCACATTTGCAGGGGGCGGCATTCGGGCCATCCTTTTATTTTTTACTCACTTCCTCCCCTCTCACAACCCCGCAGAAGCAGAGCCATGGAACAGCTGTGGATCCAGCGTGGGAGCTGAAGACCCACAGGACCCTGGGAGCTGTAGTTCCATGCCTAGCTCCCTGCCTATAGAGCCAGCCCTGGAGCAGAGAAAGAACTACATTTCCCAGCAATCCCTTGGCAGCTATCAACAGAAAGGGAGGGAGTGAGGTAGCTGAGCCATGCTGCAGCTTGCTGTGAGTCGAAAGGGGTGACACTGTGAATGGGGAACAAGTGTGCCCAAGGAGTAGAAGGCTTTCCCCGCCCCCAGATATCCCCTTCAGAAGACTTCCCCAGACTGGATTAGGGATACTGGTGTGACCTCACCTTGCAGCCCCCAAAGAAGGAATTGGGTGGACTAAATGGACAGTGCCCCTCTCTATCTGAAGCCTAGCGAGGGAGGTACGTGATCCCACTAGAATTTAAAATGAAAAGTAAGGAGGGGAGGCTCTGGATCTGAGCAGATACAGTACCAGGCACGTAGGAGGATTTCCACTTCTGAGCCATGGAAGCAGAAATTGACTTTTCCTTTCCAGATATAGCTAATATTCAGAAAGGGAATCTAGCACCTGCCTTCCAGATTTGAACACCCTCAAAATTCAGGAGTGCTCAAGCTCAGTTTGGGCAGCTGTTACTTCATTTCTCCCAAATCAAATATACTGATCCACTGTAACTTGCTGTAGAAAAAGTAGGATAAAATTGAGCAAGAAATGCTTCCCAGTGGTTTTTAGGACTGGAATTGCTATTTTCAACAGCCATTGCTTTTTTTTTTTTTTTTTTTTTTTTAAAGTTTTATTTGTTTAAAAGGAAGACAATAATATTGCATTGGCAAATTCTCCATAGAAAGAAAGAGTGGAACAAAAGAATAATAAAGGCACCTCAACTTTACCTCATTTATGTAGGACAGTCTTATAATATGCATCCAGATATCCTCCAATCACACAAACTGAAAATTGTTCGACTTTACTGCAGTTCTGTAACCATATGGGAACCAATCCTGTCTGTGTTCTGTGCACATCCAAAATTCCTGCTGAATGACCCGCCCTGGGAGCGAGTTACCAGAGACCCAGGGCTGGGACAGCAGGAGGGTGCAGGTTGGGGGGAGAGCCCAGGGCTGGGGCGGCAAGGGGGTGGGGGGGAAAGGAGGGAGCCCAGTGCTGGGGCAGCGGGGGGGTGGGGTGGGGAGAACCCTGGGCTGGGGCAGCAGGGGAGTGCGGGGTGGGGGAGCCCAGGGCTGGGGTGGGGGGCAGCCAAAAATTTTTTTTGCTTGGGGCAGCAAAAAACCTAGAGCCGGCCCTGGATTAGGTTGTCATCCTTGTGGCTTTATGATTTCAGGTGGACATTGTGTGAATGTCTGTGTTTGTTTGGTTTCTACCTGAAAACAGGCACAACTCTGAGGTTTTATCTGAAGGAACAATAATAAATCCTGATTCAAGTGCCTTTATCCTAAAGAGATCAGTGGATAATATGCAGCACTTGTTGCATGTGAAGTGGGTAGTTGGAGAATAGGATGCTACAATAGAAGTAGTATTTGTAGATGCATAAGAGAGACTAATCAAACCACTGGCAACAGCTATATAGGTGGCAGCATAAAGTGTTGTTCCTATTGTTATTCCTGCAGTGTCTTTATGGCCTCATATTGTTATTACCAGTGGTTCTACTACAGTCTGATTTGTACATCTACCAGTAATGCTGCTCCTATCACAGCATCCTGATTCCTAACAACTATCTCATGTATTTGGGATCGAGGCATAACTTCTTGTTCAGATGAAATCACCAATGTTAGCTTTTGGTTTTCTTTCTGATCTTGTACCACGCCTAGCACTAGAGAATCTAAGTATAATCTGGAAGAAAACAAGCAAAACCCTGGAGCCCTACAATTTGTTAAATCTACAGGTTTTCTACAAGATGAGTCTAGGGTGTAGTGGAAGATCTTTGCAGGGAGGTCTCTGGTTAGATAGAAATTGCTGACCCACTGTGTCATTTGGCACTGATCAGTGCTACATAGAGCTTAGTATCCCCCCTTAGCCGTAGCAAGATTAAGGTTGTGGCTGCATACTCACATCTCACACTAGGCTTCTGTAGCCCCATGCTATTATGGAAGCTTCAGAGAAGAACCTGAGACACTAACAGCCTGTGGGAGCGTGGCAAGAGGCCTGATTGACATGCTGGGGCTAGATTGCCCGTCTGGGATTGCCCAGACGTGTGAATTGAGCTTGGACAAACAAGGTTTAGGTGAAGGGAATTTTACTGCAAGGAATCTACTTCCAGCAACAGTAGTAGATGCAACCCCTGTCAAAGGGAAAATACACAGAGAACTCAGAACACCCAGTGAGCCACAGAGTCAATGAAGAGGGCTCTTCCACTCTTGGGGACCAGGAATACTCCAAGTGGGTGCTACACTTGGATACCTTCTCTCTGGATCCTTCATGTCCACTAGCCTATCATGGGAACAAGAGTGGCACACTCATGGGACGGAGGGGTCAGCTGGCCTCCTCAATTCCTTTAGCTTTGAGAAGGGTTTGTTTAAAGGAAAGAGAAGAGGTTACCCATAGGGAATTTCTTACCACGTTATAAACTCTAGTAGGCTCAAGGACGATAACATAGTGATTCAGTAGCACCTCCTTCCCGTCTGGTCGTGGGCGTGAGAACCTCAGTGGTTTTGCCTCACAGAGCTTTGTGCAAACATTTTATTGTGTTTTGATGTGGTGGTGGTGGAGGAGATGACAGTAGCAAGAGGGAGAAGCCTGTGCTGGTGGGCAGCTTCTTGAGCCTGCAGTCCTGTAGCTATGAATGGTTCCTGCAAACAGCTACATTTAAGGCCGCACAAGAGCAGGGGAAGGACAGTGGGTGGCTTTCAAAGAAACACCTTCTGTTCGACCTCCAGAAATAGCAGCATATTTGCAAAGCATGCGTGGTGGGAGAGGTTCCATGTGGTCCTTCAGCTTTCCCCCCACATCCCTGTTGCCATTTGCCCCTTCCTGAACATAGCTGGGGCCCAGACTCCAGCACAAAGGAGCCCAGGCCAGGAAACACTGCATTACAGCTTGCTGCAGCTTTTTCTTTCTTCTGTATTACATCCTGTTCCTGCATTTTACCCGGGAATTTAGAGACGGGCATGGAGGTTATTCATGTGAGTGGGAGCAAGCAGAGCTGAAGAAGGGAGCAGAAGGGGAGGAGGAGGTGAAAAAACTGCAGGAGCACAGCTTTTTCTGTGAGGGAATAAAAAGGAATTTGTGGTGAACAAAGCTGTCGTCCGTTATTTTTGTGCATTTTTTAAAGTTCACCTAATCAAGCTTTTGAAATGGCATGTTGTGTTTTTGGCTGTCAGCATCAACACACCATATGGAGAGGCCTCATTTTGATCTTTACAATATTGTGTGGATTTTATATTGATGTATTTTCATTACTGAAGCTGCTTTGGATTGTATGTTCTTTTCTTTCAACACAAAACAGGCAGTGATCTCAATTTTTTTTTTTTAAAGTCTGGGAATCTGTAGGCCAGTATCCTATCTCTGACAGTGGACAGCATCAGAGTCTTCAGAGGAAGGTGCAAGAAACACCATAGTGGCCAACTACAGAATAACTTGCAACAATTAGGAACAATTTACCTTTAGGGGCAAATTAGTGGTTGGCTTGTCACTCTGAAGCATGAAGGCTCACCTATATCCCTTTTAGTCCTATCTAATGTAACCAAAGTTAATGAAAGGGACATCTCAGCCCTAATGGAAAGGTACTAAAATGATAGCCATGGACACAGAAGCCTTCTCTTTAGTCACAAACTAGATACAATAAGGGCAGTGATAGAGCAAGTCTCCCAATGCTGACCTGTCAATATGCCTCAGCCCTGAACCAGAGGCATCATCACAATGAAGGAGATGAGGCTACTTGTAATATTTTGACTATTCTATGTTTCATCTGTTTCGTCGATTGT
This sequence comes from Malaclemys terrapin pileata, assembly GCF_027887155.1. Lineage (NCBI taxonomy): Eukaryota > Metazoa > Chordata > Testudines > Emydidae > Malaclemys > Malaclemys terrapin. Next base: position 119,291,520 of record NC_071511.1, read on the forward strand.
TACTGTGTAGTTGGCTATGTGTTTACAATGGGTTAATTCAAGCAGGGAGCAGCTGCATACAGACAGGACAATAGCTGCAGGTGGCCCTCCCATTTAAACACAAAGCACAGTGCTGATAGCATGGGGAGGGGTCCACAGCTCCTGAAGGGAAGAACCACAGGTAGCCAAACCCAGCTGGACCCGCTGAGCAATCCTATTTGGTACACAGGGTGCTGTAATCTGGGCACATGGTCTCCAAGTGTGAAAATTACAGGATTCCATCCCAGAACCGGGGAAGGCAAGAGGACTAACATCAGCGGATGGTGCAGTCAGAGAACAGGAGGGGTCAAAGGTGCAGCTGGCCCTGGAATTTGACTATCATATTTAGGGGAGAGCATAGTTCACTCTCTTTGGCCCTCACCTGAGACAGAGGAGGGTGCCAATTAATTATGCAGACGCCCACCCACTGGAAATTGGAATGAGATCAAAATAAATGTACAGAGCTCACTGAACAGCTACCAAAGGACAGGGAGGCATCATGTGGCAGGGAATAGAACACCAGTCTCGTACTCAGAGACTTGAGTTCTAGTCCTGCCCCTCCCACTTACCGGTTGTGTGACTTAGAGCAAGTCACTTTATATCTCAACCTCCATTTTCTATCTTGTCTATTTCGATTGTAAGCTCTTTGGGGCAGGGATGCCTTACTGTGTGTGGGCTGTGCTTAACACAATGAGCCCAGATCTTGGCTGGAGGGCTCCAGAGGCACTCCAGTAATAAATAATATTTGACCAGCACTGAGCTGGGCTGGACTTGAACTGATGATCTGGAGGTTGCCCATTAACCCATCTCCTGATTCATCCACTCCCCCCAAGTGATACTTTTCTCATATCCAGCCTTCTGACAAACTGCACTTTTGTCTTCTAATTTATTCTCCTAGATTTCTATCAATACTATGAAGCCAAGCAATAGCAGAAACCCCTTTGCCCTACCTTCCCCCACCTCACGGAAGCCCATGCCCCTCCATCCAGAGCACGCTTGCTTGAGATTAACTAGAAAAGTTCAGATAATCTGTTTACAGTAATAAATTAGAGTGATTACAATAAGGCTTTTGTATGACTGTCTCTCTTCATGCGGCTATTTTTGATACACAGTTAAAAACAGGAAAGATGATGAGGATCAGAAAGCTTCTCAGAAGTTACACGATGACTAAGGGACACTGTACTTGTGTGTTTGCCACAGATAAAGAAAAAGCAGTGTTGATAACAGATTTTTTCCCGGAATTCCTTAGAAGTAGGTTATTACCGTGGACCAAATTATATCTTGTTAGATGCGTTGCTTCTCACTGGCCAGGGTGAAGGGGGGACAGGATATACTAGTTCAGATTACAGACCCTTTGGTGTTGGAAAAAAAGCATTTCTCTACCGGCCGCCCTTTGCATAAGGGCAGGATTTCGTTTGATCTTTTCCCCAAGTCTTAGTCTTGAATATTTCCAGCAATGACGACTCTACAACCCCCTTTAGCATCTTCTTCCACTGCTTCCCAGTTCTTATAACTATAGGGTCAAATTCTTTCACGCATATAAGGGAAAGTCACAGTTTACCAGCACTGAATTTTCCCCATGAGAGGTTTTTAAAAATAAATAAATATTAAGGCTAAGTTTTCCTTTCTGCAGCTTAAGACCACAGGTCTAAGTTTTCAAAAGGCACTGTAGGGTGTCCAACGTAAGGCATCTCAAAGGGGCTTAGTTTTCAGAGGGAGGGTGCTGTAATATCAGGCCCCTGTAAGGCAACAGTTTGCCAGAACAGAGCAAAATGCAGAATTTCCTTCCCAAGGGAAAAATCCAACATTTGTTTTCATCCCCATTTGGAAAGCTGAAATTTTACAATTTTTCACTGAACTAAAATTTAGAAATAAAAACAACCTGTTTGCAAACATTGAAATGAAATGTTTTGATATTTCCAATCAAAATGACACATTTCCAGCCTCTCTCAATCAAAATGTTTCATTTTGGTTTGTTGAGCTGATCCGAAATGCCTCTTTTCAAGTCGGTTCAATACTTAACTGTATTTTCCCATTGCGGTGAGTTGTTGCTTGGAAGCCTGATGCCCCCATGTTCCCCTTTGGGCCAGGCTCCATGGCCAGAGTAAACCTCTCTCACGATGCGGCCAGATTCCTGTAACTCCCACAGTGCACCTTGCAGAGCTTGGTCAGAAGGAAATCCATAATGCGAGTCCTCCAGGGAGCTCAGCCCATAGGCGATAATGGGAGCCAAACAATTCCCATAACGCAATGCACTCAGATGGAAATGCAGTTCAGTGTTTTATTAAACTGATTCAAAACAAGGACTTTCTGCTCAATTAAAATTAAAAATTTTCCAGTTCAGGTCAACCCAACCCAACCTGATGGAAAAAAATAATAAAAATTCAGTACAATCGGGAGCTTCCCCATAGAAAATTTCAATGGTCCATCAGAAACTGCATTTTCCAGCAAAAAGTTCTTGATGGAAAACTCCTGACCAGTTCTACAGGTTGCCCCACTTCCACCTCCCCCCACCCGTCCTCCCCCAGGGATCCACAATCTCTAATCCCTTTTGAAACTTTAGGATATTACTGTTTGCTCTGGTTTTGTAAACTAGTGAGAATCATTGATCACAGGACTCTCTCTAACATCTCTAAGTATTTATAGAGACTTTTGTTCTCCCCCGCCCTTATTTTCTTAGACTGAACACACACACACACACACACACACACACGTCTAGAAACTCTTTTAGAAGAAAAACAGAAGTTAAAAGTATTTATGAGCACACTGAGGTTACATATCTCCTATGTAACTAGCTGTCCCACCTCTTAGTACAAAATGGCTGTCATTTCTGCAGGCTGGCAGAGTTCTTAAATACTTGAAGGAGCATCACACACAAGACAGAGGCTTAACACTTTCCAGCTATGTACAACACATGCCTAGTTCTCTGAACATTCTCTACTTTGTGTATGCTTTTAAAAATCTGGTACTGATAACTAAATGTAGGTATACAGCTGATGTCTAACCACAGCCTAGTACAATGAAATAATTATCTTCTTTTATATATGAGTCTCCCGTTAACAGTGGCTGTCTTTGCAATACTGTGTCAGAATGTGAGTCATTCAATTCATCATCCCCAGACCCTTTTCTGGGAGTATTACTGCCTCGTGTTTCCCATACATTATATTTGCGCAATGATTATTCCTGATTCATGAACATTTAACATTTTTCCAAATTGAATCTCCTGTTCAGCTCAGCACATTTCTATAGTTTATCACGAAATGTAACTAGGCCTGGATTTGAAAGGATTTCTTTTATATATGAATGTCAATAGATAATTCCGAAGGGTTAGCATCAATTTAAATTTTTCCACCGGCAGAAAATGTATAAAAACCTCCAATACTAAGAGTCATTTATACAAAATACACTGACAGAGAAGTAAAGATGTTGTAATCAGCTGGCAATGTGTTCCTGAAACCCCCCACCAGGTTAGGTGTTGGTCTGGCTGGGAAAGGGTTCAATGGACTTTACCAGCTCATTGAGGCCTATCTGGTTACTCTGTTGGGATGTCAGAGGTGGGAGTGGAAGTTGTAGGGTCTGGGCAGAGCCATCCTGAGGCAGGAACTGTAAGAACAGTCAAACTGGAAGAAAAATTTCAGCTGATCTTTATTTTTTTATTAACAGTACTGTAGCATCGAAAAGCCCAACTGAGATCATGACTCCACTGAGCTAAGCACTGTACAGACATAGTAAAAGATGGCCCCTCTCCCAAACATCTTACAGTCTACATAGACAAGACTGACCAACGGTGGGAGAAAGGCTTCTATTTTTAAAACGGTGGCCAGTAATATTTCCTACATCGATATTTAGGTGGGATTTTTCCATAGCCCCTCTTGTAGGAGCAGCAGTGATCTGTATGACTATGCTATGTATAACCTGTATGTACAAAAGATCTGTTACACTTTTCCCCCTACTTTTGTCTCCTCTCCCTCTTCGAATACCTGTGAAGTGGCTTTCCCCCCTCTCCCTCCCTCCTGGAATGCTTGTGGGATGAATGGGCTGGTTGAACAGCTGGAAGATCAGAAGAGCTCCCAGATAGCAGGGGTGGCTCCAGGCACCAGCGCAGCAAGCGTGTGCCTGGGGCGGCAAGCCGCAGGGGGCAGCCTGCCGGTCACTGTGAGGGTGGCAGTCAGGCTGCGTTCGGCGGCATGCCTGCGGGAGGTCCGCTGGTCCCGCGCTTTTGGCAGCAACTCGGCGGCGGGGACACTGAAGGCGCGGCACCAGCAGACCTCCCGCAGGCATGCTGCCGAAAGCCGCCTGACTGCTGTGCTTGGGGCGGCAAAAACCATAGAGCCGCTCCTGCCAGGTAGACAAGGTGTCTGGGACTCTACTTAGGCAGTACTCACACACACAATGCATGGACACTGGCCGAAATGGAGTGTGACCAACCAGACAGGGCCAAGTCATCTCTAGTCGCAGACCATGACACTCTGATTAGGCAGCAATCACATCCCTAATGCATGGACACTGCACAAGGTGGAGTGTGACCAACCAGACACGGCCAAGTCATCTCTAGTCGCAGGCCATGAGGAGCAGGTCAATAAAGGGGAAGAGGCCATGTGCTCAGGAGTGCACTCACAAGCTTGTACCTCCCGTAAAGGCTCTTCGCCCGGACCGCCTGGCCAGTGGTTCGCCGCGTTGCATTCCATCATGCCTCAGGAAGACTGACCTTCATCACACCGTCCATCGCGGCGCTGTGGAAATCCTGACATCTCCAGTGCCGTGCGTGTCCTGGGAGCCTGAGTATGTGAATGTGAGTGTGACCCCACCCTTCTTTTGAGCTTAGCTATCAGTATAATAAACGTGCTGCTTTCTGCCAAACTCTGGTGGGTCATTAGTCCTCCCTAAGCTTACTAGCTGGCCCAATTTTGGGTAACACCACCTAAATGGCTTAAGAGCAAAAGTCCCATTGACTTGCTCCTAAATCCCACCTCTCCTAATCCATTTAGGTGCTTTGGTGCACCTATTTCTGAAAATTTTGGGCACAGTCACCATTGTGCAGCTGGGGGAGGTGAGGCACAGAAAGGTTAAGCAACAATAGCCAAAGTCACATAATGAGCCTGTGGTAGTGACAGGAATGGACTCAAAATCTTCCCAAGTCCCAGTCCAATGCATTATCTACTGGACCACATTGCCTTTCCTTCCTCCTCTCCATCTTTATATTCCCTTGTTGTTATCTTGGTTAATGAAGCCAAGCCCCATGCAGAGGTTGAATATGGACTTCACGTGGTGTGTGGACTCTTTGCTGAGCAATTAGGAAGGAGACGATTTATCATATTTCATTTTTAAGCCTCATGAATCACTGAAGTATTTGCTAGAGTCCCCAGCACAAAAGACATTAAAAATAACTTTGTTTTCTCTATACGTTTCAGTTGTGGTGGCTCTTTGAAGCAGAACTCTCTCCTTTCGTGCATGGTACAGTATCAAATGCACCATTGGCACTCCCAGAAACCATCTTTTTCCTATTATGGTTTTTTTTAAATGGAGGAAGATATCAGTAGTTACCAATACTTATAGGTTAAAAACTGATGGGTGGGACAACAGGTGAAAATGGGGCAGGTAGGATCTTTATTCCTAACATAAACAACACTCATGGGGCAAAACACAATTTCTGTTCAAACCTTTCAGGCTTTCCTCGCACAAGTAAAAAAATTCACAGCCCCAATTTTTATTTTCTTTGCAGGTCACATTTAAAACTAGACTAGATAACGCACTGGATAATATACCCTAGGGATCACTGCCACACTGATCCCCAAGGCACAGACAAGATGACCTACTAGATCTCGCATATCTAACTGGACATGTAACACTAGCAATGGCCTGCTTAATTGCAGCTCAGCATGATCCTAGGACTTGGAGGACGTAGGTTCTATTCCCTGCTCTGCCACAGACTTCCTATGTGACCTTAGGCAAGTTATTTGGCCTCTGGGCCTCAGTTTCCCATCTGTTTAATGGGGATAATTTAATGGGGAGCACTGCCTTCCCTCACAAAGGGATTGTAAAGATAAATATATAAAAGACTGTGAGGCACTCAGATAATATAGTGATAGGAGCCAGATCAGTACCTAAGGCACACACAACCACAGCTGGGTACATTCTGCAAAAAACTGCTTGCAATTATTAGTTTGAATAAACATGGCAGAGTGACTGGTGATATTCACAATGCTTTCAGAGGCTGCTGTCCCTCTCCTCTCCCATCCCTTATCCCTGCTGCTCTTTGGAGTTTAATGGTGCCTCTGGATCAACTCTGGTTCACTGTACCATCCTTTCTCTGGTTAAAAACAAACTCTCCTTCCCGCCTCCCCCGCCATCTTTTCCTTCTAAAGACATACAAAATACCCATTGATTCTTCTTTAGTTTGAGATAAGGCATGACACACTAACAGTTTTACTCAGTAAGACTATAGCAGTAGGAATATACTACTGCTTACCTGACCAGGATGGTGACAATAATTGTGAAATGCGCAAGGATATGAGAGAGACTACAAAGGCAGAAAACACAATCGGGGATTTCAGCTATCCTCTTATGATGGGTATGTCACCTCAGGAAGGGACGCAGAGATAAAATTTCTAAACACCATAAAAGACTACTTCTTGGAGCAGCTTTGGAACCCACAAGAGGAGAGAGAATTCTTGATTTAATCCCAAGTGGAGCACAGGATCTTCCCCAAGAGGTGAATATAGTTGAGAACTGCTGAATAGCAACTATAATATAATTACATTTAACATCCTTGTGGAAGGAAAAATGCCAAAGAAACCCACCACAGTAGCATTTAACTTCAAAAGAGGAACTACACAAAAATAAGGAAGCTAGTTAACCAGAAATTAAAAGGACCAGTCAAAAGGCTGAAATGCCTACAAATTGCATGGAGACTATTAAAAAACTTCATAAGAGGCTCAAACTAAATGTGGACAAAATGTGTGACAAAGTCTGGACAATCGAGGTGCTAAAGAGCACTCAAGGAAGACAAGGCCATTGCAGGGAAACTAAATGAATTCTTTGCATCAGCATTCACTGCAGAGGATGTGGGATAGATACCCACACTTAAGATATTCTTTTTAGGTGACAAATTTGAGGAATTGTCCCAGACTGAGGTGTCGATAGAGGAGGTTTTAGAACAAAACACTAAATTAAACAGTAATAAATCACCAGGACCAGAAGGTATTCACCCAAAGAGTTCTGAAGGAACTCAAATATGAAATTACAGAACTACTAACTCTGGTGTGTAACCTATAGTTTAAATCAGCCTCTCTACGATATGACTGGCAGATAGTTTATGAAACACTGTTTTTTTAAAAAAGGCTCCAGAGGCAAACCTGGCAAGTACAGGCTTGTAAGCCAAACTTCAGTACCAGGCAAATTGGTTGAAACTAGAGTGAAGAACAGAATTATCAGACACACACATGAACACAATATGTTGGGGAAGAGTCAGCATGGCTTTTGTAAAAGGAAATCATGCCTCATCAATCTACTAGAATTTTTGAGGGGGTCAACAAGCATATGTAGTTGGACTTTTAGAAAGCTTTTGACAAGGTCCCTCCCCGAAGGCTCTTAAGCAAACTAAGCAGTCATGGGGTAAGAGGGAAGGTCCTCTCGTGAATCAGTAACTGGTTAAAAGATAGGAAACACAGAATAGGAATAAATGGTCATTTGTCACAACGGAGAGAGGTAAATAACGGGGTCCCCCAAGGAGCTATGCTGAAACATTTGCTGTTCAGCTTATTCATAAGTGATCTGGGAAAGGCAGTGAACAGTAATGTGGCAATATTTGCAGATGATACAAAATCACCTAAGATAATTAAGTCCAAAACTGACTGCAAAGCGTTACAAAGGGATCTTGATAAACTGGTTATCTGGGCAACAAAAATGGCAAGTGAAATTCAGCATTGATAAATGCAAAGTAATGTACATTGAAAAACATAATCCCAAATATACATACAAAATGATGTGTCTGAATTAGCAGTTACCACTCTAGAAAGATCTTGGAGCCATCATGGATAGTTCTCTCAAAACAGCAGCAGTCAAAAATGTTAGCAGAATGTTAGGTAACATCTTCCGTTTTATTATCTATCCTTTTCCTATGATCAAAATGCCACTATATAAATCCATGGTATCCCCATGCGTGGAATATTGCATGCAATTCTGGTTGCCCCATCTCAAAAAAGATATATTAGAATTGGAAAAGCTAGAGAGAAGGGCAACAAAAATTATTAGGGCTATGGAACAGGTTCCATATGAGGAGAGATTAAAAGACTGGGACTGCTCAGCTTAGAAAAGAGACAACTAACAAGGGACATGATAGAGGTCTATAAAATCATGACTGGTGTAGAAAAAGTAAATAAGGAAGTGTTTACCCCTTCACATAACACAAGAACCAGGGCTCACGCAATGAAATTAATAGGAAGCAGGTTTAAAACAAACATAAGGATGTACATTTTCATACAATTCACAATCAATCTGTGGAACTCATTGACAGGGGATGTTGAGGGTCAAAATATAACTGGATTCAAACAAGAATTAGATAAATTCATGGAGAATGGATCTATCAATGGCTATTAGCCAAGATGGTCAGGGAGAACCCTTGCTCTGGATGTCCCTAAACCACTGACTGCCAGAAGCTGAGACTGGACAACATGGGATGGATCATTTGAAGTTGCCTTGTTCTGATCATTGCTTCTGAAGCAGCTGACACCAGCCACTGTCAGAAGACAGGATGCTGGGTTAGATGGACCATCAGTCTGACCTAGAACAGCCATTTTTACGCTCCTAAGAGATTGTAGCCAGTACCCTGCTGGCTAAAAGAAGCTTCAACACTAGAGCAAAGGACTGGCACTGTAAAAGGTAAAGCAGATACATCGGAAAGAGAATCAACCCCCCAGAGAGAAGTAGAAAATATTCAATAGAGAACCAGAAGAAATAATGCTATATACGGACTTCTTCTCTGAATTCAAAGGTGGTGGTAGTTCTGTTGAATTTGATGTGAAATGTATTCCTGATTTCTTGTGAAGTAAATTTGACAGAGAAAAGGAAGTGAAAAAAATAGCACATTAGTTTCAAAGTGCATTGAAGGAAAAGGCAAACCAAGGCCTCTACCACTAAAGCTTTGCATCACATTTTTAAGAACAGCGAGAATAAAGTTTCCACTGACTTGAAACTGAAAAAACATTGGATTTGGCTTCTGATTTGCCCAAGTAAGCCATTTTCAAATGAAAAAAAAAAATCATGTAAAACAAGAGCAACTGAAGCATGTGAGTTCCCAGTTTAGTTTATTCTAGCCTGTCCTGTTCCCGATTATAATAAATTTAGGAGAAGGTGGCACAAAAATGTATCAAGTGAGAAATATGGATATAAAATGAGCAGCTAGCATTTATTTAAATCTTTATTGTTCATTTGCTCACTTCCGTCCCAGAATTCAAGTTTTCGACAAGCTAGATTAGACTTGCTAGAAGAGTAGTGTTATCTAACACAAACAAAAAGAACAAACAAAAGCGCTCATGCCAAACTTCAACTACAATGTGATTTTATGAAAATCTCTTTCAAGAACTGGCAATCCCCATGCAAGGGTACTTCTTTTGGAAAATTCTCTCCAGAGAAATGCTACTGATTCCTCATGTGACACCTGCACCCGTGTGCAGTCGATTTTGGAAATTTTAACGGAATGTTAATGAGATTATTTTTTAAAAGTAGCACTCTCACAAGACCTGGCTTTCCCCCCTCCTTGATCTGAATCTCCCTTAGTATGTTTGATTCTGTGTAACATACTGTAGGCCAGAGCTCACCCAGGCACCTGAAAGTCAATGGCATTACTTCTCTCTGGTTTTAACACAATTTTGCGTTTACTATCCATCCACAATATTGATCTAAAATTGCACTGACCATTGGCAGCTGGTATGCTTGAGAAACCAGTCGGAACACAAGAATTGCTACACTGGATTAGAGCAGTCTGTTTCAACAGATGTAGGCACTCTGGGTGAAATCCTGATCCTATTTAAGTCAATGAAAGTTTTGTCATTGACTTCAATGGAGCCAAAATTTCACCCCTTATCTCCAACAATGACCAGCGCCATATTCAAAGGAAGGCACAGCACTCATCTCTTCACACACAAATGAGAACCTGAGAATCTTTCTGCTGTAATTGCGTTCTTTGGTGGGCACTTGTAAAACAAAAGGAACTGGCTGCAACCAGCTGTGGATGCTCAAAGCTTGACCATGTCTAATCCAAGTTCTATCGATATGGAATTTGACTATAAACAAATTTCTCTCATCTCATCGTGTATTCAACTCCAGTGTACCTGGACACAACTCCCATTGAAATCCACGGAATTTTACCCACTTGTACCAGGGATATATTTGGCCCACAGAAGTTTAAACCAGCAGGATGGGTAAAGAAGTCCTGCATAACTTTTTTTTTAAAGAAGTTTGATAAATTGAGGTTATAGATATATATATTTTCCACAACTCTGAACTTCTGGACTCTGGCCAGGACTGGAAATTAAAGGATCAAAATACCACTGTTCTGGTGAGATTACCAGCCTGGTTTTGCTGAATCAGGCAGTTCAGATAACTTTCCAAACTTTCATGTGCTTTTCTGAACTCGATCTCAGTTTGAGAGGAAAGATGGTTTGTACTTAAGGCAGCGGAGTGAGAGTCAGATTGTATTCCTAGCTCTGTCAGTTCCTCTGTGACCACAGGCACTTAAATTTCTCAATTACCACATCTGTAAAATGGGAATAAAAATGCTTACCGACCACACAGGGGTATTGTGGGATTTAACTGGTGCTTGTGAGGACGCTCAGCTCTAGATACGATGTGATGTGCATCACAGAGGTCTCTATAAATAAATAAATCAAACTGCAACATTTTGAAGTTCACTTATCACTAATTTTTTTATTTAAAGCTGAGCTCAAATCACAAAATGTGGACCCAGATGTAAGCCACCACCAGAGTTCAAAGTTGGTTAGATCTGGGGTTTTGGTATTTGCTTATTACAAAGATACGGGCAATTTGCAAACTGGGATCTGAATTTTGATTTCCAGCACTCTCAAAATTCTGGGATGCTTAGATCCAGAGTCTTGGTTTGGACCCCATCTCTAGTTTTATTTCTCTCATAGAATTATATAAGAATTATTAGAAAGTGCCAAATGATTGTATCAGGACCTGGCTAACATGGCATTGTTAAAAAAATCATTGACTATAGACCACAATCTTGAATGTCGATTGGCAGCTGAAGAAGGTAGCGGTGAAGCATATACCACTATTTTTACCTATATTGCCTGTAGGCATATTGATCTCATACAAAGTCACCTAGTTTACATTGTTTAGGCATCTAAAGCAAAAGCTGGGTACCTGGTGACATGAGTCATCTGGAAGCATTATCATGATCAACGAAGTGGAAGGGAACCTGTCATGGAGGAGGAATCTGACGGTACCGCAACAACAGGTAAAGACAGATGAATCATTGCAAATAAACTAGAACTATGTGGGAGTTGCCCAAGAAATCTCTTGACTGTGTTGCATATTTTTGTGAATACATCTTGAGAGAGTTCCTCGCTAATGCATCATACAGTTGCATAGCAAAACGCTACATGGTGCATCAGGTGTGTGGGAAGCAGAGTTCATAGCTTCACAAAGCATTTTGCAGATTTCCCAGATGCTGTTTTAAGCACATGTATTTCCCACACACCTATGAGGAAGGTGAAGTGAGTCTTGTGCTAGTGAAAGGCAGCAGAATTGAGTGACGCCTCAGTAAACCAAAACCTATTTATCCACAGAACTGTCCATGGGCAGTGGCAGTCAACTTCCCTCCTACACAGCAGGGGGTTGGACAAGATGACCTCCTGAGGTCCCTTCAAACCCTAATATTCTATGATTCTATGGATCCCCTTTGGGTTGATGAAACAGTCATTCGTTCTCTGTTCTGAGACTATCAACTAATGAGGGAGGGGGGTTGGTAACCGGACACCTTCCTACTATAAACTTAACTAAGGCTGCCAAACAGCATTTAGATGATCACTAGAGAACTGGGAGAGTCAGGCAGACAGACCATCTAAAGGAGGAAAGGGGTGGAGACCTAACTAACCTCTCACCCTTAAAGATGGTCCCCACAGAACAGGGATGAAGCTCAGTGTGAGGAAAATGTACATTACTCACGCTGCATGAGAGCCTGTCCAGTTGCTAGAGCACTTCAGTCTCCAAAACTAAAAAGAGGACTTTTTGTGAGCACTATAACTCCCTTTCAAACAAATAAGAAAAAGAATTAAAAGTCCAGTTGGTTCCTCCCCAGAAAGTGAGAGATGTCTCATTTGGTTTTATAGAACAGCTGGGCTGTCTCTGCTAAATATGATACCCAAAAGATGAAGGGTTAGGGACAAGCCGCTGAAATTAGCCATTGTAGCTACTGACCTCTAAGTATCACTTTCCCTTGTGTAGGGGAAACGTAACAATTCCTGAGTAATGAAGTCAGGGTCATTTGCAAACAACTAGAAGATAATAAGGTGATAAGTAACAGGTAGCGTGGATTTGTTAAGAACAAATTGTGTCAAACCAATCTAATAGCTTTCTTTGACAGGGTAACAAGCCTTGTAGATGGGGGGAAGCAGTAGATGTGGTATATCTTGACTTTAGTAAGGATTTTGATATTGTCTTGCATGACCTTCTCATAAGCAAATTAGGGAAATACAACCTAGATGGAGCTACTATAAGGTGGGTGCATAACTAGTTGGAAAACCATTCCCAGAAAAGAAGTTATCACTAGTTCACGGTCAAGCTGGAAAGGCATAATGAGTGGAATCCCACAGGGATCAGCTCTGGGTGCGATTCTGTTCAATATCTTCATCAATGATTTAGATAATGGCATACAGAGTACACTTATAAAGTTTGAGGACGATACCAAGCTGGGAGGGGTTGCGAGTGCTTTGAAGGATGGGATTAAAAGGAAGGAGTACTGCGGAAAGGGATCTGGGGGTCACAGTGGATCACAAGCTAAATATGAGTCAACAAAAGTGTAACACTGTTGCAAAAAAGCAAATAGCATTCTGGGATGTATTAGCAAGAGTGTTGTAAGCAAGACATGAGAAGTAAATCTTCTATTCTACTCTGCGCTAATTAGGCCTCAACTGGAGTATTGTGTCCAGTTCTGGGCACCATTTCAGGAAAGATATGAACAAGTTGGAGAAAGTCCAGAGAAGAGTAACAAAATTTTTTTTAAAGGTCTAGAAAACTACCTATGAGGGAAGAATGAAAAAATTGGGTTGGTTTAGTCTGGAGAAGAGAAGATTGAGAGGGAACATGATAACATTTTTAAGTACATAAAAGGTTGTTACAAGGAGGAGGAAGAAAAATTGTTCTCCGTAACCTCTGAGGATAGGACAAGAAGCAATGGGCTTAAATTGCAGCAAGGGCAGTTTAGGTTGGACATGAGGAAAAGCTTCCTAACTGTCGGGGTGGTTAAGCACTGGAATAAATTGCCTGGGGAGGCAGTGAAGACTTTTAAGATCAGGTTAGACAATCACTTGTCAGGGATGGTCTGGATAATATTTATTCCTGCTTGAGTGCAGGAGACTGGACTAGATGACTTCTTGAGGTCCATTTCGGTCCTATGATTCTATGCTTTCCCTGGAATAGGAAGAAGGGAATCTCTAGCTTGCTGTGTAGACACTGTCGCTTCTCTTAATTCCTTACCATTGCACTAATTCCAGCACAGTTCCCTTATGATAGTTCTAGAGTAAAACCACCTACAGGTGTTTCTACCATCATGCCATTGAGATTTACTCGGAACCTTACACACAGTGGGCTGTGGTTTGAAGTAGTTATTTTGAGGAAGTTTTTCTTACGAATTGAAGATTTTCCTGTTATTATTGCAGGGACATGACCTTTGCTTAATTACTGAGGCATTGCTAGTTTTTCCCCAAGATAAGGGAAGTGATAGTTTGAGGTCCGAAGGGCAACTGTTCAATACAACGGGGATTCCTCCAAGGACTTCTTCATTTTGAGTGTTACATTTAGGGCTTGTCTACATTACTCGCTGGATTGACGGGCAGCGATTTATCACGTCTAGTCTAGATGCAATAAATCGACCACCGAGGACTCTCCTGTCGACTCCGGTACTCCACCAGAGTGAGAGGCACAGGCAGAGTCAATGGGGGAGCGTCAGCTGTCGACTTACCACAGTGAAGACACCGCGGTAAGTATATCTAAGTACGTCAACTGCAGCTATGTTATTCACGTAGCTGAAGTTGCATAACTTAGATTGATCCCCCCCAGTGTAGACCAGGCATTAGCTGGGACAGCCCAGCCATCTTGGGAGCCAAACAAACCATCCCAGGTGGGGCAGTCTGCATTTTTTTTTTTTTTTTTTAATATCAGGGTGGGAAGGGACCTCAGGAGATCATCTAGTCCAACCCCCTGCTCAAAGCAGGACCAATCCCCAATTAAATCATCCAACCAATTTTTGCCCTATATCCCTAAGTGGCCCCCTCAAAGGTTGAATTCATAATCCTGGGTTTAGCAGGCCAATGCTCAAACCACTGAGCTATCCCTCCCGCCAAAAATAATATATGGAGATATACCTATCTCATAGAACTGGAAGGGACCCTGAAAGGTCATCAAGTCCAACCCCCCTGCCTTTACTAGCAGGACCAAGTACTGATTTTTGCCACAGATCCCTAAATGGCCTCCCTCAAGGATTGAGCTCACAACCCTGGGTTTAGCAGGCCAATGCTCAAATCACTGAGCTATCCCTCCCGCCTATTGTTCCACATTAGTGCTAGTGGACTCTGGGAGTTATGAAAGATGCCAGTGCACACAGTCTAAGAGGGCACTCATGAACACTGCAGACAGTGCTTAGAACCTGCTTCATAAGTGAGTACTGCATAACATGAGCACTGTAATTCTGTGTGAACACACATGATTGCAGATGCAAGGAGACTCACAGGTCCTCAGTGACTTCAAAGCATTGTGAAGGCTTTTTTATGACAGTCAGGGAGCCAAACAGCTAATGAATGCAGGCCTGGGCCTCAGATTGAAATCAGTGGAAGCCCCACGCAGAATTTTGAAAACTTAGGGGGACCTTTTTAGTTACTATATGGAGAAGTCACTGTGTGCATGGGCATTTTTCATAAAGTCTGCCCAATTTCTGGAGGCTTATTTGAACTAAACCCAGTCTCAAAGCCTCTTGAGGTTTGCCCATCACTAAAACTCCTACATCTTGAAGCTCCTACCCGTACACATCTCTAATCTGATGCAGGGACAGGTATGTGAGTCAAGGTCTTATGACAGTGATAACACTGAGCTCATAGAATAAACTCACTGAAGTTTGTATTCAGTTCCTAGCAGAGATGGGCCTGAGCTGGAAAATTTAGTGGTCAGGGCTGTTCCAAACCTTCCCAAAGCTAGGAGATGCTCAGATCCAGGATTTGGGCCATCCCCTCTTGGCAAGATTACGGGAGAGGGAGGAATTGAAGTAGTGGCAATCCTTAGTCCAGCTATGTGCTGCAATAACACACCATGAAATCATCATCTATTTAGCAATGACTTAATCTTTGACCTGAAAAGGATCTCCTTTCCCAGGAGAGGGAAGCAATAGTGTCTAATCAAGGGCTGTCAATCACAAGTGCAAGTGCAATTAGCTAGAGTTGCTACTGATAATAACTAATGAATCCCGAGTGGAAGATGCCTTCCATAGCAGGCTGCTGTTTGGGTTTAAAAAACAGTTACAGATTAAATAAATAAAATAGAAGTCATCACTTCAGCTGCTGAGTTTTCACCACCTACTCACATATCCTATACAGATGCACTTTGGGTTCTGTCAAATGTAAGCAATCATTCTCAGATTTTTCTGGTACATAAGGAGAGATTTAGTTCACTTCTTAGGGTGGGTGGGTTTTTTTTTTTTTAATACTAATACAGATAAGAGAGCTGGCTTGCTGAGTAGGAGACGGTTATTCATTTCCAAGGCCTTCCCCCCCACACCTTGCACTTCCATTGCATTTCTTCCTTGATTTTTAATATACACCCACTGCTTTATGACTGGTGCATTACACATAATCAGCATGTTGGGTGACTAGCTTTGGGTAACAGGGGAGGGGCCTTGCTCAAATTCCAGGCTTTGTGTGTATATACTGCTCTAAACCCAAACCTGATATTTTCCCCTTTTCTGCTCCCCATTCCCATGTGGTTGAAAGATGCCTAGAAAACTAGATGGGGTCCCTATCTGCAGATGGAAGGTGTGCGTCTGCCCAGCACTAAATATCTGCTCTTAAAAGGCACCAGGCTGCTGACTTAGCAGTTTACCGTTCACTCTTGGACCTGAACGGGAGGAGAGTCACAGCCTGATATTCTATCACCTCCACCCACACACTTCCGACACCTCTGGCTCAGTGCCTGCAATGCAGTAACTTTCCCCTGGGTAGCTTGGACTGGTGATGGCAAGGCATGTGCTAACTTCTCCCATCCTTCTGAGCAGCCTTTTTGTTGCTGGGCCCTTTCACTTGTTCTCTGCTAGAACGGTGAGAGGAAGAGCCCGGGCTCACATGCCCAGAGTTGTTCCAGATACTTACCAGAAACAAAGAGGCAGCTTGGTCTAAGAATGAAGGAGAAGGAGCCATGATTTCCATTTCTAATTCCAGCTCTGCCCCTGAATCACACTGTTGCCTGGGCCAAGTCACTTAACACCTGTCTAGTAGCCCATGTGTGAAATGGGGAGGTTAATTCCCTACCTCTCAGGGATGTTGGGAGAATTACATAAAGTTTGTTAAATGCTTTATAGACAAAGCACTAAGCAGCAGTATTATAGATAAGCCAATTTGCTCAGTAGCCTTCTTCTATAATCACTTAATTGGTATATTCAATGAGAAGGAAACACACCAGTACTTTTCTATTTTTAAAGGCACAGGACCATGATCCTTAAACATTATAGGTGCTGATTGACTAAATAATTACTGCATGTTATCCTCATCAGTTGAGCAGTCTGCTTGACAAGATGTTGCATTTCTGGAAGATGATTAGCAGTATTTTTTAATTCAGAGTTTCTCTCCTATTAGTACAAATCCTCTAGAGGCTGTATTGAAGAATTATTTACCACAAAATGTCAAATGCTGGCATTACAGGAGCCCTGCAAAGTATTCCAGCCTTATCTGTGCTAGACAGCTTGTGTCTCTGGACTTCCATGGTGTCCTAGTTACTCTCATATGCAGTCTCATACTGCAGCACTAGATCAGTTCAAAATGTATCCGTCTTAAACAAAAATACGGAATATGTATTCCCAGCCAGCTCCGTGTTCCCTGCTGTACATTTCAATTGAACATTATAGGAGCAAATAAATTAAGTAACAGGCACATCTACACCTCAGAATTTCCCACAGGGTAGCTTTACTGGAAAATCTGGCCTAGGTGCTATACAACATAATGTTGCCAGATTACACATCACTAATAAAAACAGCTGGAAATCAAACAGCAGCTATAATAACCCTTGAGATGCCACAGCCACAATTTACAAGCAATACCTGTTGTTATTTAACACCTACTGACACTTGTTCTACTTTATTTTTTCCTCTGTTAATCATAGAGTTCTTTTATTATAGTCTATGCACTGGCAAGGGAGAAAAACTTGCCAGAGAGACAAAGAGAGAGAGAGACTAGATCTGAGCTTTATATAGCTAGCCCCCTCATACTTCAGGGCAGTTGGCCACAGTCTCCCACTCACAGTTAAAAAAGTACAGTAAAAACAAAGAACTGCAAAAAACTAACTGTCAAAAGTGAGCTATGTAAGTTGGTAGACAGCACGACATCCAGCCCTGAGGCAGAACTGTCAGGACACAGCTACTAGCAAAATGCAGGTTTGCAAAAATTGCATTAAAAAAAAGTTATCAGACTGTGCCAAAGTCTAACCCCCTCCTCCTTCCTTACGGAATACCCACAGCCTTCCACCACTGTCTCCCCATCCTGGGGAAGTAACTGCAGAATGTCACATGATTGTCCAACATGTCTGAGAGGCATTGGGGACAGGTTAATGACTAGTAGTGATGCCATCATGGTGAGGGATGTTGGTGTACAGGGAGGTGACAGGGTGCTCTGGGGGAGATTACTGATGTTGCGGAGTTTCTGGAGGAAGTCTTGCAGGAAACCGGCCCTTTGTGTGGTGATTGGTTTGAAGATGGTTTCTAGGAGTCCCAGTATTCCTTCAGTAAGAGTAATGCCTGATCTAACTGAAAACTAACACCGGCACAGCTACATCTCTCGGGTGTGTGAAAAATCCCTGAGACGTGTATCTGCATCAACCAAGCCTGCACTAGGTCAACAGAAGAATTCTTCCATCCACCTAGCTTCTCCATCTTGGGGAGGTGGATTAACTACAGTGATAAGAGGACTATAGCATTTTAAGTGTAGGCCTAGCCTTAGAATAAACACACACAGAAAAATGATAAAAGTCAAAAACATCACAACACCTAGTGAAATAGTGTTTCCTAATATCCAACCTAGACCTCCCCCACTGCAACTTGAGACCATTGCTTCGGGTTCTGTCATCTGCCACCACTGAGAACAGCCGAGCTCCATCCTCTTTGGAACCCCCCTTCAGGTAGTTGAAGGCTGCTATCAAATCCCCCCTCACTCTTCTCTTCTGCAGACTAAATAACCCCAGTTCCCTCAGCCTCTCCTCGTAAATCATTTTCGTTGTCCTCCGCTGGACTCTCCCCAATTTGTCCACATCCCTTCTGTAATGGGGGGACCAAAACTGGACGCAATACTCCAGGTGTCGAATAGAGGGGAATAATCACTTCCCTCGATCTGCTGGCAATGCTCCTACTAATACAGCCCAATGTGCCATTGGCCTTCTTGGCAATGAGGGTACACTGCTGACTCATATCCAGCTTTTCATCCACTGTAATCCCCAGGTCCTTTTCTGCAGAACTGCCACTTAGCCAGTCGGTCCCCAGCCTGTAGCAGTGCATGGGATTCTTCCTTCCTAAGTGCAGGACTCTGCACGTGACCCTGTTGAACCTCATCAGATTTCTTTTCGCCCAATCCTCCAATTTGTGTCATGTTACCTTGGATGTATTCTACATGGGGGAACTGGAAGGGACCTTGAAATGTCATTGAGTCCAGCCCCTGCCTTCACTAGCAGGACCAAGTACTTATTTTGCCCCAGATCCCCAAGTGGCTCCCTCAAGGATTGAACTCACAACCCTGGGTTTAACAGGCCAATGCTCAAACCACTGAGCTATCCCTCCCCCCCTTATTAATAAGGAAAGAACAGCTCTTACTCATCACAAAAGGATAAGAGCACTTTACCATCAAATAAGTCACATGCCCATAACAATAAATCAGAGCTGATCAGAAGCAATGTTTGATGTGTGCATGGAGAGTGGGAGAGGAGCTCAGCTATCAACTGAATGAGTGTGTAGAAATGTGTTAGATGCTGGACAAGGCATGTTCATCTCACAGATTCGTGATGGGCAATGACATGGGTTTTTGCTAGGCATTAAGATCCCATTAGCTGGTGACTCATATGCTATCAGCTGCAGAAATATTACTTTGTTCCTGCTCTACTGCAAACCAGGCAAATTGAAACCTGTAGTGTGAAGCTTCAAATTCCTTTATTCGGAGTCTTTCTTGTCCTAACCATTAGCCCCGTTTTCTGCTTTGGCAGTGTCGCTTCTCCATTGTTCTCATTATCTCAAATTCAGCTATCAAAAAACTAAGCGGCTAGTAGAAAATATCTACCTTCCAGATTCATTCCAGCTTTAATCATATTATGCAGGTACCAGGTGGGTTAAAAATTTCCCATTCAACCTACTTTAGAAAAAACAAAACTGCAATTAAAATAAATGTATAGAAAGGTGGGAGCGAATGGAGGAGGCAGACCATTTCATGTAATGTAATGTAATTAGGAAAGCCATCTTTTCTTTACAGCATCAGGACTAAAGGGATACAGTAGCATAGGGTTAAGTTGGGATTCTGCTGAAGGTGCCATGTTTAAATAGAGTGGTAATCAGCTGGGGACACTAGATCCCATTGCACTTTTCAGAAAATGGCCGAACTCTGTAGCCTAATGGGTAAGTGATTGGGCTGGCATGCCAAAGGCTGTCCTTTCAGCTCCTATTAATGATTAGGTGCTCAGATACTAAAGTGGTTGTTGTAGAGCAAGAACCTGAATAGAAAAGAAAGGGGCAAATTCCAATTCAGGTAACAACATTTTACCTGCCCAGCTCCAGGGTTCCACTTGAGTTGGCTACAGCATGCTATGCTTTGTTTCTTGTAGGCCCATCAGTGACCAGACAGCAACTTCTTTGAGTCACTATGGCTTTGAGCAACACCAGAATCTTTGGGCCTGTCTATGCCAGGGGGAAAAATGTAACTGTTTTTCAAAATGGTTAGAGCTACAATGCAAACCCAGTCTTTAGCAATCTGACCTGTTTTTACCACACTGGCTTCAAGATCAAGATGGGCTGAAGAGACTGATGGTCTTGAAACCTGGCTGTCTTAAACCAATTTTATAACCATTTATAAAATTTCTTCAGTATAAAACAGGACCATAGAAGTGAAAGACTTGATAGCCCATTGCAATCCCCAGAGACAGCCAGTTCCAGCGCCAAAACCCAAAGTTGCTCTCTCCTTCACCTGGAGAAGGAATGGAGGAGGGAAAACCGATTGTGGTTATGATTTATATCACAGTAAAGCAGAGCACGGTGTCAGCATATTTAGCATCTACCTGAATTGGACATTGCTTTGGAGTTCTGTATTTGGGTAAATAAGCACAAGAGTTGGGCAGGAGGGAGAAAACATGGGCTACCTTTAACTCAGTGTGAAGCCCATGAAATTGATTTGTGAGTGGCCTGTTCGTCAGATCACCATTTGCTTCCTAGTGTGATTGTAGGCAGAGGTGACAAGTGGGAGGGGCATGCGGGGTCATGTGCCCTTCCAGATTTCTTTCAGGGTTTATATGCCCTACCCTGAACCCTGTTGCATACAGCCAGAACCTCTAAATCAGATTTCAGCGTGGTAGCCATGTTAGTCTGTATCAGCAAAAACAACGGGGAGTCCTTGTGGCACCTTAGAAACTAACAAATTTCTTTGGGCATAAGTTTTCGGGGGCTAAAACCCACTTCATCAGATGCATGGAGTGCAAAAAAACAGTAAGCAGGTATATATACACAGTACATGAAAAGATGAGAGTTGCCTTACCAAGCAGAGGAACATTCAGGGGGGCTCAGGCTTCAGCCCCGCATGGCGGGAACTTGGGGAGGGAGCACTATTTCCACCCTGACTTGCCTCTTTTTGTCTGGGTTGGGGGGGAGGTGCGCAACGAAAAATTGTAACTCCTGGGGAGGCTCAGCTCAAAAAGTGTGCCCCCTCCCACTATCAACAGCCATGCCTGGTCTCGGATTGTAGGTCATTTGCATCTCATTACTGGCTCTTTCAAAGCCTGTGTTTTTGTGGCTTCCCTCATTTTCTTTTTTAAAAGCACAAAGTTGCCTTGATCTGGAAAGACAATAGCATGTTTGACAAGATCTATATATTGTTTGGCTCAGCTGCAAGCCTGCCCACGCACCATTTAGGTATGGAGCACCTAATCTCTTCTCTGCTTTGAAATGGAAAGAGTGAATCTGTTTCTTTTAACACCACTATTTGCTTTGGGGAAGAATATGATTAAGAGACTATTTCAACTGACAAGTGCTTGTAGAATAAGCATTCACTTGATGAGATTGGGTTGCCCAGGAATGAATTTTTTAATCATTTAAAATAGGAGACAAACTATCACATTGGTGGGAAATTTTATTGATTCAGTAAGAATCCATTTGAAATAAATTTAGGTAAACTATGCTCAGCACAAAGGACCATATTATTATAGTGAGCTTGAATAACTATTGCCAGTAGGGTGACCAGATGTCCTGATATTAGGGGCTTTGTCTTATATACGCAATGCAACTACATCTCTCCCCCACCCCTCGCCCCCCCAAAGGGTCCTGATTTTTCACACTTGTTATCTGATCACCCTAATTGCCACTGTGTTATTAAGACAGACCATCCATTTCCTGCTACAGCTATTCAGGTTTCTCCCACCACCAGGTAAGATAATTGTAATATGCACCTGCCCGGGCTTTCTTTTAAGACTATTTGAAAGCTGCAGCTGTTGCAAATGACGGCTGCCCACCTCCGCAATATCTGTGCATGGGAATCAACAGCACAGGGCCTCCAGGAACTGCACTGCTCTAACCCAACAGAATCAAGTTCATTTTTTTTTTAAGAGCTGAGTAAATAATCCACATCAAATAATGTATTCATGACATCAGACTCTTCTCCTGCACCTGTTGTATCCTGGGCAAATTGTGAGTTCCTCAAATTTCATATCCTTTTAATTTTTATTCTGTGGCTTAATTGCCAATGTTCAAAATTCAGGCTGTGTTGCTTAGCTGAGAGTGGTCGAGCAATTCAGACAGTATTATTTCTGTTCTCTGATTGGATGAGCTCATAAGCACTTCTGGAACACATACTTGCATGAGCAAATCTAAAGCTTGGTTCCCTGAATACTCGCTCAAGTAACTGATGTTCATTTTCTGCGCATATTTCTGCCAGTAAAATCCCATTGCTCTAGGAGGGCATGAACAGGGCTGAAAAGAAGCCATGTAGCAATTTAGAGTGATAGTTGTGGGAAATCAAATTGTGTTGTTGCACATATAAAGCCTTTAATAGTCTTGGAGTGGTTCTGTAAGTGCCCTAACCGCCTTATAACCCGCTAGGACTATTAAAATCAGGATGACCACCTGAAAATTCAGTCTAGATTGCGTTGGAGGAGCAGGACCTATTGAATGTCTGTTTGGGCTCATGCAGAATTACGGTACTTCCTCCCTCCCTGTGTCTGTCAAAATCCTTCGGAAGCTGTTTGCCAAATTCACAAGTTCTTCCCCGGCCTCAGGTACAAGTATTGCTGTGCAGTACCACTACCAAGCCAGGTGCTGGCTCTGTCATTATATACAGTCCCTAAATGTTATGGTTCTGGGCACTGGGCAAACCCTTCAGTCATAGATATATCCTTCAGCTCAACTCTTAATGGGGCATATATGGCCTCAGCTACATACTTGGCTGGTGTGCACTTTGCACCAATTGCTAAATATGACCTGCTGTGGTCATTACGCTGGTTCTGAAGGAGTGGGATGCTCACATGCCAGTCCCCAGTACTTCCAGTTCACTGCTAGTGCGGAGCAGCTAAGCTGGTTTCTGAGCTCTGGGAACCCGTCAAGCTGGTACCTATGCAAGAGGATGATGGGTATATATTGGTACTACCCAGATGGACAGAGACAGATAAAAATATCTACAAGTAGCATTAACACAGGATGTCTAAAGCTGGCTTATCTCTTTGTTTGCATGAGGTAAACATCAGCGGGCTTCCATAAAAGCTCATGTAAGCCTGTGTTCTTCAAAAATTGAAAAAACAACCATCTTTCTATGCCTATATTCTTTGACATTCTCTCTACTTGTGGAAAGTTTTTTCGGTGACTTATCCACAACCCATTCTCCACCCCCTTCACATGAGCTGTCAGCCACTGGAGTTCTGAGACAACCCTCTATGATGCATATAATGAATGCAACAAGATTTTGTAATGTCACCTTAACTTCCCACACTGTCCTTCCCACCGGGCAAGGAGTTCAGGGAGTCAGAAAGGAACCAACCACCCACTGCCATATTTCATCTGAGCAGCTGCAACCTGAGTTGAATCAGAGGCTTTTGAAATTCAGGGACCTTTTGTTGAGTTTGCTCTAATGCGATGAGCTAGATGGGATAGAAGTCCTAGGTATCATTAACACAGAATTAATTCAAAATGTAGAGCTTAGATAAAAGCAGAGTCCAAGGAAGGCTAATCGGTGCCTGGCAGCCCACACTATAATCACATGCCGATTACTTTGTTAGTCATCTCTTCATCAGTGCTCTCAACCCACTCCCTGCTCCTTCTGCAGTAAACTTTAATTAACCACAGAAACACTGAATTGGAGACACTCGCCGAGCATAACAAGTTACAGAGATGGAGAAGTCTAAGGTCTTGCACCTCAGGTGCTGGAGATACAGTTATAATGCCAGAGGGAAGAAGCCAACTATGTGAGTAGCACTTTAACAGGAGCACTTTGTTTAAAAATTGTTTTAAATAAACCCAAGTGTAGATTTTGCTGCATTTGTGTAACTGTTTTTATCTCTTTGGCATCTAAACATAGCATCTGGTCTCGTCCAATAAATGTAACTGAAAACAAGCAAATACAAAAATACATGAGTCACCCGCACGGATGGCTCAGTAAAATTACTGCCCTTCATCTGCCATGCATTTTCCTTTCTGATGTGGTGATTGTTAGTTAAAAGACAAACAAGCAAGTAACATACGAGCAATACAGCACTTTGTACTTTCAATGAAGGGCCTAAGTTCTTTATATACCTTACTCAATTAAACTGCACACCAACTCTACATGGCATGATTGTTGCCATTAAAATGACAGCATTTGCCAAGTTGCCATTGAATGGTATCGGAGACATCAGTTTTCTCCTATACTTAGGGTAGTAACTAACAACTGTTGGAAAATATTGATATTTGAATACAACAGTGTCATGCCCAATGTACAGCTGGTGAAACCAAGGCACAAAAGAGGTAACAAGACTCGTCTAAAGTCACACAGGAAAGTTGTGGTAGAGCTGTGAATACTGTAGGACTTAGAGTTCTTGACTCCCAGTGCTGTGCTTTGGTCACACGACCATTCTTCTCCCACCTCAGGGTCTGGGAGAACATCAAAGACAAGAAAGCTCTACAGGCACAGCTCAGAGATCTCTCCTCAACAGTTCTCAGATGTTCCGCACAAAGATGGGACACACAGAGAGAGGCAGTTTCACAGGTCCTAGACCCCATAGGAGTATGACCCTGTGACTATCTTGGCCCTAAGTGGAGGGGAAGGCACAGAACACTGATGTTATGAGATCATCCTTGCCGATTAGCATTATGCACTTGCAGAAGCTTCCAACTGGTGTTCAAAACATAGCCCCACGTATGTGGCAGACCGAGGTAATGAACAGCAGTCCAGTTAAAAGGTGATGATGGCATAACTGAGGTAATGTTTGTGTCCGAGGATGGGTTGCAGTCTCCTAGCCAGCTGTAGATGGAGGTACTTCCCTCCATCTTCTGTGCCTCTGTCTCATCATCTCCTCCAAAGCTCTATTGCTGCGTCTCTCAAACTTTTATTTCCTTCCACTACTCAGGCTCTACATTCTCCCCACTTCTGTCCTTTGCCCTGCCCTTCATCCATTCATGACTCAGTGTCTCTCTTCATGCCAACCCCTCTGCCTGGAACAGCCTCCCATTTCCAATGCATGGCGACCTCCCATCTCCCGCTCACCATCACCTGCTCGTGTGTCACATAAAACAAACAGATGCAAATGATCCAAGAACAATAAACCAAGGAGAAATTAATGCCAAACCTGACAAACACCCACCATCTGGACAGCGTTTCATACAGAGCTGTCATGCAGCTTGACACTTACATGCCAAGGTGTGACGGAGCAGGGAGCAGGGCAGATTTGACCTGGGAATGTTGCAGGGGGGTTGCAGTGGGGATGTGGGACTTCCCTTGAAGGAAGCTACCTGAGCTGTAACCTGAGCCAGGAACGGGGGTGGGGAGAATTAACACCTTCTGCCCGGGAGACTGAACAAAGGAGAGGAGCAGCGGGAGGAGTTTTGAGTTTAGTTTTCGGTTGGGGCTGGGTGGTGCAACGCAGGGAACCCCAAGCTGGGGTCTAAGCTCCCTGAACCTCCCAGAGGGACCTAATTGAGGGGGTCTGGTCGTACCTACACGCTCTGCTTGAGACTGTGTTCCTGTCCTTAAATAAACCTTCTGCTTTACTGGCTGGTTGAGAGTCGCAGTGAATCTCGGGAAGAGGGGTGCAGGGCCCTAACTCCCCCACAATCCGCAACACAAGGTGATAGACAAATCCACAGACAGGTAGATGTGTGTACCCACACTGTATTGCACAGCAGAGCCAGGACAAAGCTCAAAGGAGCACTGTCCATTTTTGTATATTCTTCTTCTATCAGACACTGTTGTATAATGAATGTTCCCAAGTTGGCACTTGAGATGGCACAACTGCATTCCAAGCCATGGAACCAATGCCTCGAGTATTGAGGGCATCACCCTTGAAGCACAGTGCAAGCCTATGGGGCTGCACAAAAGGAGGGGGCACAAAAGTCTCTAAACCATAAAGGCCTCATTTTATTAAGCAGTAAACGTGGTCACCCTACGGCACATTCATTTCTGCTCTAGCAAGATGCTAGCTTTCCCCCCTCATTGGCAGTAAATGCACTTCACTGTCTTTGTATTTCATGGCCTCCAGGGTGGAATGACTGTCACTTTGGAGCAGGAGGGATATACAGGCACCAGGACAGAAATGATCTAATCCAGCATGTTTAGATCTAATATAAGGCTACTTCCAGCCCCTGCCCACCCACCCACCCACAATTAAAATGGGGGTGTTGTGAAGAATTACAATTCTTGGGTGGATGGCATCAGACAAGTAGAGCACTATTTGGAACGTTGTACTTTTGAGGAGTGGGCACTAACCCCATCACCAGAGGTTGCTTAATGGGGGAAATCAGCTTGGTGGCACAGTGATTTGGTGCAATAGTCTGTCACCCTGGAGACTTGACTACAAATCCCAGTTTAGATCACCCCTGGTATGAAGTTTGATGGGCTATCCTGTATTTGGGCAGATCAAATGCATTGGGTGACCCAGTAAACTCTGTTCAGGCAGGGTCCGGGAGAAGACTAGCACAGTGCTTGAGAGTCAGGATTAAGGGGCATTGAGCAGATCTCCACACTTACTATATCTGCCTCAAGCCACGTTTTCATGAGCACTAAATTCACTCATTTTAAATACAAGAAATGTATAAATGAATTTGTGAAATGTAAGAGGGCAGCAAAGTTTAAAGGATTATTTTCTTTTACTGTCACATATGTCAACATCAGATCCTCCTTCTTGGGTTACAGTTCTCACCCCAGCTTTGTACCATATGTATTACAGCTTGACTCATATGGAGAGGTCTATTCTGCTCTTCACTGCATGGAGGAGTTGTGGTAGGTGAATAATTGCCCACACAGCGAGAGAACAGTAGGTTCCAACACGCCTTCCATCACTGCATGTTACAATCTCACAGTCCAAAGCAATGTCATCATGAAAGTTGTAGTTAGTATTTAGCTTCCTATGTATTCAGCAAGAGATATGGAACAAGGCTGAGATTCTCAAAAACACACAGGGGACTTGAGAGCACAAGCCCTCCCCCTCAATGGGATTCATGTTCCTAAGCCACATAGGCACTTGAAAATACCATACAGACATTCAGAAGTGTTAGTGATTTTAAGTGGCTCAGTTTTGGGGTACCCACCTTGAGACACATTAAAAGGGCTGGATTTTCAACACTTTCTGTAAATCAGGTTCCTTTAAGAGATCTCAGTTAGTTATCCACAAAACAGAGGCACGTAAAAATCACTCAAATGTCTTTTACTGTGACTGGTCTTGTTTAACTACAAGCTGAACATCAAGGAGTCATACACATCAGTGAACTGATCTAGTTTGTTAATGGCATGTTTCTTTTTAAAGGTTGTGTTGGACACACATACTTGGAACACAATTATAAACTGTAAGGTTGTAAATTATACAACCTCAGCCTAGATCAATCCACACAAGCGGTCCATTTCCTGGACACTACTGTGCTAATAAGCGATGGTCACATAAATACCACCCTATACCGGAAACCTACTGACCGCTACACTTACCAACATGCCTCCAGCTTCCATCCAGGACACACCACACGATCCATTGTCTACAGCCAAGCTCTAAGATATAACCACATTTGCTCCAATCCCTCAGATAGAGACAAGCATCTACAAGATCTCTATCAAGCATTCTTAAAACTACAATACCCACCTGCTGAAGTGAAAAAACAGATTGACAGAGCCAGACGAGTACCTAGAAGTCACCTCTTACAAGACAGGCCCAACAAAGAAAATAACAGAACACCACTAGCTGTCACCTTCAGCCCCCAACTAAAACCTCTCCAGCGCATCATCAGAGATCTACAACCTATCCTGAAAGATGATCCTTTACTCTCACAGATCTTGGGAGACAGACCTGTCCTCGCTTACAGACAACCCCCCAACCTAAAGCAAATACTCACCAGCAACCACACATCACTGAACAAAAACACTGACCCAGGAACCTATCCTTGTAACAAAGCCCGATGCCAACTCTGTCCACATATCTGTTCAAGTGACATCATCATAGGACCTAATCACATCAGCCACACCATCAGGGGCTCATTCACCTGCACATCTACCAATGTGATATATGCCATCATGTGCCAGCAATGCCCCTCTGCCATGTACATTGGCCAAACCGGACAGTCTCTCCGCAAAAGAATTAATGGACACAAATCTGACATCAGGAATCATAATACTCAAAAACCAGTGGGAGAACACTTTAACCTGTCTGGTCATTCTATGACAGACCTGCGGGTGACTATTTTACAACAGAAAAACTTCAAAAACAGACTCCAACGAGAGACTGCTGAGCTGGAATTGATATGCAAACTAGATACAATCAACTCAGGATTGAATAAGGACTGGGAATGGCTGAGCCATTACAAACATTGACTCTATCTCCCCTTGTAAGTATTCTCACACTTCTTATCAAACTGTCTGTACTGGGCTAGCTTGATTATCACTTCAAAAGTTTTTTTCTCTTACTTAATTGGCCTCTCAGAGTTGGTATGACAACTCCCACCTGTTCATGCTCTCTGTATGTGTGTATATATATCTCCTCAATATATGTTTCACTCTATATGCATCTGAAGAAGTGGGCTGTAGTCCATGAAAGCTTACGCTCTAATAAATTTGTTAGTCTCTAAGGTGCCACAAGTACTCCTGTTCTTTTTGCGGATACAGACTAACACGGCTGCTACTCTGAAACCTGTAATTATAAACTGTGTGAATAAAGGATTTGGTGTTGGTAAAAAAAAAAAAAAAATCACTAGTCATCTTGTAAATCCTTGGCTGTATTTATCAAATGATATTATTGATACATACATAGAATGAACTATTAACTTATCTCCAGGATCAGACAGACTGACTCCCCTAACTCTGGAGATAAATTGTTGCTGTATTCAAAGGCTGTCCATGCAGGTAGGAAGTTTGTATGTGGCAGCTGGCAGAGAGCTAAAGAATGATTTCAGCTAGGCTCTGTGGTCAGCATGAACCACAGATCAACGTCATGCTTCATTATACAGCCTCGTCCATCAGAATCTTCTTCTCTTCATTGCCCAGTGGTGTTGTCTTCGGAGTCCTTTCAGATAGGATAGATCCTGGTAGGAATCCTCTATCAACCCAGCTGGAACTTTGCTTGAAGGAAAAAAAAAAAATGATGTGTCTCAATAGCACTTTCTTGATTAGCTAATTGATTTAAAAAAAATAATAATGCTCAAATACCCAGAAGCCTAATTATCCACAGCTTCTCATTTGTACTCGTTAAATTCCCAGCTGCTTTACAAAGTGACAGGCTACTGCATAAAGACTCCAAATGAAAGTGTGCAGGGACAACCTCCCATTTATTCCATAGCGAAAAACAGCCATTCAGTAAAATCAAAATGCTGCCTAAGTATTTGGTGGATGCCACTTTCGCATGAAACAATATTCAGGGACTGAGCAGCAAACAAGCAAAACACGTATTTTCCCCCCACTTCCAGCTGGGCAGCAAAGCTGTTAATTTGTGGATAGCCCCTACCTTAGCTACCCATTAGAATTCCATGATGTGCCAAGACTTGCTGGTTAGTTTTTTGGCACTGAAGTGTACCTGAAAAATGAAGAGTTGTGAATCCAAGCAATTAAAGTAACAGATGGTGTTCTGGGGGAGATTTCTCTCTCAGGCTCTGGGCAATATTAAGTGGTATTGAAATGGCACCATTCTTCTGTCCATCTAGCTGGGATCCTATCTCAAATGAAACATCTCAACAAGAGCCTTTTGAGGTCTGAAATGTTTGTAGAGCAGCAGTCATATTTCATTGGCTTTCATGTGTGTGGAATTCAATGAAAGTTTGTCAGCTTTAACAGCAAGGTGTTTTAGCTTCCTTACTAATGGACTTGCAGCTATATTTTGGGGTTTCTAGTACATCCCTATCCCACAAACCATGACCACAGACATGTAGACAGAATGTTCAGCAATGGAATTTGTTCAGGAATGGGATCATCAACACATCAAAAAGCACAAGACTATACCATTTCAGAGAAAGGAGAATGTGAATAGTTTTGCTGAAGTAGCAGATTATTAATTTCTGGGGCCAGTCACTAGAAGGAGACATGATAAGACATACCAACGATGTTCATATGGAATACGGTGACACATAGTGTGAGTTATTCAGTCTACATGACAATTCCGTGGCCTCTCTACTGAGACTGCCAATGAGACTGTCTCTTACGATGATGGGTTTCTTGTGATGCAGACTGAGACCCATTTACTTCTTTCATATACGCCACTGAAAACCCCTCAGCGTCAAACTTGCACTTCAACTCCTGAGCAGGACTCATGCCAGTGCAAAAGTTCTATTTCCACCCGTAGGCCCTTCTGTTGGATAGAACCGGGGAGATAAATACAGAACCTACCAAATGCTGTATATGAAGCAGTGATCAATGAGCAAACTCAACCTATGGGCAACACTAGTGCTTGGCGTGGACTCAAAACAGTGAATGAAAGCGACATTTAATTCATGTCAACAAACAAGGAAACAGGTACTTCTAGGTGAAACTAGCAGAGAATAGTCATTCATGTCATCCCTCTTTATACAAGGGATTCAGAAGATAAAAAATAGGCTACAACGTCAACTGACAGCCCTTGATTTATGAAAACTCTCTCTCTCTCTCTCTATATATATATATATATATTTAAATTCAAGACTTGTGTCTACCAAGGAAATGTGTTAATAGGTGGTGGACCTGCGCAAAGTGATCACAGCCAAGTACAGCTGGTTGAAAAATACTAATAATTTTTCATGAGAAATGTTGAATATTTTTTGTTTTTCCCCCCAAAATTTCTCAAATGATTCAATAAAAAAACCCCAAAGCAATTTTTTTTCTAATTTCTAATTTTCCTCCAGAAACCAAATGTTCAAGCAAAACGAACATTCTCTGTAAAAACTGTTTTGATTGAAAAGTCATTTCTGGCCTAAAATGTTTCAGTGAAAACATTTTGATTAGCTTTACAGCCAACTTAAAAGCCTCAAAAATAATATCAGTTTGCATTTTATTACAAATGTGCAAAGACATAAGAGCGTCCATAGTGGGTCAGACCAAAGGTCCATCTAGCCCAGTATCCTGTCTTCCGACAGTGGCCAGTGCCAGGTGCCTCAGAGGGAATGAACAGAACAGGTAATCAAGTGATCCATCCCCTGTTGCCCATTCCCAGCTTCTGGCAAAAGACGGTGTGACAATGAACACCTGGTAGGTTTAACAACTCAGAATTCAAGAAGTGATTCTGTTTCCAAACAAAATTCTCAAGATGTCCATAGTGTCAAATTTTGAAATTCAAGAGTTCAGATTTGGCCAGAAGATCATTTTTCTCAGAGTCTGCTGAAAATTTAAAATCTGGCATGTTTTATTATTTATATTACCATAGCATATGGACCGGAACCTCATCATGCTAGGCACTGTACAAAACACAGGACAAGACAGTCCCTGCCCCAAAGAATGTACAAGACAACAGGTGGTTACAGAGAGGCAGGAGGAAGCAAACGAAGCAATGAGACCATATTGGTCAGCCTGATGATAGGCAGTAGTCTCAGCACAGCAGGTGCATAACCGTTGTCAAGTTTATTGTAGGCATCGTGGCAGAGGAGAATGTTATGGAATGATCTGAAGGACAATGAGCCCCAACTGCCATCAGATCCCCATTGTGCTAGGCACTGTACAAACACAAAGTAAAAGACCATTGCTGCCCTGAAGATTTTACAACCTGTATAGACAGGAAAGACAAAGGGTGGGAGGAAGGAAGTATTATCCCATTCCGTACCAAACAGAGGCACAGAGTTGCTGATGCACGCAATTTCAAGCCCAATAACTGGCTCCAGCAGGGCATAAAATCCTATCTCACACTGATGAGAAGTTCCAGCAGTTGAGATTTCTAATCCTGCTCAAGGGAAAAGTCCCCTCTTTTGGGGAAGAGCAGCAAGTCAAGGATGCTGAAGGTAGGAAAAACTCTCCCCCACCCCTCAGGAGCGGAGAGGAGGTTTTGGAGAGAGGAAGGTAGAGAAGAGGCAGCTGACACCCCACCATCACAAGAGGAGAAAGGGGAACAGAAAGGGCCCAGCCACTTCCTCCTCCCTCCATCCCTCCTGTGAACCATGGGTCAATCTGCTCCTCCATCCCTTTAAAAGCAGCAAAGAGTCCTGTGGTACCTTATGGACTAACAGATGTATTGGAGCATGCATGCAGCCGACAAAGTGGGTATTCACCCACAAAAGCTCATGCTCCAATACATCTGTTAGTCTATAAGGTGCCACAAGACTCTGCTGCTTTTACAGATCCAGACTAACACGGCTACCCCTCTGATACTCCTTCATCCCTGCAACACTAGGCACAGGAAAGGGAGAGGATGTGATGAATCCTGAGCTGTCCCCTCCCCAGTTCTGGGAAGAGGGAGGACCCTGCTGCAGCCACCCCCCGCCCCAGAACAGGGGAAGGGAGGTGAAGAACCCCAGCTGCAGGAGATAGGTTGGGCTGAGGGGCCAGAACGGACGTAGGGGTGCATAAATAATTGCTGGGCTAGCGGATAAGCAGATGTAGGGTTGGGAGCGGGGACATAATTAGAATTTTTGGCTTTGGGGTGAAGCTCTGCACCATAAGGCAGCCAGTGAGAGCTCCTGCAGCAGGGGCAAGGGTCACCTTGCTCTATCTACTTGGGAGCCTGGGCAACACTAAATGTCACATATGTTTTGGGGGTGGGCAGGGAGATCTCAAAAAGCAAAAGACAGATCTTTTAACTTAAAAATCAGAGGCAGGGCCAAGAGAGGAATCCAGATTTCCAGAGACCCAGTCCAGTGCCTTGGTTGCTGATCACCCTTCCGTGACCATGTTTTGGTTAGACTTTGTCAACATGTCATTTTCGTCCTGCAGTTGATGTGACTGAAAAACAAACAGATTAAATACTTCTTTGAAAAAAATGAAGTTCAAAAAAATACAGAAGGGGCCTTAACCAAATGGCTCAGGCCCATGCTTTAAAAAAAAAAAAAAAAAAAAAAAAAATACAATGCCAAATGTGGATTTAAGTCTAGAATTTTGCAAAACTTTTGCTTCAAGCCCCAAACCATGGAAAAATTCCCTATTCATCTTAGTGCAAACTTGAAGTTCAGCCCAGATTCATCAAGGATCCCTGTGATTTGCTGCCCTTTCTAGCTAACCTGAGCTGAACATATGGTTTGTGATTAAACCAAGTGAAACGTGTTAGTTTTGCTTTGGATTCGAACAGAACTCAGATGAATACTCAAGAGGCACAAGCCCATGGGAATTTAAACCCAAGAAAGCATTCACAGAAGCCTCTGTGGATCAGACCCGCTGTTTCGCACAGCTTTAGTCATTTGGTAGTTTGGGGGCAATAAAAATTAGATTCAAGGATTCAATTAGTCATATAAAATAGAATGTTTTTATTTATTGTTTTGTTAACTGGGAGGCCAGAAGGTCTCAGAGCTTCTTGATAATGCATCACTGGCTGAGTCACAGTGTACCGAATTAGTCATGGCTGTGGGATATGCATCCCACAGTTTCATTTACACTGACAGGCTTACCTGCTCCATCCTCATTTTTTTTTTAGTAATTAAAATTATCTGAAGTCATGTACTTCAAAGCCTTCTGGGTTTGTTATTTCTTCAGTGTCAGACCGAGGGACATGGATCAGTGTTCACGTCGCACTCCCCATCAGTACCCAGCCCGTACTGGAAAAGCTAATGATCCAACCTGCGGACCAAATTCAGTGATAAATCCTGGTCATGTGCCACCTGGGGCATGTTATGCATATGCTAAGAAGAAGCATCACACCACATGGCTTACCTCAGTATTTCAGTGACATACATTTCACCTGCAGCATTTAGACAATGATCAGACTGCGAAAGCGTACAAGAAGGGCAACATCTGCTGGCCACGTTACAGAAAAGAACAGGGATCACAGCTTGTATCTTGGCATATGTTACATATGTCACAAAAGAACACAGTGTGCCTGGTGCTGATTTGACATGGTTTTAAGCAGCAATGGGACAACCACACACATTTCAGTTAGAATTGGATAAATAACCATACTTTTTCAATCAATAACATTTTCTGGCTGAGAAGTTCACACATTACGAACTTTCATGAATGAAGCCTTAACCCCCACCCTGTGAAATAGGTAAATGTACGCATTTTATAGATAGCTTCTCTGTACTCCAGTTTCCCTAAGTGATTTGTCCAATGTCACATAGCAAATCACTGACAGAGCCAAGAATAGAACCTCGACCTCACAGAATCATAGAACTGGAAGGGACCTCGAGAGGTCATCCAGTCCAGTCCCCTGCACTCAAGGAAGGACTAAGTATTACCTAGACCATCCCTGACAGGTGTTTGTCCAACCTGCTCTTAAAAATCCCCAATGATGGAGATTCCAAAACCTCCCTAGGCAATTTATTCCAGTGCTTAACCACTCTGACAGTTAGGAAGTTTTTCCTAATGTCCAACCTAAACTGCCTTTGCTGCAATTTAAGCCCACTGCTTCTTGCCCTATCCTCAGAGGTTAAGAAGAACAATATTTCTCCCTCCTCCATGTAACAACCTTTTATGTACTTGAAAACTTATCGTGTCCCCTCTCAGACTTCTCTTCTCCAGACTAAACAAACCCAATTTTTTCAATCTTCTCTCATAGGTCATGTTTTCTAGACCTTTAATCATTTGTGTTGCTCTTCTCTGGACTTTCTCCAATTTGTCCACATCTTTCCTGAAATGTGGCACCCAGAACTGGACACAATACTCCAGTTGAGGCCTAATCAGCGCGTAGAGCGGAAGAATTACTTCTCGTGTCTTGCTTACAATACTCCTGCTAATACATCCTAGAATGATGTTTGCTTTTTTTTGCAACAGTGTTACTGTTGACTCATATTTAACTTGTGATCCACTATGACCCCAAGATCCCTTTCCGCAGTACTCCTTCCTAGGCAGTCATTTCCCATTTTGTATGTCTGATTGTTCCTTCCTAAGTGGAGTACTTTACATTTGTCCTTATTGAATTTCATCCTATTTACTTCAGACCATTTCTCCAGTTTGTCCAGATCATTTTGAACCCCATGAATCCCAGTCCCATGCTGTTCCTGGGATAAGCCTCCCAACATTTGGATTCGTGGCTTAAAACTCTTCAGTCTGGAAGCCGGACTGTGACCTTGAAAAATCAGGCTCTCTTGTGAGGTTTTCAGCACTGGCTGGTTCCAGCTGGACTTGTGTTGTGCCACACAAAGAACACTTCTTTAAGGCATTGGCATGCACAAGCTAGCTGATTGTCAGTGAGTCTCAAAGGCTTGATGTTGGATGAAAGTGCACTATCAAATATTACTTTATTAAAAAGGGTACAAAACTGTCTGGATTCTGCACCAGAACCTTGAATCCTTAGGTCATTTAGCTCTTTCCTGGTCTGTATTGCACCAACTCAGCCCCATGACACTGTTTAGGGATGGAAATCCCAACCACTATTGCCCATGCCCTTATGTTACCCATGGATTCTAATCCTGCTTCCCTTAAAGTCAGAGCTCAGTTTCTCTCCAAGATGCGTATCAGTGATCTTCCTCAACCAAGAGGACTAGGACACAATTAAGGTTGTCTCAAATAGATGCCTACCTTAATGACAAAGTACAGAACAAGAAAAAAGCATGAAGTAGCAGTTGATAATACAAAACTGTACTTGAACAGCAGAGTACTGCAGAAAGAGCCCTAAAGAGGCTCAATCCAATTCTCGAAGAATCATGTAACCTTAGTAAGCCTTTCCTGTGACTCTCAGCTGCTCTGTATTCTTAGAGAATTGGTCATCATGCTTCATTATAGAGCCTTGTCCATCAGAATCCCCTTCCCTTCATTGCCCAACATTGTTGTCTTAAGAGTCCAGTCAAGTCAAGCATTTTAACCATTCAATAACTAAGGGAAGCATTGTGCAAATCCATGAGGGAACCAGGCAGCCCTTGCTCCTGGGGGCAGCCTGCAAGTATGTAGACTACCTCTAACTGGCCACAGCAGCAAAGTATGGGAGCAGCAACGGCCCCACTTACAGTCCTTAGCAAGGCATCTGACCTCTCCAAATTGGAAGCGATTAAACTTTATGCAAAGACGGTGTGGAAGGTCAAAATCAGAACTCTACGTTGGTGCAGCTAACATCTTCACTAGATGTTTACAGTCATTTGAACTGCCCTGATGTGGTTACACTGATGCATATTTCTTTACTAAGGGCATAGCAGAAAGCCTAAGACCAAAGTTCTGATTCTTGTGAAGTGGATGTGAGGCATTTACTCAGCTCAATACATCATTGTGGGGTGCATACTTGAGTCAATATATAATACAATTCACTTCTTCCTTCCTTCTTCCACATGCAACTCAACTTGATTACATTGGGGGTTGGGGGTGGAAGGGAGCTGCATAGAAACAAAAGCTAATTTCCTGTCTTTTATTGGCTTATGTTAAATCTCTCCTCTGTTGCTATTTCAGTGTTAAGATAGATACTGCTTTGCAATTAATAAAAGGTTTCCCCCCTCACTTTCGGTGATTACTTAGGCAAGTTGTTTCAGGAGGTTTGCATATAATCTCATTAAGCACACTGATTGTCTTCAGCACTTTTTGAACTCGCTTCATTACCATGTTAATGCAGATAGGGACCTGTAAAGGTGTTACTAGATATACGGCTCTTCTGAAGAAAAGCTACAGATCACTAATTATTAAAATCACCAATGTTCATACAGCAGATATTCAGACAGTCAGACACAGCTGTCACATATTAATACTCAGATCTAAACCCACTCAATACAGTTCTGGTTCCCTGTTCAGATCTACCCTTTTCTGATGCTGCTGAAGTCTGAGAGATTTAATTCCAACATGTCAAAAATTCTTATTTAA
Organism: Malaclemys terrapin pileata; assembly: GCF_027887155.1. Taxonomy (NCBI): domain Eukaryota; kingdom Metazoa; phylum Chordata; order Testudines; family Emydidae; genus Malaclemys; species Malaclemys terrapin. The sequence goes on from NC_071511.1 coordinate 119,328,755, forward strand.
AAACAGCCGATCTAATGAGATTTCAGCCATTTGAGGCCAGCATTTCAAAACAATGTCTCACTAGGTTTATGCCTGTTAATAGGATCCCAAACCTTACTTTGGCCTTGAATCTGAACCTCATCTTAAATCTCATCTGGATCTGGGGGCTCTTTTATATTTTATTGGAACTGGATTCCCAATCCCTGGTTTTATATTTTACCCAGGTTAAGCATTTTGAATAATATTTAATGATTTGAGAAGAGACACCATCTGTTTGTAAGGGAATTGTCAGCAGGGGAGGGACAAACAGAGGCTGAAAACTGAGAAAATGGTTAAAATAGCACCCATATGGCTTTTTAAAGCCACAGTGGTAGCATAGATTAAAGTCCATTTAGCAGGGGAAGGGGGTCTGTCAGATGCCTTTCACCAGCATTAGGTATCACTAATTTTATTCATATTTCAGATTTTTTTCATGCCCTTCTCCTCATGGCCCTCCCCTCTCCACTCCTGGAACGCTGATATTTTAATATGTGGACCACCCAGTCCAAAGCAGCTCTGTGATCCACAGGGCATCTATAGAAATAAAAAAAAAAAATGATACTATGAAAACTGAGCTGGGGAAAAGGCAAACTCCCTTCTTCTGCCTGATATCCTTTATGATTTGCACAAGGCAGTCACTTTCCTCATTTCTCTTAGGTTTTCATACTTCAGATGCTAATTCCAAACACCCCCTTAACTTTATGGGTGTTGGAAACCCACAACAAAACTTTGCTGCCTGGAACCATCTCTGTCAAAAGGCAGAAGAAATAAAGCTGGCATAGCTATGTTAGAATTTTGCTACCAGTTTATCACCTTGTGGCTTAATGTATAAGCTTCATGACTCACTCTGGGGATTGTGCTTGCTTTCTGGGTAACACGACCTCCTCTAGCTTTGTTCCTCCTAACAGTACAAATTGGTCATCCGCTAACACTGAAAGAAGCAACTCCCTTATTAGTCATATCTAGATATACAAAATTAATACCTGAGGCAGCAGTGGGCTAGTTAACACACCAGCTTCTGGTATGTGGCCATCCCACATTTCAGAGTAGTTTCATGGGGATCAGAGTTTCAAATCCATGAGACATCTGCATGATAGTCTCTAAACAAATCCCTCAACCTGAACACCCCACAAAACCTTTCTAGCAGTCTGGAGATTTGCACAACATGCAAATCCCAAGGGAATACAGGGGATGACGCTGAAAGAAAAATCCTTGACTTCAGGGAGGCCCAACTTTCAGCTGTGCCATATCTCATTATTTATCCATCATCATTATTTATACAGCAATTCATTATGTGCCCTTCACAACATGATCTGGCACATTATATAATTAAAAGCAATAGATCACATTATACTGTCTACAACAGGCAGCAAGAGTAACCAGGCAGATACACTGCTGCTCAGCCTTGTCCTTTACAAGTATCGCATGTTCCTGGCCTAGTACAAAACCAGAAGCCTGCACAGAAGCACGCTGGGTCTGAATAATCACTATTACACCGTATGCCCTTCTGCCCCCTCCAAAAAGATCTGAAGACCACATTGGTTCAACAGGTCACCGCAAATAGAATTTTAACTTCTTTTAGTAGGGGGGTTTGGGGCAGTAGCTGACATGTAGGCGATGGTAGAAGGGAGGGACAACAGTTGAGAGGCTGAGGCTGTTCACTGGTAACCTGCAGAGGGTCGGGGCCTTACTCGACTTACTAGTGAATCCAGTAAGCTCTACCTTGTCAACGGAGCCATTTCTATTTCATTTTTCTTGGTAAATCAAATCAATAGAACTTAACATGACATACTAGCTTTAATATGAGCTATTCAAATGGTCATTTACACCATTTATTGGTGGAATGCCACAATTTAATTCTCAAACAATGGGTGGTTTTTATGTTGAGCTCTGGCCTATACATAGCAGCCAAAAGTTCAATGTTATCAACAACTTCCTCTTGCACAGGAGGAGACCAGTGGTAGAAACGGTCTCACATCCAGCCATACCCAAACTTGAGAAGTCTGGATCTAATTCTGACCACATCCCCGGTGCCCGATCCTACCTCTAATTGGACAAAGCAAAACTGACTCCTATCAGACCTCTAAAACTTTGGGGGAAAGTTTGGCACTGGAGCCAAACTTTGCAGCTCAGGCCCATCTAATGAAGAACTGAGACCTGCTCACAATAATGCAAACGATGGAGTTGAGATTTTGGCATCAAGGTTCTCAAAATTCCAATACGGGGTGGAGCACAGTAGCATAGCCTATCAATCATCCCTGAAAGCAGAGGAAGTTGATCATCTGCAATATGCCTTAGGGCATTTCTGCACTGCATCAGGGAGCAAGTCTCCAAGCCCAGGTCCACAGATCAGTGCTTGCAGGGCCTGTGCCTTTGCTCCAAAAATAGCTGTGAAGATGCAGCTTTGACACTGCGGCTCAGGCTGGAGCTCTGGCACTCAAGCCCACTCAACTTCCCCCAGCAAACCTAAGTCTGTTGACCCAGGCTTGGAGGCTCCTGCCACTGGCTGTGTAGACATACCTTAATTCTTCTCAAGATCTCAGGACACCCTTAGTAGCCACATAGCTATCCATCTTTTTCTCTCCCATCCTAGTAAGGTGGATATTGCAGTACCTCTAGCTCCCACTTTAAAAAAAAAAACAAAAACATTTAAAGGCATATCAACATGTTCCTGTAGCTGCATGTAATTTTATTTTTCCATCTGACCTGAAATATAAGGGAGACATGGCAAAAAATTCCAAATGCCCTCTGTGTAAACATCTCCATTGACATCAGCAGCTGTAAAGCCACCAAAATAATCTTCATTTGGAAACACCTGCAAAGACATTTAAGAATGTATCACTGTAGGAGAAATCCATGTTGTTTGTACAAAAAATACTGGAGTCCCTTCTTTAGATTGTTTCCTTAAGAGACCATCAGCTGAAAGAAATAAGAGATAGTATGCCAGTTACCAGCATCAGGATGCTAAACCACATGAAGCCAGTCTCACCCCACAAGCAGTGGTGACTAATATGATCCAGGGGAGATGATTTAACAAGTTTATTCATGTAACAGGATGGGTGGTTGCTATATCTCCCCACTTCTTACACACTGTAGGAATTCTCTCATTTCAGAGGAATTCTGTCTCGAAGTTTCTCATAGAAATAAAGGATCTAAAGGTTTGACACAGATATACTCATGTTGTAGATATTTATATAGGCTGTGCATGCGCTTCTTACATACATGTTTGCAAAGAAAGTATTACTAGCATATGTAGATTCTGCAGTCAGCAATTGACTCAACTCTGAAAAGCTAATTTAACTGTGATTAGTTAATAAACAAAACCCACAATATTCATAATACAGCATTAAAGTAATTCTGTTGTGCAATTTCTATACAGGATGAAAGGAAAACTGTGCAAGACAAAGCCACACTTAATTAGCCTTTGGATATTACTCTGGTGTTAGACACTCAATCTACAGATTTGGTGTCAGCAAGACTCACCAGGACACCCAAAAAACCTTGATTTTATATTAGATATAAAAAACTATATTAAAAGAATGTTAAAGTTTCAAAGTCAATCACTCAAGAGTTTGGAAATGTCTTGGGCAACCTTAATTCAGCCCTCTTGCACCAATGCATTATCGTATACTATTTTTTTCCATAGGACCCAGGCCTCCTTCTGTGCACAGTATGGACAATGCTCACTATTGAGCAACTATTCAATATTTTGCTTTATCCTCATTGTTCAATATGTGACCCCACACCCATACCTCGGCTGCAGTGCACCATTCAAATGCTGCAATGAAAACAGAATGGAACAGTTTCCTTCTGGGCTTTTCTATGGCACTCATCACTTTAGTATCCAAGTGTTTCACAAGCATTCATTTTTATGTTCACAAGTCCTCTCTGAGCTGGTGTGGGATTATCCCCATTTTACAGATGGGAAATTGGGCAGAGAGAGATTAAAGTAAAAAGTTTCCACTAATTTTGGGTGCCCATTTTGAGACCATTTAGGGCCCATTTTTCAGAGTACTTACTAGTATATCGCAGGTCATATTTTTAAAGTACAACTCCCGTTGTCTTCAAGTGCAGATGTAGGTACTCTGCACATCTGCAAATCAGATGCCATAATCTCAAATTGGGCACCCAGAAAATCAAGAACACAGCCAGTGATGGAAGCGACTCACCTAACATAACAATAGCAACTGTGGCAGAGACAGGTATAGAATCTAATTCCTCAGGGCAGTATTCAACTGCCTTAACCACGAAACCCTTCTTACAGTCCTCTCTCTGCCTCATTCAATACACACCTTTCAACTTCTGCAATAAATGGGGCAAGAGCCCCACAGACAACAGCCTTTCACTAGATAAACCACAGTCATTCTTTGCACTGAATGAGGCAGGAGTCCTGTAGAAAAAAAGTTAAGTGATCACGTGATTAAAGGCTCTGTCATATGCATTCACAGAAGGGGCCCAAATTAAGGCTGTCCAGGCAACCTTAATTCTAGCATTTTCTAATTTGAGTGCTTGACTTGGCAATCTTAATATTCTTCTGAAACTGAAGGAGACAACTTCCATCATGTGGACGATATTAGCATCCACAGGGTTCGAACTTTTAGATTCGCCACCACACAGACATCTGCTATTTGAGCTAACAGAGTAGCCAATAGCACTCTTGGTTTCCTTGCAGGGCAGGGGCTGACTGGAGGTAGGGTCTGGCTGGAGGCAGGGTCTGGCTGGAGGCAGGGCAAGGGGTGCCGGGCTGGCTAGAGACGGGCTGGCTGCAGGCAGAGAGTGCGGGGTTGGCTGCAGGCAGGGGCTGGCTGCAGGCAGGGCAGGGGGTGCGGGGCTGGCTGCGGGCAGGGGCTGGCTGCGGGCAGGGGCTGGCTGCTGCTGCAGGCAGGGCAGGGGGTGCAGGGCTGGTGCGGGCAGGGCAGGGGGTGCAGGGCTGGTGCGGGCAGGGCAGGGGGTGCAGCAGGGGCTGGCTGCAGGCAGGGGCTCCCTTGCTTCTACCACCCTGGCCCTTTAAATAGCTGCTGGAGCCCTGGGGAAGCAGCAGGGCTCCAGCGGCTATTTAAAGGGCCGGGGCGGTAGAAGCAAGGGGAGCCCCGGACTTTTTAAATAGCCCCCAGAGCCCCGCAGCCCTACCCCAGGGCTCCAGAAGAGGGGCTCTGGTGGCAATTTGGGAGCCCCAGGCCATTTAAATTGCCCCCTGGGGAAGCCGGACGCCCCGGTATTCAGGGGAATCGCCTGAATTGGCCTACAGCCGGCCCTGCACCTGGCTACTGGGACAGACCTGCTGAGCCCCACATCCGTAGGCTGGAGTATGCCCACTGCAGATGGAGGCCGTGTCTACACTACAGGTGCTACAGCAGCACAACTACGGCACCATGGCTATGCCACTGTAACCCTGTAGCATAGATGCAAACTGCAGCAACGGAAGGGGGTTTTCCATCGCTGTAGCAACACCAGCTCCCCGAGCAAGGTGAAAGTATTCTTCCATCGACCTAGCTGCATCTACACTGGGGGGTTCGCGTAGCATAGCTACAGGATTCAGGGGTGTGGATTTTTCATAAGTGCAGACCAGGCCGGAATCTTTGGGAAATTTAGCTGCCAAACTAACTAAGCTCTACTGAGCATGGGCAAATAGAGATATTTCAAAGGCTTATAACTTAGCCAAATTAAGGTGTCTCCCCACTCCCCCTAGGAATAGCAAAACACACATCCTTGACAGCAGGACAACCCCATACCACATGTTATGTCCCTGCTTCAAATCATGGAGACATTACAACTTCCTGGTGAAATAGTTGTAAGAATTATTTTATCATGGGGAAAAACACATTTTTCTCTAACCTTGTTCTTGATAATGGCCAAACCATTTTTGCTGAAGCTTTCCAAAAACATTCAGCCTGGGGCAGACACTCAGCATGGAAAATATCAGTCCAAACCGTTAAAATTTGGCCAAGTTATAAGCAACTTGAAAACAAGATAACGCTTGGCAATCTTAACTATAGGCAGCACTGCCAGCTCTGCCTATAATATGAATAAACAAATGATAGAAACAACCGTTTGACTTTGTCTGAGACAGCACCACCTGCAGGAGGAAAGAAAGAAAGAAAACCTAGCCTCAAGAAAACCTGCAACATCTGAAAGTGAAGTTTGTGATAATCTAAAACGATTTAATTGAAGGTCCAAGTCAACCAAATCTATCAACAGTCTTCAAGCCTGATATGCTGCCACAGAGCCAGACCAGCCTAGGCAAGGAGCAAGTTCTACTAATAAAGCCCCAAAATCCTTGCATCACACTTTGACCACACTTCTTGCATGGTGACAGCCGACCATGCCCATGTAGAGACCCATTGTCTTCAGTGATGGGGGCTCAGTGCTGCCACCGCAGTCCTACCATGCGCAAGATGCTGCAGGATTGGGGCTTAAGGCTATTCGGATACAGATATAAATGTGTTAGTCTCCAAGGTGCCACAAGTACTCCTGTTCTTTTTGAGGATACAGACTAACAGGGCTGCTACTCTGAAACCTATTCAGATACAGTTACCTCTAGGGCAGTATTTGCTACTAAGCTGATGTATTGTCATAGAGATTTCAGTCCCCTGTCATGTGACACAGCAACTCCTAGATTGGGGTGTTGTTGTAGCCATGTTGGGCACAGGATATGTGAGAGATATTACCTTGCCTGTCTTGTCTCTCCCAGCAACTCCTAACCAGCCTCAGTAGTTAACACTGAGGGATAGAGAAAACTGCTTGTTTGCCTGTACCTAAACAAAGGAGATAGCAAATCTTTTAAAAGATTTGCCGAGTTTCAGCGGTTTCCTAGGGCAACTGCAAGAATTTATTCTCATCAGCTTTAGACATATTAAAAAAAAAATCACAATAATTTGTAAACACAAAGATCAAACGTCTTACAAAAGGCTGCTTTGTGTTACAACAAGCTTGCAGAAAAAACTCGCAAGGCATCGGAAAATAAGGAAGTTTTGTGCAGCGGCACTGCCCCCTAACGTACAACACAGGAATTTCAAGAAAAAACCTTTTAGTATTGGTCAAAGTTCTCCATTTTCCTTGATCTTTTCTCTAGCAGTTCCCACCAACTATTCAGCCATTTATCAGACAATTTCCTGCTACTAAAAGAACTCAATAATAATAGGGAATTTCAATTATCCCCATATTGACTGGGTACATATCACCTCAGGAAGGGATGCAGAAATAATTTTCTTGACACCTTAAATGACTGCTAAGATCTTGGAGCAGCTAGTCCTGGAACCCACAAGAGGAAAGCCAATTCTTGATTTAGTCCTAAGTGGAGCACAGGATCAGGTCCAAGGGGTAAATATAGCTGGACTGCTTGGTAATATTGACCATAATATAATTAAATTTAACATCCCTGTGGCGGGCAAAACACCACAGTGGCCCAACACTGTAGCATTTAATTTCAGAAAGGGGAACTACACAAAAATGAGGAGGTTAGTTAAACAGAAATTAAAAGGTACAGCACCAAAAGTAAAATCCTTGCAAGCTCCATGGAAACTTTTTAAAGACACCATAATAGAGGCTCAACTTAAATGTATACCCCAAATTAAAATACATAGTAAGAGAACCAAAAAAGAGCCACCGTGGCTAAACAATAAAGTAAAAGAAGCAGTGAGAGGCAAAAGGGCATCCTTTAAAAAGTGGAAGTTAAATCCTAATGAGGAAAATGGAAAGGAGCATAAACTTTGGCAAATGAAGTATAAAAATATAATTAGGAAGGTCAAAAAACCAATTTGAAGAACAGCTAGCCAAAGATTCAAAAAAAAATTTGCTATTACTTTTTAAGTACATCAGAAGCAGGAAGCCTGCTAAACCACCAGTGGGGCCACTGGACCATCGAGATAATAAAGGAGCACTCAAGGACGATAAGGCCATTGTGGAGAAACTAAATGAATTCTTTGCATCAGTCTTCACAGCTGAGGATGTGAGGGAGATTCCCAAACCTGAGCCATTCTTTTTAGGTGACAAATCTGAGGAACTGTCCCAGATGGAGGTGTCATTAGAGGAGGTTTTGGAACAAATTGATAAACTAAACAGTAACAAGTCACCAGGACCAGATGGTATTCACCCAAGCAGGGCCGTCCTTAGGATTTAAGGGGCCCTACGCAGTAATATTAAACTGATGCCCCTATGCCCAATGGCAGCCCGGGGGTTGGGGGAGGGATGAGACCGCAAAGGATACCGAGACTCCCAGCCCACCTCACAACGGCGGAGAGTCACAGTTCCCCACAGAGACCCCCGTACCCTCTCCTCACGCAGAATGCATGGCACTGGAGCATTCAGCTCTGTGAATACAGCCCCTGCCTAAGGAGCCTGCAGTGCGCACTGGGTATCCGGGAGCCGACCCGCTCTGCAGTGGGTGAAACTGCCGCTTGGGGAGGCTAGCTCCCCAGCCCACCTCTTCTGCCTATGGCCCCACCCATACTCCACTCCTACTCCGCCCCAGGCCCCACCCCACTCTGCCCAGGCCCCACCTTCTCCCCACTGTCTCCCTCCTCTCTTCCAGCCAAATCCCTGAATCCAAATAAAGCAAATGACATTTGAAAAAAAACACTCTTCTGCAATTTCTTTCTAAAGAAAATGAAGCACGTTTTTCATTGCAAGCCAGATGGTGAAGACTGGACATGCAGAAGGTACCTAATTAAAAGCACTTAAACTTAGGAATAAAAAATGTCAGTCACAGGTTTTTTGATATGCCCTGAAGTTTGTCACAGATTTATTTGCAAAACCTTTATAGTAAGGTTGAGTCAGCTGTATTACTGAACATAACATTAAATATTATGGAATACATGATGCAGCTCGTCTCTGTTTTACATTTTCTTAATCAGTATTTCTGAGCTGATTTTATATTTTAAATGTACCCTTAAGCCTTCATAAAGTAACCATTCCAGATTACTATATATTTAACTCACTGAAACAAAGTCATTATTTTAAATTAATCAGTCACAGAGGTTAGTGTGTTCATAACAATGTTCACTGCTTTTAGAAAAAGGGAACACTAAGTTACTTTGTGTGATCTCCATAACAATAGACATGTTTATGAAATGTCACCAACTTTAAAAAATATGTTTCCAAAGATTTTAGACATAACAAAGAATTTTATATCTTACTAGGTACTGATTTTGCTGAAGGATTCTCTTAAAACTAGTTCATCAGATAGTCAGAAGTAAAGGAAGGGAAACTTTTTGTCCAGCTATCTGGAAGGAAAGGGGTGTTGTCCCTTTAAGGGCTCTCTTCAAGGTGAGGGGGTGAAAGGAGAAAGGGATGGACAGAAAGGACAGGAAGACTTTGGAAGCAAGGTTTTTTTTTGCTATTTAAAATTAAAATGTGTATTTTAGATAAGGGTGGTCTTTTGAAGGATTTATTTAAAAAAAACTATATGTCTGAAGATCCAAGCATTTAAGGTAAAGATGATTGTGCATCGGGGCTCAAAAGGGAGCTTGATAGATTCATGGAAGATAGGTCCATTAATGGCTATTAGCCAGGAAGGGCAGGAATGGTGTCCCTAGCCTCTGTTTGCCAGAAGCTGGGATTGGGTGACAGGGGATGGATCACTTGATGATAACCTGTGTGTTCATTCTCTTTGGGGTACCTGCCATTGGCCACTGTCAGAGGACAAGATACTGGGCTCGATGGACCTTCGGTCTGACCCAGTATGGCCGTTCTTATGCATCAAAAAATCAATGCAAGGATTTTTTAGAGATGTGATTTTATAATCTTCACCAACTCACTAATGAAATATTTTTAAAGCAAATTTTAAACTAAGGTTCTGTAGACTAACATGTTCTGAGTAAATATTACAGTAATGCACAATTGTTTTTGTCGGTAAATTTAAAAACTGACAGTATATACCCGGGGGTTGGCAAACGCCTGTTAAATGACTTCATTACCACTTGAATGACTCTTTAACAGTTTCAATGTTGTGCTAATAGGTCTGGCAGGCTGGAAGGCTTTTTCACTTTTAAGTTACTAGATTCCCTCTGGAGCCAGCTGTGGGAGACTGCAGGAAAGGTCAGAACAGGGATAGGAAGTGCCGGGAGTGTGGACACTAAGACCCAGTGGTGCCCCAAATTTTCAGGTGCCCTACGTAGCCGTGTATGCCTAAGGATGGCCCTGCACCCAAGAGTTCTGAAGGAACTCAAATGTGAAATTGCAGAACTCCTAACTGTAGTCTGTAACCTATCACCTATATCAGCTTCTGTACCAAATGGCTGGAGGATAGCTAATGCGATGCCAATTTTTAAAAAGGCCTCCCAAGATGACCCCAGCAATTACTTCAGTATTGCGCAAACTGGTTGAAACTATAGTAAAGAAAAAAATTGTCAGACACATAGATGAACATAATTTGTTGGGAAATAGTCAACATAGTTTCTGTAAAGGGAAATCATGCCTCACCAATCTACTAGAATTCTTTAAGGGGCCAACAAGCATGTGAACAAGGGGATCCAGTGGATATAGTGTATTTAGATTTTCAGAAAGCCTTTGACAAGGTCCCTCGCCAAAGGCTCTTAAGCAAAGTAAGCAGTCATGGGATAAGAGGGAAGCTTCTCTCATGGATTGGTAACTGGTTAAAAGATAGGAAACAAAGGGTAGGAATAAATGATCAGTTTTCAGAATGGGGAGAGGTAAATAGTAGTGTTTCCCAGGGGTCTGTATTGGTCCCAGTCCTATTTAACATATTCATAAATGATCTGGAAAAGGGGGTAAACAGTGAAGTGGCAAAATTTGCAGATGATACAAAACTATTCAAGTTAGTTAAGTCCCAAGCAGACTGCAAAGAGCTACAAAAGGATCTCTCAAAATTTGGTGACTGGGCAACAAAATGTCAGATGAAATTCAATGTTGATAAATGCAAAGTAATGCACATTGGAAAACATAATCCTAACTATACGTATAAAATGATGGGGTCTAAATTAGCTGTTACCACTCATGTAGAGACCAACCAAAGACGTGAATTTAATATTCTACAACAGAATCCCAAACACAAGTAAACACCTGCAGTGCTTCAAAGATGCCTGTCTTTCAGTGGAACATGCCCATCTTTTGTGCACCAGACTAGAGTGGTTGTTCCTGTCTTCTGCAAACCCCTTTCTGTTGTTGTTCTAGTTACATTTCTCCCATCACCCTTTTATTTTGGGGGCAACTTGTAAGTGGCTCCACGAAGTCTATGGGCCTACATGTAAATCTGCTACTGGCAGTGGAAGCAGAGTATAATAAGCATAGGTCTCTGACTCGAGTTACGTTTTGGGGGCACTAACATACGTCTGTGGGCAGAGTTCCACTGGGAGGTGTCTGCTGTCTCTGTACAGTTTCCTGTGGATAGTGAGAGGATAAGAAATTCTCTGTTCATTGTCCCCGATGGTAATTTGCAAATCCTGATGGTCAGCCTTCCCATTTTAAATGAGAGTAGGGGTTAATACTATCCATGAGGCCAAAGCTTATACTAAAAGACCTCAAAAGGTCAGCAGCAACAGAAATAGACTAAAGAAATGAATGATCTTTAGAAAATGCCCAGGTTTGGCAGACTGTTTCGCACCCTTATAACTTGCAAGTTCAATCAGTTGATTTAGTGAGAATCATTTTTTCCATATATTTGAATCAACCAAGGTCTAAATGGGGGACGCAGAGAGAGAGACAGAAAAATGATTCATGCAGGAAACTAAAAATGCTGTGGGCTTCATTGCATTAGTGTAATTAAAAATAACTCTGCATGAACCTATCTTTAAGATTCTTTCTTATGGAAACAATTTTAAAAAATAAAAAATCAGGAGACTAAATTTGTGTGAAATGGATGTAACTTTGGGACCAAAATGAGAGCAATGCCTCTTGACATGTGGGAGAGTTGAAAGGTATGTGTGCTTGTATAGATAATCAGCAAGGGGTAGAAAGTCATCTTAGTGATTAAGTAGTAGAGCTGCATGGATAAATGATTTTTTAGTTCCAAAAAAATTAATTTACAGAAAAGAAAATCAGTTTAGGTTGAACCAAAACTTTTTGGAATTTTTGGTGAATCAGAGAGCTGGAAATTTTTGTTTTGGGTTGAATAAAATGTTTCATTTGACTCAAAATTAAATGTTTTGATATGGGCCATTTTTAATCTTTTTAAATAAAACCAAAGGAAATGAAGGGCTAGATTCACAAAAACAAATATGACCCCCCCCCCCGCCCCCCACTTCCTGTTCTAAACTGCTGTTTGATGCTGAATTTTGGTGAGTGGGTGTGTGAGGGTTGGGGGAGGGGGAGTGGCTTGATTCTGATATAGTGTTTTTAAATCAGACTGCACTCCTGCATGATTAAAAGGCACCACAGCACGCTGGTATGAAAGACTGTATAATTATCGATTGATAAAGTATTGTGAAGTTACACATTTTTTAATACTGTATGTCTGAGTATGAAGAAACAAATTAGTAGAGCTATAGTTTGTGCACACCATGTCCAGGTACCCCTGCTGTCTCTTATAATTAACTGTAAGTCAGACACTTGGAATTTCAAATCACTCCTCCACAAAGAAAGAGCTGAGCCTTACTCTAAGCAGGCAGATTCTGCTGAACCTAATACTTTTCAATTGATGTTAATCCTTTAAGATTCCCCGTGTAATTAGATCAGGTCCTGAAACATAAACCCTTGTATCAGAGGCCTGGTATGATGCCTAAGGCCTGAACTAAATTAATGGTCAAGACTTTGTTAACATAAAGCAAAGTTAAGCTGTGAGCAAGAGGCAGGCCCAGCTCAGAGTCTGGCAAGAGAGGGCTGATGTTGCAAAAACACACACACCTAAAAGGTACTGGACACTAGAGATATAAACATATGCCAGGATGGTACCAGAACACTCCGACACTAGCACATTCCACACAGATAACAAGGAACATGCTGACCCATCCTAAAGACGGGCAAAAGGGTAATATGATGGATTGGGTTGGTTTGACCGAACTAACATGTACAAGGTGATAGGTGGCACCTTACTACGGTGAGGGGTTGTTTTGAGGGGTTGTTGTGGCACCTTACTACGTAGAGGGGCTGTTTTAACTTTTTCTTCCATTTGGTTAGGGACTGAGTGGGGGAAGAGTTGTTAAGTACAAGGGACTCAATATTTGGAGAAGTAGCCTGGTAGAGAAACGGGCAGGGGGTTGGGATCCAGTGTTTATTAAAAATTTTAATCCTGGCTCAAACACTGATTTGTTGTGTGGTCTGGTACAAGTTATCACAAATGAAGTTCCCCTAAAACAGCAATTTAATCTGCCCATGTGGAGCCAATGCCTTTAACAGAACTTCATGCCAGTGTAAACGTCGATCTGCATAGATCAAATTGCATGGTTAGGAGCTTAGAGTGTAAACTTGTTGATAAAGTGATTGTCTTTAGTTGTCGATTGAGGATCTTGCCACATATATAGATGCCCAGGAATAATAGCAACTGTGCCTCAGTTTCCCTATATGTAGGGGGGATAATTATATTTCACTGTGAGGGCACCAGGAATATAGTGTTTTGAACGTGTGTACATATGCACATTATGCAGCTATTAGACAGTCTGTGTAGGTGTGTGCAGGCAAACATAGGTACATATCACTGAGGACTAAACCGGTGAGGTTTTTAAAAGCAGCCACATATGATTAGCTTTCTCCTTCTGAAAGTTAATGCTCTGTTACAGTTTACAAAACTAATTCCTCTATGCATTTCACTCTGGCAACATGCTTCAAACTTCGTAACATAATTTACAAAATCAAGTCTGAGCCACGAGTGCAAAGCGGCCTATGAAAAAATATCTAGCAAAGTTTCCGCAGGTTTGGTGCTCTCAGTAACAGCTGAATTGAATGTTGTGAAACTTTGTTTTAAAAAATGTTTCTGCTTGTATGATAAACATCAGCCCCAGGGGTAATTGAGGAGAACGTTTTAAATGTTTGGAAAGAGCTGCTTAGATAATATCTTTTACTGGGCCAACTTCTGTTGGGGAAAGAGGAGACAAGCTTACACAGAGATGTTCTCCAGGCTAGCCTCGGCCAACATTTTTTTTTTCAAGCGGGGGTGCCTAAAACCCCTTAAGTTGGGGTGTGTGTGAGAGATTTAGGGTGCTTACTTGGAAAGCCTGGGCCTTAACTAAGCAGACCACTTGTTCGCTATTAAACCACCAGAGCATCCTGCTTTTCAAGGATTTATCCCTCCTCGGGCAAAACCAGGCGTGGTTTTGGACGGTCTGGGACAGGGGCTGCCCTTTTGAAGAGCGCCCCGCTCCACCCCCAACAGTGTGACCAATGTCATGCTGGGCCGGGGGGGGGGGCAGAGCAGCACACGCTTATAAATGGGTCTCCCCGCCCCCAGCCTGACCTGCCAGGCACCCGTGAGGCCCAGGTCCCACCGGCGAGGGCAGGGTCACGCCATTCCCGAAAGACCGGGCATGTCCACTGTGGTGGCAACAGAGGAGGGGCCGCCGTAGCCGTAACCTCGTTGTGCCTCAGTTTCCCCACCCGGGACGCAGAGACGCGAACGGCTCCCCTGGCCTTGCCGAGGGGCGGGGCAGCAGTTCATGGCTGTAACGCCCCAGCACGTGCACAGGCCCCCTCAGGCGCCACGTCTCTACCGCGGTCCCAGCAGCGCGGAGGGGACACGCGCCTCAGGTAGCCCCCCCCCCCACCAACGACACGGGAGGGGAGGAGCTTGGCGTTCTACCTCATCCGCCGACGCCACGAAGGTACCCGGATGAACCAGCTCTCGCGCGCGCTTCGCTGCCGTCACGTGGCCACCCAGAGCGGCTCCCTCCCGGCCTCGTGCCCTTTGACCAGCGGCGGGCACGTGACCGACTCGGCCTTTCGCCCCCCTCCCTCCCCCCAGGGGAAGTCTCGCGATTGTTGGCCCCCGCGGCTCCTGGCTCCGTGTGTCGCGGGGAGGAGGAAGCGGCCCAGGCCTGACGGGACCGAGCGCGGCGCGGACCCCCTCCCGCGGCCAAGGTGAGAGGAAGCGGCTATTAACCCTTCGCGCGCAGCCGGGAGGAGGCCGAGCCGAGACCCGGCCCCGCCCCGCCCCCCACCGGAGGCTGCTCCGGGGCTTCCCGGCCCGACCCCTTCTCCTCCCGCCCCTCAGGTTTCAGCCCCCGCCTGGCAGGCTGGGCCGTGAGACCCCCCCCCCGGCCCGGAATTCCTCTGGCCTAGGCCCAGCACATCCCTCTCCCTCCGCCCCGCCCCGCTCACCCCCACGGGCCCCCCGCCCCGCTCACCCCCACGGGCCCCCGCCCTGCCCGCCCCGCCCGCCCCGCTCACCCCCACGGGCCCCCGCCCTGCCCGCCCCGCTCACCCCCACGGGCCCCCCGCCCCGCTCACCCCCACGGGCCTTAGCCCCACCCCCAAAGGCCCTAGCCCCTGCCCCGTTCTCCCCTCTGCTCCATTCACCTTCCATAGGTTTCAGAGCAGCAGCTGTGTGAGTCTGTATCCGCCCAAGGGACAGGAGTCCTTGTGGCACCTTAGAGACTAACAAGCTTATTAGAGCATAAGCTTTCGTGGACTACAGCCCACTTCTTCGGATGCATATAGAGTGGAGTAAATATTGAGGAGATGTGTGTGTAAAATATATCTCCTCAATATTTATTCCATTCTATATGCATCCGAAGAAGTGGGCTGTAGCCCACGAAAGCTTATGCTCTAATAAATGTGTTAGTCTCTAAGGTGCCACAAGTACTCCTGTTCTTTTCACCTCCCATAGACAGGTTTCAGAGGAGCAGCCGTGTTAGTCTGTATCCGCACAAGGGACAGGAATCCTTGTAGCACCTTAGAGACTAACACATTTATTTGAGCATAAGCTTTTGTGGGCTACAGCCCACTTCATCGGATGTATAGCCTGGAACATATAGTGAGAAGATAGATAGATATACACACACATACAGAGAACATCAAAAAGTAGAAGTAGCTATACCCACTGTAAGAGGCTAATTAAGAGGCTCTCTGGTCACTCAGTAACAGACTTAAAGGTGGCAATTTTGCAACAGAAAAGCTTCAACAACAGACTCCAATGAGAAACTGCTGAGCTTGAATTAATATGCAAACTGGATACCATTAACTTGGGTTTGAATAGAGACTGGGAGCGGCTGGGTCATTACACATATTGAATCTATTTCCCCATGTTAAGTAACCTCACGCCTTCTTGTCAGCTGTCTAAAATGGGCTATCTTGATTATCACTACAAAAGTGTTTTTTCCCCTGCTGATAATACCTTATCTTAATTAATTAGCCTCTTACAGTTGGTATGGCTACTTCCTCCTTTTCATGTTCTCTGTATGTATATATATATCTTCTCACTATATGTCCCATTCTATGCACCGGATGAAGTGGGCTGTAGCCCACGGAAGCTTATGCTCAAATAAATTTGTTAGTCTCTAAGGTGCCACAAGTACTCCTGTTCTTCTTCCATAGACTCTAACTCAACCATCTTGTGCCCCTCCCCCCATCTTTCTCCCCTCTCCCCAGAGCCTAGGGTTAACCTTTCCTCCCTCCCCCCTTCCACTGCCTGTGCTCAGAGTTCCCATTTACCTCCTCTTCCCCTAGCCCCAGTCCCTGGGTTGGGAAGGAGGTGCATGCTGTAAACTGTCATGCAGGAGTATTACTTGTGAAAGTAGAGGAAGGCACATTCCATTAAAATTGCACTGCTCTGAATTTATGAATTAGTATGTCAGCCTCTCCATTTTCTTTGTATTCTGTCCCCTAGGAGTTCTACTCGTAGAACGCTCTACAAGCACACAACAAATAGACTGTCTCTGGCTCAAAGAGCTTACAGGCTTCACCAATCCATCTGTGACTAAAGGCTAGTTTTGTCTCCATAACATGATGCCCTATGCAGAAGACATTTGAAGGAAAGGCTAAAATTACATTAACTTTAAAAAAAAAGTGTGTGTTGTTATATAAAAAGTGGCTTAAAGCAAGATAATAGAACATTAAGTGAGGCTGATATCATTGTCTCATGTAAGAGTTGTGTATACACATCTAAAGAGACTGAGAACGTGAAGATGATGCTGTTTATTAGTGGAAAGGCAAAATTATAATGCCTGGGACCTCAGAATATTTTGAAGATATGAATCATTACATGCTAAGTGTTAAAGATAGTGTTAGCATTGGCCTGCTAAAGCCAGGGTTGTGAGTTCAATCCTTGAGGGGGCCATTTAGGGATCTGGGGCAAAAATCTGTCTGGGGATTGGTCCTGCTTTGAGCAGGGGGTTGGACTAGATGACCTCCTGAGGTCCCTTCCAACCCTGATATTCTATGATAGTGTCACTATTGTATACACACAACTTGTAAATTACTTATTTCAAGGATTTTTTTTTTGTTGGTTTTGATCAGAATTAGTATGACAGTGCGTGAGTGGTTATCCACTGAAATAGTGTAATACTAAAATTAGTGTGTTGGGTGTCCATCTATGATAGCTGTAACATCTTTTTAACCATTTACAAGTTCAGTTTTATTTTCACTACAAAAGAGTTTATCAAAGCAGTTTTGCAACTTTCTGTTCTAAGGTTTACTTCTTTTCCAGATGTCAGAAGATCTTGCAAAACAGCTAGCTAGCTATAAAGCTCAGCTCCAGCAAGTTGAGGCTGCTCTTTCTGGGAATGGAGAAAATGAAGACCTACTAAAATTAAAAAAAGATTTACAGGTGAGGATTGAGGGAATTAGAAACTGAGATCTTTCTATCATGAGTAATGTCAGCAAAAATGCCATCACTTTCTCTCAGGCAGAGACATAGCTTGTTGCTGGGTATTTGCACTTTAACAAAAATAATAAATACTTGTCAGGGTTATTGCAAAATGTAAGTTAAAGGTTTGTTTTATGGTCTCAGATTGCTTGAAGAGACGGTGGTATAGCTGGCAGTCCCAAAGTTTGGCCTGTCTTTTTAAGTTTATTAATATTCATGGTTTTTTTAATGCTTTTTTAAAAATTCACTGCTATATGATTTGTTTTTAAAAAAAGATGTTAGTACTTCACCATCAAGAAGAAGAAGAGTTCTTATTTGAGATGTGCAAGGCTTTGGCTGAAACACTTAAATAATATTGCCTCCCTTTTAAAAAAAGAGAAGGCTAAAAAAAATTCACGTCTTAGCTTAAGTTGATAGTGACCACACTGTTGCATTGCACATGCAGGCTGAAGGAAGAATTTGCGGAAAGAACCCTTTTAGCTTCCAAAGGATTGGAGAAAGAACTATGAAAAAATATGCAAATAGTCTTTTTTTTTTTTTTTCTTTTTACTATACACAGTTTTGTACCTTTTATAAACAACCTTTCCAAATCTTCATCAGTGGCCTTTTTGTGGTATTAGAAAATGGTGGTATAGTAAATTGTAGGCATCAAATTTGATAACCTTGTAATTGAATCTAATCTCCACTCACATCTGCATTTTTTAAATAAAGCCATTGCATGCTACATTTAAACTATGTAGCTATTTCCATTTGTCACGACATTTGGGCTAACCTGAGCACTGAATCTCTCCACATATATTTATGTTGAATAACTCAAATCAGCATCAAATTAGTCATTATGCACACTTTCAAGCACATCCATAAATCAAGTATCAGAGGGGTAGCCGTGTTAGTCTGTAGCCACAAAAACAACGAGGAATCTGGTGGCACCTTAAAGACTAACAGATTTATTTGGGCATAAGCTTTCGTGGGTAAAACCCACTTCTTCAGATGCTTATGCCCAAATAAAACTGTTAGTCTTTAAGGTGCCACCAGACTCCTCGTTGTTTTCACATCTAGAAAGATAGCTGAAATACCTTTACAGCATAAGTCTGAAATCCTGCCATACCTTAGCCTCCCACTGGCTTTTTAATAGAAGTTCTGGGTATGTAAGGAATGCCAGATTTGTTATAAAGTATCAAATGTGCCACCACCTGGAATATGTTTAGACTTAAGCTCATAACCAGTTATTTTTTGTTGATCGATAAAAGCTACTCAAAGTCCTCTTTAGACCCACTTTGGACAATGGCATGAACACCTTCAACTTGATTAAAAAGGCCTTTTATCACTTCAGGCAACAAAATTGGCACATAATTGTGCCTGTATTTAATGTTTTCTTAAATGTTAGCGTATGGGTGCAAAATACTACTTTGTTATTGCTAGAGAGAGAGAGAGAGAGAGAGAGAGAGCACTATGGCAGCCAAGTTATTATTCACAAACCTTAAGTAGATAAAACTACCCACTGCAGCATTCAGAAGCTGCTGCTGCTTGAAGAAATGGTAACAATAACAATACAACTCAAAAACAAGCTAAATCAATGTCTTCTATAATAAGCTTTAGATTTCCTTTTAAATGTAAAAGTCTTGTGTCCACAGGGAACTTTGTAGTATAATGAGACTGTACTTTATTGCACGTTCTTAAAAGCATGTGTATATTTTTAAAATCCAGAGCAAAACTCATATTTCTAATACCAATACAAGGTCTACTTTGATGTGTGGAAATCATTGATGTGAAAGGACAACTTGGAAAAAAAAATTAAATGCTTTCTGCACAGAATAGGGAAGATGTTTGCGTTCCCATCTCCAAAAGTTTGCTACCCATACATTCTACCTTAAAAATGGAATATAAATCCAACTTTATATTTTTTTAGCGTCTCAATTAAATTGTTTCCTGTTTGTTCTAAAGATTATCAGTTATGTATCTGAAACAATCCTTTATCTCAGTATTGTATCCATCATTACCATACACCGCATGCTCAGCTTTGACCAAAATATTTTAATGTAAATAATGGGCTCCCCATCTTTTACTTTACTGAGGGACTTCTAGCAAGGTACCTATGCAACCAAGGATCAAATCTAACTTGCATGAACTAGAGTGGATTGCAACCAGCCTCCTCTTTAATATGATGTTACAAGCTGTGGAAAATATGCACTCCACAATACAGAGCTCCATCTTGACTTGTGTGGAAGGCCACTCTCATAAGGATGGATCTTTGCATGCTGGGACCTGTAGTCTCCACAGGTTGTATCTCCATGTCACAGGAAGGTGGCAGCAAGTCACATTGTATAGCTTATTTGTCTGCATGTGGCTACCTTAATTAGAAGTTTTGCTATAGTAGACAGTAACAGCACATTCTAACTCTTCCCCACAAATCTTGCTTTAAAAATGAGCCATTCAGCCTTTAAAGATGTCAGTAGTGTTATTTTACTGTAGTTCATGAGCTAGTCTGTCTAGAGTCCAGAGACCCCGCCCCCATAAATGCGATCTGACATCTGAATACTGTACATGAGACAGTTGCAGCTTCTCTTCCTGCTTTGGTAGTGGGTACCACATTATTTTCTGCTTAAATAAACGTCTTGTTTTCAACTTCCTTCAATGTCTGTTCTTAGTTTCAGTTGGTGCCCTCATGTTTTTTCAACTTGCTACTTTCTTTAAGAATTTTATGGGATAGAGTTCTCTCTTTTTTTTTCTCCCATTGTTATTTCTACAAATCTAGTTTCCCTAGCCCTTGAAACTCTGCATAAACTTAATGGTGCTTTTCTGTACCTTGCAGTTCCTCAGCTGTTACTGTAATGTGATGCCCCCCCACTATGTGCAATACTCCAGTTGTGTTCTCACTAGCACTATAGTATGCTATATGTTAGAACAACAAAACAGATGTATTGGAACCCTAACCAATTCAACACATGCTGTATATGGTTCAAGTTTCTCTCCACTATCTGTGTCCAGTATTAAGATACATAGGCAAAATAAGATTTTACCACAAGTTTATTTATAGCCTACCCTTTAAACAACTGGTAAAGTCAAGGAATTGTTGATTGAGTAATCTGTGTACATATTCACTCTAGTTCTACAATAAGCTATTTTAATAGATAAACAACTTATGAAGGAGGCAGGAGTAAGTCAACTGTCTCAAATTACAGTGGTTTCTGTATATCTGAAACGCTTACCTTCAGGTAATCAGTGCACAGCTGTACTCTATTTGACCTGCTGATACACATATCACAAGCCATGATGCTTCCTGGATTTGCAGATTACTGCTACTACCACCCGCTCTGTGAGTGAAGGAGCAGTGTTAGAGCTCAGACCTGGGGAAGGAAAAGTAATTAATGGTATGTACTCTAAGGAGCTCCCTCAAATGAAATATTCTAAATATCAAAATCAGTGTTGGCCCATATGCAATGTTCTGCAAAATAAAGATTATAGTAAAGGTAGACTGTGGCCATATCCTCTGTTCCAGTCCCTGCCACAAAATCACCAGAGGGTCTTCTAAAGCAAAAACAAACCTCCTTGTTAGGAGAAGCATTTAGGTTGGTTCAGATAGGTTTGGGGAGGGTTAGCTCAGTGGTTTGAGCATTGGCCTACTAAACCCAGGGTTGTGAGTTCAATCCTTGAGGGGGCCACTTAGGGAACAGGGCAAAATCAGTACTTGGTCCTGCTAGTGAAGGCAGGGGGCTGGACTCAATGACCTTTCAAGGTCCTTTCCAGTTCTAGGAGATATAATAATAAATGGAGATATCCTATCAACAAACAAAAGAGAATCCAGTTCTCAGGCCCTTTGTGCCTCTGTGCTAGCTAGTCAAACAAACATATAAGAAAACTAAACACTTTATGGGGTTGGTCTCCAGGAAGAGAATCCTCAAACTTCTGGAGAAATGAAGAGCAGCCTTCTCTCTGCCTTGAGCTTTCCTTCTCTTTATAGGCCCTCACTTATCAATGAGGTTTAGTGAATCAGGGTCCAGCTGTTCTCTCTCATCTCTGCTGAGCTGAGAGAGGAACCCTGCTGGGTCCCGCAGCCTTCCTGTCCCACTCTCTCTAGGTAGTTGTTGATTCCATTTATTAAGAAAAGTGGGATGGGGGGAGTCTATCAAGACTGTAGAGAGTTCCTTTTGGGGCCTTTCAAATCTTATTTAGGGTGTTCCACTTACCAAAAGTACTTCTCATCTTGGATCTTGACTAAGGAAAACATTGGAGTCAGGAACATTGAATCTTCATGCTTTGTATTGTTTCATGAGCTAACGTGGAAATCCATTTTGAAAAAGGCTGTTCCTCATCACAAGTACAATTTCTTTATTTAAATCACCCCACAGCCAGTAGTTGCAAAGAATGCTTGTGCCTGTGCTGGACCAACACGTGTCGTTTCTGCTCTGGCAAAACTGATTAAATTGCTTCCAATTCATCCTGCTGCTGGCCTTGCCTCTGGGCAGTAATATTTGTGGGAGCAGCAGCATATAGACATAATGTGTTGTGGGGCAAATCTGTCGAGAGGAGAGGGTTATTTGGAGGTAGTGGGGGGGAAACGCAGGATGTCTGCAATCTCCTTAATTGAAATATTTGCCCTTAATTTTGCAACTTGCATCAGATAAAAATATGAGGATATTGTAAGGGCTAACACCATTGCTTGTTTCTGAATTGTGGAGTTGCCTTTCCTCATGTAGGAATGTGCTTGTGTTTTGCTTTTATCTGCTAGTTGTTGAACTACGTATTTTTTCAGTAGCCGTGACCAAGAGTCTTCACACTGGCAAGTAAAGTGTAGCACTGATTCAATTGGCATTTGCTACATTGCAATAAAAGGAATAGACACTAAATATCTTTCTCATTAAGGTGAAAAATATGCATTCAAATTCTTGCCCTCTAAACTATCTACGTATTTTCTTCCACTGGTTTATGAAATTTATAGAAAACCTGGAAATTTGCCTACCTACTTTGGCTCCTGAGTCAACAAAGATGGTGGCTACCTAATTGGGGAAGTTATTTTGTTTTAAAATAGATAACATTGAGACTGAAATAAACACCTACCCATAGAAGTTGTTCTTCCAGGTCCAATCACAATGGCAGGGCAGTGGGTGGAAACTTGCATTGCTGTGTACTGTGCTGTATCTGCTCTGTGAATACATGACTTCACTCTGTAGTGTCTAAAGGCACTAAAAATCAATTAATAGAAAAAAGATATATTTTCTGCTGCCATTTTTCTTGTTCAGGTCATTCTGTCAGATTAATGAGGAGGCTTTGGCCCCACACTTTGAGGCCCTGATTCAGGAAAGCACTTAAGTGCATAATTAAGTCCATCATTATTCAGGAAGGCAATTAAGCATGTTCCTAAATGCTTTCCTGATATGGGATACTTTCCTAAACTGGGATCTCAAAAAGGAGACACTCCTCTCTCCATAATATCTCCATGGATACTTCAGCTCAGCCAATCCCCACTTTTTCAAAGGAACTGAAAAAACGGCACCTCTCATTCAGAGGTGCTTATCGTTAGTATGCTTATTTTATATGCAAGTATTCTAAAACTAAGCAATGTGTAATTTCTGGGCTAACCAATCATTTTTAAAATAATCCCTAATGAAAAATAAACTGCAGTTGAGGCGGAAAAGCAAAACATTCACAATTATCTATCTTAAAGTTTATTTGAATCAATTTAGCCCTTGCCTTCCCTATGAGCAGTGAATGTAACACTGGCTACTCACTCCCCATTGCTGCGATGTGCTCTCCAGTCAAAAACTGAGAATCATGTGCAGCACATGTGCAAAGGGAGTTGCATCAAGGATTTTTTCCACATGAATAGCTGGCTATGTCTCTGAGCCTATGCAAAAGCAGTTCAGCTAGAAATAATTGCTGTAAAAAGGAAACATTGGGGAATTTTGAAAGTTGACCAAGGGTGTAGAGGTGGCCTCATTTTAATATAACATACAGTCATACATCATTTATTTCTACATATGGGATGTCTAAGGCTAATACACTGTAATTAGTGGTAAATAGCCAGCAGTCAGCTTTACATCAGATATACGTTTAATACAATCACTACTAGAAAATAGATCTGTCAACTTGGAGGGAAAATAAAGCTCAGTAATGGTGTTTGAAAGTGTATTTTTTGCCTCTTCCTTTTCCAGGAAGTTATAGAATTAACCAAAGATCTCCTTTCAACACAACCTTCGGAAGCCCTTGCAAGTTCTGATAGTTCTGCTTCTGCCCTACCCAGTCACTCCTGGAAGGTTGGGGATAAATGTATGGCAATATGGAGTGAAGATGGACAGTAAGTGTAGAAAACAAACTTCTCTAACAGTTACATGAAATAATACAGTACAATGGTAAGAGATTTTCATTCAGCTTGAACTGCCCCATTTGAGTAATTCTAACAAAGAATAGCTAAGAGAAATTAAGTAACCATTGTATTTCCTTTTAGTGAAGTTCAATATTATAGACAAAGCAAATTTGATATTCAGTGATTCTGAAAACACCTTTTCTTGTCACCACCCTCAAAAGAAATATAACATATACACCTTTTTAAAAAAAAAACCCTACACTTTCATAACTAATTATAATCATTTAGTGTAGTGCCTGTCAAATGTACCGGGGTATGTAATTGCCATTCTGTTTATATATTTTACATTTACTCACTGTCATGAAAAATGACTGAGAGATTTAAGTCTGTGCATTTAACTTGGAACACCATCATTTGATTGTAAAGGAACTGTAGTTCTATTGCGATTGCAATATTGCTCTGTCTTTAAGGGCTTGATACTTGGCTGTACCATGCTCTGGAGATGCTGTACCAAAATAGTTGGTTTTGACTCCCTCAGCTAATGTTATTGAGAGTTTCTGAGGTTGCTTCAGTTTACTCTGATCTTGTAGTCTTTGAAATACAAAGATATATATTTTCAAAATGATAGTTTATCCTTTATTTTGTAACATAGAAGCATTTCTGAATTTTTTTCTAATCAAACTGTTCAGATTGAGTAAACATCCCATTTCCTTCTCTTAGAAAAGAGTTGAATCCTTGTACAATGGAGCTGCTAATGTAGTGAAAACGAAATATATGCATTGATGCAGAATTATTGATATTTTCATGTAGAAAACAAACTGTTCAAAAATAAAAACACTTCTTCTGTTGCTAGGCATCGATGGCTGAAATATTTTCTCACCTAAGATCATAAATGTTACATTTTTTAAAATTCTTGGGTCACTACTGGGTCCCGAGGTCGGGTCCTAAACCACTGATCAGAATGAAAAGTTTGTTGGATCTGAAAGCATTTGAACTGGTCCACTTAGATGTTTCTAGTTCTAGCAGGTCAAGTGGTATTGGACCTTACTTACTTTGATTACTATCTTGTTTCTTTCCACTAAAGTTGCAACATGATTTAAGCAGCCAGTGTCTCAAGAACTGCTAGCTAGAGATTAATGCTTCCTACCACACAAAACCTGGGGCTCCCCTCAGTTTTTATACAGTATAAAGCATTGGTGTTTAACTCCATTCAAGTGTTTCTCAAGATGGTGGCTATATCAAAACAAAGTAGGCAGGTGTGTTAATTGGAATTATATCTGTAAGTATAGTCTCTAGCCTCTGTAGCAGAGCTGGGCGGGAGATTGAGACTTCAAATTTTTTCCTCGTCCCAAATTGAAATAAAAAGTCAGTCTCAAAACCTTTGTAAACAGATGATCCGAAAAGAATCAGTATGGCCTTTTAAAACTAGAGATTTGAAATAAAAAGTTGTTTTGAACTAGAAAATGACAAAACAGGACATTTAAACAATTTTGAAACTTTTTTTTTTTAAATTTGAATCAAAATATTTGTGAAACTCAAAACCAGCCCTTCCTGTGAACAGTTTTAGTTTCAACAAATCAGCATTTTCTGGTGGAAAAAGCATTCAGTCAGAAAATTCCTGACTAGCTCTAATCTGTGGTATCTAGAATGCCATAGTTTTACAATCTGATATTGTATGACCTATCAACTAGGAAAAAAAGCGAGATTCTTAACTTTGCAGTTGCACAAGGCATTTGTTTCTAGCCTGAATAGCTATTGGGCCTTAAAATTGTCACTGGTTCCTTGATCAGCTAGTGAGGTTAAGCTCTTGTGCAGGACTGATGTACTTAGGTCCTTAAAGAACATTAACTTCTCAGCTTGATTTGTATTTTGTCCCAAAAAATGAAGCTGATTGATAGAAAGTACTTAACTTAATGTTAGTAGCTGAATAACAGTGTAGGTGTTGTAGGGCTGAGTATTAAACCATTACTCACATGCTTACAGCCATGATATCTTTACAGGTGTTACGAAGCCGAGATTGAAGAGATAGATGAGGAGAATGGTACTGCTGCAATCACGTTTGCTGGATATGGCAATGCTGAAGTCACGCCTCTGCTCAACCTCAAACCTGTAGAAGAGGGAAGAAAGGCAAAAGAGGACAGTGGCAACAAACCCATGTCCAAGTAAGTGACTTGTATAACCTTAGATATGTACTTTAACAAAGAACTTAGGCCAGCCAAGCATGTTACGTTCGTGTGGTTGGTGGATGGATGGAATTTGCTTAAGAAAACATACACTGGTAAAACAACCTGTTAGCATCTCCCTCTTAGACCAATTCTGCTGTCATATTTATCAAGGATATTAATGTCAGAGACAACAGTAGAATTCTTTCATTGCCAGCAAAGAGGCCAGTTCTAAACAATGTAGGTTCCAAATCATGATCAGGTAAAGAGCAATGCAATATGGAGATGATGCTTACAATTTGTGTTTCAGGAGAAGATAGAGACTTGTGTGTGTGGTGAAATAGTGAGTATATTATAAATTACTGATTAAAGAGGTGGTCGATGCCTGTAACCCAGCAGAAACTTTTCAGAGCTCCTGCTTGAAATTGTAAGTGTTGTACAGACAAGTTTTCATTTGGAGGAATGAAAAAACAGCTTCAACAAGTGAAGCTTCTTTGATTCTTTGTGGGAGTACTCGGGGTTGTGAGGCACCTCATTACCCACTGCCCTAAGCATGAGGAACCCTGGTCTGTGCCCGCCATTGGTCAGCTCCCTGACTTCACTGTCCATGGGCAACACAAGCACTCCCCTGTTACCCTCGGCAGGTCCTGCACTCTTGCCTCAGGTTAGTGATAGGCATATTCCTGCCCCCAAGCATCTCCCTGGAGTGTCCTGTCCCAGTTCCAGTGGATGCTGACAGTAGTCACAGATTTGCTACTGCCAAAGAAGCAGTGCATCCCAATTTGCTACACCTCAGCTTATTGTTCTGTTTAACACACAGCACTTAGATATATTTATAGTAAAAACTAGTAACAGTTTATTTAACAGAATAGAGAGATCCGGTTGGTAGCAAGTAAAGTATTGGAAACAAATGGTTACATATACCATACAAGCATTCTAGAACCTAGGCTTAACTAGATACTTTCCTGTCTTATAGATCAGTGCTCACCCAAAGTCCTTCCAGCACTTTACAGCAGGCTTGACTCTGCCCCTTTGTCCATAAGACAAACATGCGGCTAACTTGCTTTCTCAGTGAAGGATCCAGGCTGTACCTCTGCATTCTCAGACATACCCCAGGAATCCATTGTCTTTACTCATAAACAGGATTCACACCTGCTGTTTATTCCTTCCTGTAAATTTCCTCTCCAAGATTTTGCAGTCTCTTGATAAACTTGGCTCAATATTGAAACAGGCATCCATTGTGAGACATACAATGCCTAATACACATATGACCAGACAGAGAGATAAGTGTCTGTTACCTGCTGCTTGAAAGGAACCTGTCCAAGGCACGCCACCTTCTGATTACCTGCTTTAAGAACATAATTCTCAGCACAGACACACACTTCAAATATTATTTATACACGTTTCGCAGTGTTTATGATGGCCAGTGGGCTACTGGCTCTTGGTAGAGACTTTGCATGCCACCTTATAGTGAATTATTGTGCATGTATCTGACCCAGGAGATCCCTGTAAAACTCTAGGCACTCTCTGTGCCCTCTGCCAGCTAGCACCAAGAGGTTCCTGATTCACAGCTTCCTGATAAGAAACCAAAATGTAGAGGGGTTACATCTTGGGAACCAGTCTATTTGGAGACCCAAGTACTGGAGCAGCTCTTGCGTCCTTCCTCCAGCCTACGGTAGGTTGTAGGAGAAACTCATAGGATGGGTACTGACTCTGTCTTACCGAATTGGGGACACTAATATGATCCTTGAGGGAGGGAATGGCGGGTGTGTGTGCGCTTAATCCCTCCCCTTTTGGAAGAAGCCTGGCATGTGGTTCCTGTCACATACAGATCCCCTGTGATCCACATTAGTATAAAGGACTTGTGCCTCTGTCCTAGCTCCCCAGCACTCATGTTCCTTCCCTTGGTTCCTGGCATTATGGCTTTGTTAGAGCCACACTGCCCTCCTCTCCTCAGTCTACTGTTCTTGCAACACCCCTTCCATGCCAAAAGGGGTTCCACAGGATTAAAGAAAGCTTCTGCAGAAAAGGCAATACAAATTTGGGTTTTATCAAGTTCTTTGCAGATTCCCCAGAGAGGCTAGTGGAGGGGATGATATATTTCAGACCATTTCTCCCTTTCCCTGTGCCTAATCCCCATCACAGTTGCTGATTTTTACCTGATCAGTGCAGGAGTCCTGGATCAAGGGCATTCTTCTCAGGCAGATCACCATGGTGAGATTTGGTTCATGTTGGAAAAGAGCCATGTACATTCAGAATGTTATTTGGGGGCCATTTGAGAATTTGTGAAACTGGGAATTTGTCATCTGTGTCAGATCTGAGGGTTGCTCTATTTGAAATGGCCTGCTTGGGGCATTTTTATTGCTCCTGATTCTGTATGATAAATATTACAGGAGTGTAATGATACTCTCAATTGATAGACTGCCTTACAGAAGAAATGACTTAAGGTTCTTTCTAGAATCAGAGAGTGAATCTGTTCTGTACAGGCAGCAGATGAAACTAGACTTAAGATGATCCTATCACACCATGGTACCCATGTGTTACACATAACTTACTTCACAGCTTTGCTCTTGCATCTATGGAGTACAGCTTGTTTGGGGAGGTTTGTCAGTATTCTTCATAAGCTTACATAGTCCTGACTTGATTGGGTAATCACTCGTTTGAGTCCTGTTTTGCACACCTAATGGCTTACACACATTTAGTTTCTTATTTGGTACTTAGTGTACCCCTCAGAGTTCTTTATGAAGAGGAAATGGAGGCACAAACATAATCATGGGCTACCCTTCCTTCCTACAGAAAAGAGATGATTGCGCAGCAACGAGAATATAAAAAGAAGAAAGCTTTGAAAAAAGCCCAGAGAATCAAAGAACTTGAACAGGAGCGAGAGGACCAGAAAGTCAAGTGGCAGCAGTTCAACAACAGAGCCTATTCGAAAAACAAAAAAGGCCAGGTTTGTATATGCTGCCAGTGTGTGAACCGTTAGCCAAGGAATAGTCTGACCTGCTAGTTACAGAAAAACACCATGCCCAGACGATGCTTGGGGGGCACATGGCTCCGCTTCACAGTCTGAGGCAGCCCAGCTGCAAAACAGAGTAAGTGTAAACAGGCTGAGTAATCATGAAAAGTCAGTCTTAGGCCTTTGCTTGTGTAGGTTGGGAAATTTGGTCACTTTTCTGCAAGAATTGGGGTCGCCTTTTACATGTTTGTTAGTATAAATTAACTACAAGTTTGCATTTGGAGGAGCAGCCAAACTGCTCCACATCATGCCATATATTGGGGGAACTGTTGAGACCTTCATGCTGGCAAGTGTGTAATTGGGTCTCATACACCCAGCACAGCTTTTCATGGCTGTTATAACTGTGCGGGAGATAAGGAAAAGCCTAGAACAAATACCAGTGAAAGGTGGTAGCACTATTCCTCAAATAGTGCGTATTTTGGTTTTCGCTAATATACATTCATGCCACTTATCAGAGGGGTAGCCGTGTTAGTCTGAATCTGTAAAAAGCAACAGAGGGTCCTGGGGCACCTTCAAGACTAACAGAAGTACTGGGAGCATAAGTTTTCGTGGGTAAGAATCTCACTTCTTCAGATGCAAGAA
The DNA here is from genome assembly GCF_027887155.1 of Malaclemys terrapin pileata. NCBI lineage: Eukaryota > Metazoa > Chordata > Testudines > Emydidae > Malaclemys > Malaclemys terrapin. Next base: position 119,358,526 of record NC_071511.1, read on the forward strand.
GCCAAAGCCTCTGTTCAAATGCTACTTGCATCTGAAGAAGTGAGGTTCTTATCCATGAAAGCTTATGCTCCCAATGCTTCTGTTAGTCTCAAAGGTGCCACAGGACCCTCTGTTGCTTTTTACATTCATGCCACTGTTCAGAGAGCTCACTACTGTTAGCTTTGTCAATGGTAATGTTAGCCATTGTATAGAAATACAGTGATGCACATTGTCAAAGTTATTCAGGGAAAAGAATTCTTGCCACAACCTAGGTCTGTAAGAAGACCTATGCACCTGTGACTTACATCAATAGTATATAGGAATTGGAAGCTGTTGCTAGTCATTATTATGAAAAACCAAGAAATTTAAAAAAATACAATATAAACCCTTCTGATTGGCTTTGGTTTAGCATGGTGAGGTGTTTTCCCTATTGAAATCAAGCTTGCACTTGCCCAGGCTGGAGCATTGGGTCCACTGTTGATGGCAGCATAGACTGGGAAGATTGGGGTCCACTGGAGCGGAGATCCTGAAAGTCTGGTGTGTGGCCAACTTGGCAGCCATTTCACATGTCTGGTAGAGTAGCCGTATTTCAGAGGAGGTGGTGGGGAGACTGAAGTGTTGCTGCCCACTCTGGTTTCCTCCCACTCACCCAGGGGCAGTGTGGAACTGCTGGCGGAGTGCAAAAACGTCAGTCCTTTTGAGCACTTAGCACAAAACAGTCTTATGATAAGTAATGTGGCCTTTATTCCTGAACATTGGCTATAAGTGCTCACAGAGAGGCATGATTAGAACATGGGACTGGGTGCCAGGAATTTCAGTTCTAACGTTGCCTCTGTCACTGACTCCCCCTGTGCCCTTGGGTAAGTACATTAATGTGTCAGTTTGCCATCTATAAAGTAGAGTGTTGAGGATTGTTTGTAGAATTAGAGACCGGACTAATCAGTACTCATGTATTCAGTTAGCAAACTGTCTTGAACTGACTACTCAGGAATGGTGTTTTTGTTTCCTTCTCAGGTAAAGAGGAGTATTTTTGCTTCCCCTGAGAGCGTGACTGGCAAAGTCGGAGTTGGAACATGTGGAATTGCAGACAAACCCATGACACAATATCAAGATACCTCTAAATATAATGTCAGGCATTTGATGCCTCAGTAAGAGGGGGAAAGGCTAAACTTCATCTCTGCAGGGCTTTACACTTATCTTTTTATCATTATATTTTTCTAAAAGTAAATTATTTGTTGGCATGTAGTGAATAGTTCATTTTGTCACCATCACTTGGCTTCAGCTGATGTGAGCCTTAAAGAAATCTACAGCTATTCAGTTGACTCCCTTCATCATTACTAAACTTTTTATATAGTCCTCTTAAAGCAAAATTCTGCAGCCAGATGTTTTCGTGAGCTGTTTGCAGTTGCACTGAAACAGCAGTTAGCTGAAATGCTGGTCTCCAGAATCTTCCATTCATACTTTTAGCCAGGGTAGGGTCAGAAAAATGACTGTGTAAAAATGGCACCTTTAAAAGCTTCTCATTCCCTCTGTATTCACAGTCCTATCTTCTTGCTTTAGTGACAAACTACACTAGCACTACAGAGCCAGTACAGCTCTGGGAATGTTAGCTGGATTCCATCCTAGCTTGTATATAAAATGGAATTGTTAATAAAATTCTGAGTTACTCCCTTGCAAGCTCCCTGAAGACAGTCAGCTTGTACAGCTGTAACTGAGGGCAGAATGTGGCCCACAGAATACATAGGAGTAGTGTGATGATTCATGTGCTAGACACAATACAACTTCACTTTGAGATTCCAGACTGAATTTGCAGGGCTGGAAATTAGGGGGAGGAATCTCCTTACATGTATACCGAGCACATTTAAACTGGAAGTCACTGAGACACAACCAGGGAACCCCAAGATGACATTTTTAGAGAGTCAGATTTCAGAGTAAAACTGCACTTTAAAAGTGAAGATTTAAGTATGTTCTCAGCCCTTCTACACCATGCACTGCTGGGTTCCGTGGGCTGGAGATGGGACTTGACAACTGTACAGTAAATCCCCACCTTGTTGAGCAGCCTGTGTGGGTTTTTGTCCCCATCCATTTAAACAGAACTGAAGCACATTAGATAAGAATGCCTGGATCCTATTTAGTTAGTTGGAAATGAGTAAAGGCTAGTCTGAAGTTTCTGCCTTGCTATAATCCTGGCTGTGGCCCCAGTGTTCATTGTAATTTCAGCCCTACACTGTCAGTGAGCCCTTTCAAGGAAACCACCTGTAAAAGTTCTTGCCTTTGTATGTGATTGCTTCCCTCTGTTACTTGTCTCCCACTTACGGGACTGGTACCACCTCTGAATCCGTAAAGTGTTTAAAAAAATCAAAAAAGTTAATGTATAGCCCTATATACAATGTAGATATTATTTTTGTAAAATCTAGGGCTGAGTTAATGAACAGGAGTACTTTGGCTATTTCCTCCATTAAATAATTCAAGTGTATTTCTTGTTCATTAATCCTGACCATGTTTCCCTTGTATATTATGTTAATGTAGCTCATTTTGTAATTTGTTAATTAGATCAGGTCATGTCAGCAATTGATAATGCACTGATTGGTGGAAATGTCCATCAGTTACCTGAGTCACAACTCAAGCTAAACTCTGCAACTGATAGTGTAGAATCCATGCATAGAAAAAGATTCTTCCTATTAATGGGAGAAAGTGATTTTTATGAATACAAAGTGTGTTAATTTCAGTTTTGTATGTTTAACTTTTATTAAATAAAGTGTTAAAATCTCTTGGAGATGTTTGGAAAAGTGAAAATGCACAATGCTTGGGCACTGTCGAAGCTCACCATAAGGACTACCACAGAATGCTGAAGGACTGTCAGATACTGATAAGGAAACAAATTAGTGAAGAGGAAAACAGACACTTAAAAGTGCTTCAATTTCATTATGCTCCATTGCAAAACTAAGCAAGTTTTGCCTAGTTTAAGATATATCCTACTTGAGGCAGGGGTATAAACTTTGCTGCCTGCAGAAGGACTTTAATCTAAAATGAAGTGTAATCTGGTGCAAGGAGGAAAGCCCCGCCTCTGCATGTAAAACAGCCATTTTCAAAAGCAGTGTGTATGTCAGAGAAATCCCATACAGCCTGCACTTTTGACAAAGACTCCTTCACCTGTCAGTCATTAGAGGGGGCATTGGTTCTGCTGGATAGTGAGATGGCTGAGTAATGAGGCATCTGTCTGTCATTCCATGGAAAACTACTTGTCCAGGGTACAATGGTTCCTGACACAAGCAGCTGTTTTTCTGTGTGTGAGGAAGAACAGAGACTGGAACTCTTGCTATAAAACATGCAGGACCTGACCTTGAGGAGGGTGGCCTAGGCATAGACTGTCCTTAACAGCACTGTGGTTGATGTGAATGAACACGCCTTTTTTAAAAAGGGCTTAAAAAATGATGCATCAGACATTGGGATATGTCATTAACCAACCTTTAAATGGCAACTCCACTCTCCCTTTTGGTATAAGAAAAGTCTCCACCATAAAAGCATTTTGGCACTAGCCATTTTCTCTGAAGAGAATGTCAGGGGCAGAGGGCTGCCAAAAATGAAACAGTGCAGGCTGATCCACTATTACTGTAGGAAACACCCCTGCCTCAATTAAAGCTAGCTTGTCTCATGGGACCTTTAAAAAAAATAGGTAAAACTAATTGACATAGTGGAAGGCCACATGAGTTATGTGAAACTGGTATATTCTTGATCACTTGAACTGCATTTAGGTAATGTACCTTTTCCCTTCAATGTGCTCTTACTGAGTGCTGTCCCAAGCTAGACAGCCTTAATGCACTTGGCTGTGTTATCAAGCTGTCAGTACAGAGAAGTGTCTTTTTTAAAAAAAAGACTACATGGGATCCTTCTGCAAGCAGAATGCTATAAATCACTTCTGGACTAGCATGATGGTTGTGGCATTAATGGTAGCAAGCTAAAACTGGGAGAAATTGAAATAAGCAGAATAGAACAAGAGCTGACCAGGACAGCACTGCTAGTAAATATCAGCAGTCACCATTTTGGCAAGTCCTGTGTTACCCATTAATTTTAATGGATTTCTGAAATGTCAACTGACTTGACTTTAAGCTTGGGTTGACATATGCAGAGTGGTAATAAAACCTACTTGGTCTCAATAAAATTTCATAAAATTTATTTGTATGTTTTAAACAAATTAATACAGATATCCACAAACAAAATGACTTTTAAATCCTGAAAAATGCAACATCTTTGCAGCAGCACCATCCCCATGTTATAAACAGAGATGTGGTCAGCAGTTGTGTATTGTTTCAAAGACTGGCTTTTATGAGTCAGCACCAATCAATTGTGTGGTGGTCTTTTTCTCAAAGTAGCAAGTGGCTATAGCACCTGTGTAGTTACAGCACAAAAAATAAAATGTTCAGGGGAGCTCAGAAAAAAACTCATGTACACTGCAACAATCACAAATAAACTCACATTAAGTTAGATACACTTTAGAAAAATATCTTTCTGTCAAAGGATACACATTTAATTTCCAAACTGCATCTCCAGAATAGTAAGATAGTGCTATGCTGACACATAAGGGACTGTATGTTTCCCATCTTAAAGCACAAATTGCTACAGGAAACCCATAATCTAGTACCACCTAAAACAGATTCTAACATGCAGATTGTAACCTATTGGGAAAATTGTAACAGCACAGACTGGACTCACAAATCAGAGAGATGGTTCTGTACATAGGGAGAAAAGTGAGATATTTATGCTGTATTAGTAAGAACCCACTTCTATTTCCCTCCCAAGTCAATGGAAAAACTCCCATTGGCTCTTATGCATCACTGGTTTTCGGAAAGAATAGCAAATTTAAATTCTATGGAGGACAATACTATCATCACAGTAGCTGAGTTTTTAAAAATAAAACAGATAAGCATTTTTGTCAGATGCTTCAAATATTGAGAACAAAGCACTGAGGTCCTAGGGGAATCTCACTAGCTATTGTAAATTTCGTGGTCCAGACACACATCCGTTCCTTTGTTGTCTAACTATGCCTACGTTTGATTGTCACTTGACTTAGAGGTCTGTAAATACAAGAAAGGACCTTGTTCCGCTTATAATTAAGTTTACTACTATTCACCACTAGAGCTGGCTGGAAAAAGATGGCAAATGTTTATTGTTCATTGACATTTCTCAACCCGTTTTATTCAGCACTTAGATGGTTAGAAATATCTTGTGAAACTAACTCACTTGTGTCTCGATCACTGAAAGAGTAAGTATGGGACAATAGGGTTTCTCTTTCCCTGCAAACAAGTCATGCTAGAATATAGATAACTTGGCGCTCATATTGCTCTTTGCATACCTTTGACTGCTCGATGCTGGGACTGGACGATCGGCTGGATCACTCGATAAGTTGCCCTGTTCTGTTCACTCCTCTGAAGCATCTGGCAGTAGCTACTGTCAGACAACAGGATCTTGCGCTAGATAGACCATTGATCTGACCCACTACGGCCATTCTTATGTTCTTATACCTGCTTATCAAAATCTTGTATCTGATCTCTAAACGGGTTAGTTTAAACTCTATATTTCCAAACAAAGTGTTCTGTGTAATATACTAAATTATATGCATTTCTATCATCGTGCTGTTAACGAGATCTGCTTAAGCAACGTATTTTTAGTGTAAAAACATCAACACAAAACTTAACCCCTGGAGATGGTGTGTCATTTTATAAAGGGACACTAGCACATAGCTAAAGCTCAATATTTAACCTACCTTACGATGATCACTTGGTCAAGTTAGGCAGAGAGAATGTTCATCATAGGAGGTGCAAAGCTCTATAAAAACAGTTGTTGATGGAACATGCTTGGGAAATAATTTTTCAAACACTTTGGTCTAAAAATTGCTTCCTCTTCCCAGACTCAGCAAAGGCGCTACTCCTCAGTGAGACTATGCCCATGCTAAGTTTCAAACTCGGGGTGCTTTTGCTGCAACCCTAGGTATGTCTACACTACCCGCCGGATTGGCGGGTAGCGATCGATCGGGGATCAATTTATCGTGTGTAGTGTAGATGCGATAAATCGATCCCCGATCGCTCTCCCGTCGACTGCTGAACTCCAGCTCGGCGAGAGGCAGAAGCGAAGTTGACGGGGGAGCCACGGCGCGCTGCGAGGATGCAAAGTAAGTAATTTTAATTCGATCTAAGATACGCAACTTCAGTTACAAGAATAGTGTAGCTGAAGTCGAAGTATCTTAGATCAATCCTCCCCCCCACAAGTGTAGACCAGGCCCCTGTTAAAGTGTGGTTCAAATGTTTCTTTTTACAAGGCAATAAGTGTATATTTTTGCACCCTCACATCACTTCAGAGGAGCTGGAGAGATTTTTCTCAAACTTCCATAAAACAAATACCCCCCAAACAACCAACTGACCACCACACCACCAGTAGGGAGAAACCAAGTTTGGAAACTTACAGCCAAAAAAAAAATTGTTTGGTTTTTTGGGAGGGGGCGGGGGGGGAAGGACTTCAGAAACTTACTGTTTTGAGGAGAGGGTTAAATGGAAACTTCTAAACATAACCACAGTGAATGCTATGAGTTGCTTGTTAGAATACTAGTATCCGAAAGTAAGTACTCCACATGATCTATTACCATGAAGTCTGTGTGGAAGTTGAAACCATGATTGTGACGTTAAAACAACCATGAAGATCAGCTTCTATTGTCCATTCTTTGGCTTTCATTTCCTTTATAGCTAAATGGGAGAGTCCGCAAATGACCTTGGAGGTCACAATCATCTGGCTGGGCCAAATTCATCTCTCTGCAATGTTAATCTTCATGGTGTGTTATAGAAGGGATGAATTTGGCCTATTGTGCATTTAGAAAAATGGGTCTTCTGTCTCAGTAACATTTCTTTTAACAGTTATTGGAGTCAAAGGCAGAACAGAGAAGAATACAAGATCTTATTGTTCTGATGATAGCTATGTTGCCCTCTCGGGTCCTTTGCTTGGTCAGATGTACTGGGAAATGTAAAAGTGTCCTCTAGGTCAATAAACTAGGGCTCGAAGAAGGGAAGTTCCATTGAACCTTATGCTTTAAACTCCACACCACTACTGCCCCTAGAGTTTGAACTAATTGGACTTATCGGTTTTTACTCTTTTCTACTGTGCTTGCTTGATTTTTGATCCACTTACACTGTATTGTTCCAGCATTTCTGAGTACACTTCACAAACCCATAATAGCTACCAGATGTTTCTCAGTATGGATTTTAAATCACCTAGAAATATGCTGACACCAATGTCACCTGACTAGCTGAACAGACTAACAAAGTAAACATTTAGCGCTCGCCCCTCCCCGCCTCCCGGGTAGTACTTTGTATGTTCGAAGCACTGTACAAACATTATCTTAATCCTCACCACATGGCTGCGATGCAGGGCAATATTATCTATATTTACAGATCAGGAAACTGAGGCACAGATTAAGTGATTCACCCAAGACCAAAAGAGTCAGTGACGTGCTCAATCCACTAGACCGTGCAACCTCCTTTTAGCAAACATGATGTTCATCTGCAGTGGAACAAACTTACAGATGAGGGAACTTTTCCACCATCATTATATGGTCCCAAGAAAGTCAAGAGGAGTGCTCTGAAATGGCAGCAAAAGAGAAATATAAAGAAAGACTCCTAACTGGAAGCACCAAAGGGTAGGCTAGGTGAAAAAGATTAATTTCTGATGCAGGAACCTGAGGTACATCCTAAAACAGGAAGGTCCCGTTCTTGTAAAATGATCATTCAATTGAATAATGTTTTGAAAACCAGAATGCTTTCAATGTCTGCTGGCCCCCCTCACATCCCATCAATCCTGTTTCCTACAGCAGTAGGGAATCAGCAATCACCTGGCTCCATCCACCCATAAGAAGAGTGTAGAATTCTAGGTGCCACCTGAGAAAGATGTGGTCAGTAAAGGACAATGTACAGGTTCGTAAACATGAAATTCATCCTACCAGCTATGTTTCACAGAGCATGCCAGATACTGCAATGTACAAGAACAAAGATCACCAGGATTGCTGGAGCTTTTCCATAGCAACCTATTTGTCCAAGTTTATCAGAAGTTGCTCAACAGAGTTGTTTGAGTGTCGCAGAGTTTTTTTTTTTTGATGATGTGCATGTGTGTTGGGCTCTCTCTACTCTGCCATCAAAAAAAAAAAAAAAATAGGAGCACTGGTAGGGTTATCAGTAGGGCCCTACCAAATTCATTGTCCATTTTGGTGAATTTCAATCTGAAATGTCATGGCGTTGTAACTGTAGGAGTCCTGACCCAAAAAGGAATTGTGGGGGAGGGTGGGTCGCAAGGTTATTGTGTGTGTGTGTGTGTGTGTGTGTGTGTGTGTGTGGGGTGGAGGGTTGCGGTATTGCTATCCTTATTTTTGCGCTGCTGCTGCTCCTGCTGGCAGCGCTGCCAGGCAGCTGGAGAGCGGCGGCTGCTGGCCGGGAGCCCAGCTCTGAAGGTAGAGTCGCCGCGAGCAGCAGTACAGAAGTAAGAATGGCTTGGTATGATATTGCCACCTTACTTCTGTGCTGCTGCTGGCGGGACGCTGCCTTCAGAGCTGGACACCTGGCTAATAGCCACTGTTCTCCAGCCACCCAGCTCTGAAGGCAGCGCAGAAGTAAGGGTGGCAATACTGCGACCCCCCCCCCCGCAACTCCCTTTTGGGTCAGGACTCCCAATTTGAGAAATGCTGGTCTCCCCCGTGAAATCTCTTCACTATAGGATAAAAGCGCACAAAAGACCAGATTTCATAGGAGGAGACCAGATTTCATGGTCTGTGATGCGTTTTTCATGGCTGTGAATTTGGTAGGGTCCTAGTTATCAGCCTTCCAGCACACAAGATGCACACTGTCCAGTCCCAGGTCAACATTTCTAGAACTCTACACCTCTGAGAGCAAACTTAATATACTCTACGTCTACGGTCCCTACACTGCAAAGAAAAAACCCACAGCACTGTCTCAGAGCCCAAGTCAACTGACTCGGGCTCGCGCCGTGGGGCTAAATACAGCAGTGTAGACATTCCCATGCAGGCTGGAGGGGGAAGGATTTCGGAGCCCAGGCTGCAGCCTAAGCCTGAACATTCACTCTGCTATTTTTAGCCCCATAGGCCAAGAAAAGTGAGTTGGGCTCAGACTCGGCACCGTGGGTTTTTCTTTGCTGTGTAGACACCTCTCTATGCTACCTCAGAACCTCAACCTCTCTGTCCCACTAGTAAGATACGGCAAAGCCCATTTTTCAAGGGGAAGTGTGCACAGAAATCTGGATCAAAGTTATTGTATTAGCTTCAAGTAAGCAGCCTACCTTTTCTTTTAATGGTGAGCTTCTCATGTACATCTCTACTCTTGGGGTGAAATTCTGCTCCCCTGGCCATTGACTTCTATGGGTCAGGAGATCACCCCTGGAGTTTGCAGCTACTCCCAGGTTTCATGGAGAGGGAGTTTCCCTCACTGTGGCCTGGTGCCAGGGAAATACTGAAATTCAAACATAACAAAAGTCAAAAATATTCTCAACTTAGAGCAAGTAACTACGGGCCTATCCTGCTCCCACTAATTTAATTTTGAAAACTCCCATTCATTTCAGTAGGAGCAGCCCAGGTCCTAAGGTAGTTCAAAGAATGAGCAGCACATATGAAGTCTATGCATACAGCGCAGCAAGCAACCTAAGAAAAGACCAGACAACAAGGTGCTGGAGTTTGCAGCTCAGAAACAGACCTTGCCAAACAAGAAGGCCAGAACTAAATTCCTCTGCACATGAGTGTCTAGGATAAAATTTGGTTAAAAAAAATGTAAGTTAACCCCATTTTTACTGACCTACAGGTCTCACAAGATAGATCACTTTGAGACTACCGTCTGTCAATGACATACCTCGAATGGAATGGGATTTAAAATGACCGTCCTCCAAAGAGTAACCATACCAAACGCAGCAATCCAGCCACCCCCGCACCCCGTCATTCTCGGACACGAGATGACATGCTGTAATATATTGGTGTCAAAAGAAGGAAAATACTGGATGGCCTTTTTAATGGGTTTTTCTGTAGCATGAGGACCTTTTAGAGACATAATTTATGTGTAGAGGACTCACCAGGACGAGCTTCTGGGGGAATTGGCATATGTGGAGGGTAATACGGATGGGATGATTAAAGGAAAGCCACCTTATTTCTGTAAAATTTAGTAGAGGATGGATTTAGAGCTTGCACTAGAGACTGTGTGGTTCACTGAATCTACAAGCCCAAGTAACTGCCATAACAAAAAATAACCTTATGTAGGAAACAAGCCTGGAAAAACATCAAGGAGGACGGCTCGTCAATTTTATGAGGCCCAAAGAGACAGTTTGTGATGCAAAGTGCTATGTGATGAGAATAGGCAAGTTTAGATAGAGGAAAAGGAAACATGTGTCTGCCATGTGGTGGTAAGCAGAAAGCTGATATTGCCGCTAAATGGATTAAAGTGGGAATAAAGTGCTTTGGATAAAAAGGACTCAATTCTGTTCCCACTAAAGGTAATGAGAGTTTCACTCTCTGCTTCTAAGGGAATAAAATAAGGCTTTAGAAGAAATGAGATACTGATGCAGTTGTTTATAGGGACAATAAGGGACTATGTGATTGGCATCGTAGGAAGGGGAGCCTATAGGATAACTGACATCTTCTAGTCAAAGCTGCACCTTCACTTGACTCCATGGATTCCCCTTCAGAAATACCATTTGGTGCCTGACCTCTCAGGAATGAACGAATTGCATAACTCCCAATCTGTACTACTAACCTACAATTTAAGAATTCCTGATCACAAATGGATACACCACCAGCTCAAAAGGCAACATTGAATCATATGTATCAGAGATACATCCTCACCTAGACACACACATCCTTGAACCCTAAGGCATGGAAAGCACAGACGGTTTTGAAGTAAGTCTGAAGGAAGTAAATGTAGCTTCACTGTCAACATTTTTGTTAGGCAAGAGCTGATCTAATGAGACTTTCCTGCTCATCTTCTTGTAATTCAAATACCTCAAGACATGCATGTCTGACAACATCTTCTAAGCCCAAAAGTATCTTACTCTGCTGCATCCTCTCTCACTTATACATGTTTCAGTAGCATCAAAGCTCCCCCTCATCTGATGCTCCAATGAGGAAAGAACCTCTTGCCATAAACTAAGATTATACTTGACCAACATGCCTTGATAATTTGCCATTTGGGGATTATCATTCACAAACTCTTTTGAAGGAGCTGCACGTACCCAAGTTACAGTCTCAGGCACTGAAACTGTGGAGTTTTCCAGGCTCAGGGCCTCAATTTCCCAACTCTCAAGGGGAGAGTGGATATAACTAAAAGTGGTGTTCTGGGGTGTAAAGTACCATTGGGACAGAGTTCAGACAATGCCTCAAGGAGGTTTATGTTGCAGACATTCATTCCGGAATGGATTTTCTGTAGCTTCTCAACTTGGACTTAACCATATTGGTTAACAAACCTGTGGAAACTATATGGACTCTTCAAAATTCCTGCACCTTCCTCTATGCTTCTAAGTGTGTAGACAATATTTGAAATGTCCTCCAATCTCTCTCTCTCTCTTTTTTTTTTTTTTTTTTGGAAAAAGAGCTGCTTGCACAAAGAACAATCCTACTCTTCTGGGGGTTGGATCTGATTTCGAAAGTGCAGAAAACTAGACAGAAGGGAAAAAATCAGGATGTCAACACACACCTCAAAGCCTTGATCCCAGACTTATGTTGACATAGTGGATTCTCAGGGGACAGTAACTAGTCATGGAGTTCGATCCAAGTGTGCCAGCACAGACGGGCATATTAAAGGCTCAAACGTTTCCGCTTTGGGTGAACAGTGTCTTAAGACAACAAATGGGAGACTTTGAGGAAGAACTGCATTACATAAGCCAGCTGAAGAAATTACTGCTATCTCAGTAATAGCAGAATAGTACATGAGAAGGTACGAAGATCAAAAGCTTTGGGGGGCATTTCTCAGTTCTGAAGAATGGGGAGAAGTAGATGCATAATTTTGACTTGCTTTGCTAGTTCTGTTGGAGCTAAGTGCTTTGGTGGAACCAGGGATTTCCCTACAACCCCCCATTTTGTGAACTAGTTACATGCAGTGTTGCCAATTTAGTGATTGTTTGGAAATTTGAATGGAAATTGAAACATTAATACACACTTTAAAAGCATAGAGAGTGTATGATAAAATGTGTATCTGAAAAGTATGAGCATAGACGAGCTTCCTTAGACAGCTGTTTTTGATGACAATGTCAGTGCATTAATTTCGGTGACGCTGGCCAACCGAATAATTTCAAATGATGATTTGGAAGCAGAGTCTGAATGAGCTCTCCTTGACAGCTAGTGATGAGCTGGGGGCTGGGGAAAAGGCTTCAGGACCAGATTGTATTTACAGTCACACCTAATCTACCTAGGTATCCAGCAAACAGAGCTGTGTTGCCCAAGTGATAGATTTTGGCTGGGGTTCGGTTACAAATCACTTTTGTGGGGGGTAACGAACTGTTATTTTTATTGTATGAGTAAAGGGCAGTAAAACTGTACTTAGCCTGTGCTGATTGAGGGCATCAAGAGAGAGGGTGGGGACAGGTGTTTTGCTTGATGGTCTGCCTGAGTCACAAGTATGATTTCACCTGCCCCTCTCCACTGTTTAAAGACAGAGCTGATTAAACTTCATAGATAGTCTTTTGTTTTGTTAAGTGACCACTACAGCTGAAATAACTGATAATCAGGTCGAAGTGCTTAGACCTGCTGTGGGACAGTGTTTCTGTGGAAGAGATGGCCCAGTCTGCACTAACAGTGAGGTTCCCTCACTGAGAGCTCAGCTGAAATCACTGAGAGCTGGGTGGAACCTCACGAGACCGATTCGCAGAGGTCACAGTGGCAGCAGAAGGTGACGGCGCAGGGCCACTGGTAACAGAGCGATGGAGTGAACGGTGGCACAACGAACAACAGTGGCCAGAGGGAACCGTGAGCAGCTGGAGGAATGAGCAAGGTGCCTTCTTGCCCCCTATCTGGGAGGTCAACTCATGAGAAAGCACCTCTGAACTCTGAGTCTCCACTGACCAAGGACAACACCGGTGAGTGTTAATGAGGCTGTTAAGAATGCTGGAGACACAACACAGTTCATGCAAACAAACATGGCTGTGGCATCATACTTTCTATTTAAGCAAGAGATACCACACACTACAAACTGGAGGCCAATGTTAAGTGCATTGTCACTTGTTCATCCTGAAGTTGAACACTGGTTCCGAACAAGACCAGCAAATGCTCACTATCTTTCTGCAAGAAACTCAACTGACTGGCTAGAAGCATGTGGTGCAACAGTGAAAGACTCAACAGTTGAAAAAGTGAAGAACCCTCTCACCACATTAAAAAAATTTGCATACATGGCTGATGAATGCACTGATGCAAATGGGCATCAAATATTAAGGCATTGTGTACATTATCTTGATGTCAGTGGTAGGCCAGTAGATGCATTTCTAGATGTTCAAGTTATAGAAGGATCTGTGACAACCCACATCTTAGAGTTAAATGCTTGTTAATTGGACCCCAAACAGATGGCTGATTGTTCATTTGATGGAGCTGCAAACTTCTCTGGAAGACATGGTGGAGTACAAGCTTTGCTCAGAGAAAAGTTTAACCCTAATCTCTCCTATACACACTGCAGAGGCCATCTATTCCAACTAGCGCTAGTACAAGCTGCAGACTCTTCAAAAGACATTAAAAAAAAGCTATAAATGTAATGTCTTCATTATATTCTTTTTTCAGCAAAAGTCCAAAAAGACTGACTATCTTGGAAAATATAGAAGATAAACTGGTACTGAAGTTCAAATTAGTCCAACCTGGGAAAACCCTCTGGCTTTCTCATGAGCGATTCTTGGCTGTTGTCTTAAAATTACTCCAGCCGTTATTACTGGCTTTGAAAAGTATCTACCAAGATGGGATGGATCTAAGCAGGGAGGCTGGTGGATTACTTTTGCTACTATGTTCAGAGAAGACTATTGCCATTCTCTCTCTTGTAAGCCTACTGTTGAAACCACTTGGGTCATTAGACAGTGCCATCCAGGCATCTGCTACAACAGTAGTAGATCTTTGTCCAGCAACAGAAGCTACATTTGGATCAATCAGAGAGCTATCCATTGAAAAAGTACTGGAAGAAGCAAAGACTTCAGTCCAGAAGTTGACTAATGAAGGCATTTATATTGAATCCTTAAGTGAAGAGGACAAGAAGTATTTGTTGACAACTGAAAAAGTACACAGACTTGATTCTTAAAAATCTACAATAGCAACTTCTAGATTCTACTCAACCTCTACGTCGCTTGTACAGATCCCTGCCCTATAAAACACCAACAGTTGAATGGAGTGAGGCACTACCAGCAATGGGGCTGCCATGTGCTCAGGACAGAATACAGAATTTGAACACAGAATGGAATATCATATGAAAAATGAATGAAGATTTGACTTTAACGTCTTTTTTATCATCACTAGTGGCTCAACCCAATCTTTATGCTATGTTTCCTGGGATGAAAGAAATAGGAATTCATCTCTTGCTACTCCCAGTCACAACAGCTACAGTTGAGTGTTCTTTTTCATTATTGAATAGAATTTTGTGTTCTGAAAGAAGTCACCTTCTGCCTGATCATGTGAATGAACTAATGAGCATATCAATTGAAGGACTGGAAGTACCGGACACTCGAGAAGCCACCAAAGATGAACGCACTGCATTCAACAAGTTCATTAATAGAGTTGTGCAAAACTGTAACAAGGAACCAAGAAGGATGTAGATGTAGTGCTTCATAGAAGGCTTGAGTAGCCAACTTTAATTTGTATGATGATTTAAAAACATGAGTTAAATCTAATAAAATGGTAATGAAACAATTGTCAGTTTTTACTATGGTGCCATACAGCCCAGCTTCACCTTCATGGACTCATGCCTCATCATCTCTGACCTCTCCCCCACCCCCATAAATTCAAACACCCCCCTAATTTCAATTCCTGGGGAAAACAAGATCAGCCATGCTTCCTTGGATCTACATCTCAAGCTGCTGACTCTGAAAAGACAGAAGGGAAGTTAACAGCAACTGATTTTTTTTTTTTTTTAAGGCTGGTGGTGATCTATAAGCAGATCCAAAACATTGGACTATTCTGGCTTATCACAAAGGGGACAATTAATTTGATTTTTATGTTTTATAACCAGAAGGGACCGTCACCAAATCGGATTTATATAGTATAGGCCAATTAGCTATGATGATCTGATCATTTATGGTGGCTTCTCTGGGCCAATTTGCTGTCTTGAACATTCCGATGCCAAAGGCTAGAACAACAACAAAACAAAAGAACTAACGTTAGTTTAGTTTTTAGAAGAACCTATAAAGAAAAGCTAGTGCTAACAATATAGTATTAAAGCAATGAAAAAGGGATTGAACCAACATCACAAAGCAGCTGTGGAAACATTTCTCTCACATAGCAGATCTTCTACTAATGTCCAGAGGTGTGAAAGAAACGGATACAATGAAATCCCTACAAGGGACCCAATCACCAATAAGCAGCCAACTTTTGTCATTAACTACTACTATAAAGGTTTGTAGGATAATTGTGTTTGTCCTTGAAAGGCTCTTGCTACTAGGACACTGATAGTTGCCGATCCATTGGGTTGGTCACTTAAGACAGCATTGATGGAAGGTACCAAGTGGATTACATTTCCCTCCCTTCCAGCTGCAGTATTTGGAATTGAAATTTCCAGACATTTCAAGACCCTTGACTGCACTCCTGAAGATGACTGCCAATATCAAAGTGCTCCCAAAGGGCATACAAATGGGTGGCTTTACTGGAAAGCCTTTCAGAAAAATTGGTTCCAAAAACACACTCTGGGATAGCCCTGCTCTTCCAGGATTGCCCAACACTGATTTTCTTCCTTTATCTATTTTAATTTTTTTTAAAGTTCTCTAACTTTTATATTTCTCAAATGTGATTTTTTTTTGCCAAGCAACCTTTTTACCGTCATCCACGTGTACTTTTTGATCCAAAAAATACACAGCCAAAGAGGAAGAACCAGAAGGTGAGGTTGTCCAGGATGGCTGGAGTTCCCTAGTGATCGTGAATGGTGGGACTCATCTCTAGAGAAGCTGAACACCACAAGATTTCTTCGACAGTAACCGAAGATCAGCCTCTGTTCTTTTCCACCATTTCATTGCTGCAGTGAGACTGCCACAAAATGGTGGCTATCAGAGCTCGTTTGAACAGTGTCAGATATAAATTCCAGCTGTTGATCATTCTAGTATGGGCAAAAATTGGTAGTTGTGGGGGCTCAGTCAATGATTATCAGTTCACAAGTGATCCTTCAATCTTTACTCACTTGATTTCTTCTTACTAATGTGTGTAGCCCCATTGACTTAAGCTGATAAATACATGTAACAATCCATAGCTGCCTACATACAGGTTCTAGAATTGTTATCAATGATCAATTCCATGATATGCAGCCTGAAAATAAAACAAAGAAGCCCCAACCAATTCAGCTAAAGGAATAACTCCATTAACTGGCCGGTTTGTATCACTGCTGACGACAGCCATCAAAGCATGGAAAGATTATTCCCCCACTCCATGAAGAAGGGATTGTGTCTCTCATACTGTATGACATCATATCACAGGGGGGATTTGGTAACATAGGAACGTTCAAACACCTGCAATTTACAGAAATTAGACAAAAATCGACATTAGAATGATTCAGGATCTTATCACGGGATTAAAGGGGAATACACTTTTTTCCCCCTCCAGGCACAAGAAAGAACATGTGTATGCTAAAGTCATATGAGCAACCAAGACTGAGGAACACAATTCATTTCAGATCCAGAAATGTTTAATGGTGTTAAAGTGCTACTTTAATGTGGGACCATATTCTAACATATAAACACAATTCCACTGCTAAATAAGGTTGTCTTTTTTTTTTTTTTTTTTTTTGGGCCCAGCCCTACCTAAGAACAATAAAATAAAATCAACAGGACTGAAATTAACAACCCATTCAAATCAGCAATAAGTTACGAATTTTATAAAGCATTTTTTCCTTTTATTTTTTTCCTTAGTAATGCGGGGGTAGTTAAATTACTTAAAGGTATACAAAATTTCAAACAGTGCCATTGGTGAGGTCTCTGTAAGAAGGTTTTTAACTTGGAAAACAAAAAAATAATTCTCACCATTAAAAAAAAAAAAAGACAAAACAAGAAAGCAAAGCCCTCAAAGTGCAGGTTAGAAATCTCACCTCCAAGAAAATTATAAAATATTCGATACAATAGCTCTCAATAGCAACAGCACCTGCACAGGTGAGATAGCGGATACGCACTGGGATGTGCGCAGGCCAAATGTTACATTAAGATGAGACAAGTGCTGAGCTTAACTATGTTAACTATTGAATTGCGACTACTGTAGGGGATCAGGTGCCTTCAAAGTTTGCAAGGGGAATGACCAAAAAAAAAAAGGGAAACCAAAAAACCCAGTAACCCTGACCTTTCCAAGCCAGCACAGACCGTGTTTGTTTTGTGCACGGCAAAGAGCATTTGTGTGTTTCATCAGGTCAAGTGCTTCATCAAAACAGATACCTTTTCAGTGGCGTTAATCCATTATAAAAGACATTGAAGATTTCATATGGACAAGCTCTAAAAAGACATGTCACATTTGGAGTGTTTTTACTCCCAACACATTTACAAACGTTTATCAAAAGATCTTTAAATAAAAAAGGTCATAGTGGCTCAGTATCTGGGCATGACTTTCCACACGCTGGTTTCTTTCTGTCCTCAAGAGTGTGTGTGTGCGCGTGTGTGTCTGTCTCTCTCTCTCTCTCTCTCCAGGGGAGCACTGCTGTTTGGACTCCACAATGCAGCCCGCCACGTGCTGGTGGATTACAGTTTAGTACCCTAGTGCTAGCAGTGTGATAGAAGTACTTGCTTTAAATGATGTCCAATAGAACGTTGAGCTGAATGGTGATTTCTCCTGAACAATCTTCACTGTTGCCTCTCTCTCTGGGCATGAACTGAACACCTATTATTATTCATAGGTTGTGTGATACATCTTCATGGCCAAGCTGCTATGACTTCCTGCTATGTTACTATAATGCCTGATGGTGATCAAATATTAGGACAGAGTCATTTCAGGACCAGGAAAGTTCCAGAAGGCTCTAAACCAAGTTGTTCTATCTGAATGCAGTCTGAGAAAAACTGGACGTTTCTCAGATCTCATGACAAATTGAGAGAGAGAGAGAGAGAGAGAGAGAGAGAGATGAATCTCCAGTATCCTCTTTCAAATAAACAAAATCAAAGCAAAGTAATTCATCATGTAAGGGCCAAATCCAGGTCTCACTGGAGCCAAATGGAGTTTTGTCACTGACTTCAGGAGGACCAGGGTTCAGTCTCACTATGCTAGGGGAAAACCAGGATTTTGTAACATGACCCAATGGACATACATGGGTTCCTATGGAGGCCTCCTGTTGCCCAAGGGGGTACATATATATAGGTCTGTTCGGGTCTAGCTGTTGACGTGTCATTTCTAAAAGAGGATACTGCATCTAGAACCCAGTCTGAACTCAGATTACTCCAGTGGAATAATCCGCCCTGCATTGATGTCTCACTTTGTTCTAGGAAGCGAACGAGAGTTTGACGCTGGCGCTGGAATAACCCTCGTCACTCCCAATACTCTGCAAGCTGCTGTGATCATCAATGTCACTGATGCTGGTTGTGCTGATATCGTCCACTTCTCCATGGGAGAACTCTGTGCTTTCAACATCCACTTCAATCTCCTCTGCAAAGAAAACGACACACATGCAGGTTAGTGTCATCGCAGGCAGCTACGCTTGGAACTCTACAATCGACAAACGATCAACACTCCAGGTATAAAATAAGCACCACACAGTATAATTCACAATGATTTCCAAAAGGGGGGAAGGGGCAGAGTGCCTGTTTCAGCAAGCAGGATGCTGTCTCAATGTGTTTCAAAGGCATTACTAAACTTTTTTGCTGCCAGCCAACCCCAAACTTCCAAGCTAGGAACTGGGTTCAAAAAAGAATTAGACACGTTCATGGTGGATAGGTCCATGAATGGCTATTAGCTAGATGGCCAGGGACATAACCCCATGTTCTGGGTGTCCCTAAACCTCTGACGGCCAGAAGCTGGAACTGGATGACAGGGGATGGATCACTCAATAAATTGCCCTGTTCTGTTCATTCCCTCTGAAGCATCTGGTACTGGCCACTGTCTGAAGACAGGATACTGGGTGAGATGGACCATTGCTGATCCAGTATGGCCCTTCCTATGTTCTTAAGATGAAGAACTCAGCAAAGTTTGGATTCATCATTAGTCAGTGGCTCTGCTCTGCAGGGCAGTGGAAGAACCTGTGTTAAGCAGCACCACAGCGTTCAGCCCCCCTGCGTGGAGTCTAACTACTTTGCCATCATTGCCACCTGGTTCTGTGGGCCTGGGCATTCCCCCCAGCTTGGATTGACTTTATCACCATGAGAGTGGACTGCTTTCAACGTCCTCTGCAATTCACATGCCAAGATGATGATAAGCTCTTCCAGGTCAGGGGCTGTCACTTTCTGTGTTTGCACAGTGCTTAGTGCGACACAGATCTGGGTCTTTTGGGAGACTACAGTGACAAATAGCAGCGCTGGGGGACACCTTACGGTTGTGATAGCGGAGACAGAGCTATATAGGGCACTGTAGTGTGTTTCTATAGGGACACAGGGTAACATGTTGAACAGCACTTCGGTGACTTTGGGCCATCAAAGTCAGTAAGACTGAGGCTCTCAAGTCACTGAAATGCTTTTGAAAATTTTACCTCCAGACCTTAAAAACGACACTAAAAAATAAATGAAAAATATTGGTAAAACAGTGAAGCTCACAGATCACTAATAATTAGATGGGCAATCTCTGTGCTCTTTGTTGGTTCTTTATGATTAAGGCACGGAAGTCCTGGCAGTCACGGATTCTGTGATTTTACCGGACCTCCCTGATTTCTTCAGCTTCAGCTGCCCGCAGCTTCCAGCCCTGGCTTCAGCTGCGGGCAGGTGAAGCTGAAGAAATCACAGCGGTGCGGTAGCCCTGGCTGGGGCAGGAGCCGTCGCTATGCTCCCCACATAGCAAGTGTCTGAATAAAACAAATATGTTTTTAACAAAACCATAAACTCTAACACTTGACACACAGGTGGGAGGAAAAAAAATCTCTGTGAAAGATTCAAAATTCCTCCCCCCTCCTGCCCTTCAGTGTAGGGAGGAAAAAGCACTTGCTTCATATGCAAATCCTTCAGAGGAATTGTCCAATAAAATGATAAGACAAGACCTTAACTTAGAAATAGCAGCAACAAGCAGAAAATGGAACCCTGATTTTTGAATCTTCCTTCTAGGCCTTCTTTTTACATTATAAAGAGGAGGCGCACAATCCATGTTTATACTTTGAAGCATGTGTTTGGTTACTGACTAGGGATCATGGATCATTATTTTTAAAACGAAGCTTTTGCATTCTGACTTTAGACAACTGTTCAAATACAGCGGTCAAGTTCAAATGCCACAAGAATCACCTGAATCCACAATCACGACCTCTTTCCTCAACTTAAGCAAGACTGACTAACAACTGAGGCAGAATGACATGACAAAGCACACATCTTTTGCTGGGCAAATACAGAGACCCATTCAATGGCAAAGCGAAAAGGCAAGTAACAGGAAGAGCACAATGGAAGGAAGGAATCATTCGCCACTCTCTCAAATTTTCAGGAGAGGTCAGTCTTTATCTTGATGCATCCCTTTTTGTAGATCCACAGATTCTAAGGTTAGAAGGACCCACCATGGTCATCTCATCTGACCTCCTGTATAACACAGGCCATAAGACTTCCCTAATTAATTCCTGTTTGAGCTATTTTAATTAAGCTGGACGCGTTAGAACACCTACCTCGCTCTGAATCCGAACGATCAGAGGAAATGGTTGAGCCAATGCTGTCCATTCGTATTCGTTCTATCTCCTGAGGACCCTGCAGTTGTTCCAGCCTTCTCTTTAAGAACCTTTGTTCTCGTTCCAGGTTTTCAAGCTGGTGTTGGCTTCTCCTCTCGGCCTCCTCAAGTTTCTGACATGATAAAATACGACTTGATTATGACTTTAATTCTTGTTTTCTACAGCACAGCCATATACTTTGCTTCAGATTTTCCCATGTTCTGAAAGGATTTATGCTCAAACAAGTATCGGACCAGACTGCCCTTCAGTCACTAGTAGAAATGAAGTCTATTTGTGTCTTTGTTGGTTTACACCTTTGCTAGATCTTACACATTTGTACAAGGAGGATTTTGGGGGGGTGAATGAATACAGGATTTTTTTTAAAAATTGTTCTTTATAAACGTGTAATTAACCAATAAGCTGCATCACTGAGTTCATCCACCAGAGGGCCTCTATTCCCTTAATCAAACAGATTCTGTATTTGTTATGATCACTCGTAACACAAAAATTTATCCTGGGATGTTTGGCTTTCTTGTTGCTTGGTTTAGTAGGTATTTCTCAGAAGCAGTTTTCCATTTAAATAGCAATTTATGTAACCTACTACAGACTCTTTTGATCACAGCTGGGAAATCTACCAGGCTAACGTTCTTTGTTTCCGGATGGCCAACCCGTTGCATAAGATGGGAGTCATTTCAGGCTAACACTTTCCTTTAAGCAGGGCTCCCTCCCTTACCAACCCGGAGCTGCAACAAAGGATTTAGGTATATTCCTGATCTCTACATGACTGGATTTTCTTTTTACACTTTACTTTGCCAGAAGCAATCTATGAAGGGCTTTGGGAAGCTGGCAGAACCACAGATGAAAGACGATGGAAACAATAAGACGTCAACTCTGTTTCACTCTAGAGGCCTATACAGATTTGCCAGCAGGGGGAATGCACTGGAGTGACAGAAGTTACATTTTTCCATCAAACTGCAGCCCTTCAATCACATTAGATGTGTTTCTACTTTAAAAAAAAGAGCAAGATCTGCTACTGTCTTCCCCCAATCACAATACAGAACAGGTTCCCTGCTCTCCTAATCAATCATGTGCAGAGTTAACAGAGTTTATTATGGACCCTCCGAACAACCCATGTTGTAATAATGATATAACCGAAAGAGCAATGCATTTGAGAGGTATTAGTCTCAGTGAGAGCAGAGTTACCTCTGGACAGTGGGTGAGTGATTGGTGCAGTTAGAAACAGGCCAGATGGAAAGCGTCTGGGAAGCCTGGGAAAAGCGGTGCTTACCTTGATGTGTGCTTTGGCTTTGTTAAGCAGCCCAAGCGTTGTGTGTCGGGTGCAGTCTGGTCCTAGTGGTATCAGAACCTTTAAACGTTCTAAGCACAGGCGTAGGTGAGCACGTCTGGAGGGGGAGAGACACTGATTAGGAGCTGCAGCCTTATAAAAGGACAAAAATCAAACTCTTTTTCTCCCCAGGCAGGCTCGATTTTCCACGCATCACCCTGTTTCCCTCAGATAGCTTATGCCCTGCCATTAAATGTTTACACTGCAAACACTAGTCACTCAACAACATTAGCCCTATTGCTAACCTCTGACAGACAGTTTATTTCCTTGCGCTCACACCTGATAACCTGTCTCGGCTGGATGAACTCTGGGGAGGAAAGATGGACCGAGGCAACGGTAGTCTGCTTGGTTTCACATAACTTCAAGCTGCCAGCTATTTGCAGTCTACTCCACCGTGTAGAGTTTTATATCAAGGCACTTTCAAGTGTCGAATGGCGTTTACACACTAGCACATTACCGGTTAAGGAAAAAACCTAACTTTATAGATTGAGCTATGTAACATTCACTGCCCATCTTCCTCTTTTTCCAGCCACATCAGGCAAAAAGGAAGCCTGACTGCAGCAAACTCCTTACTGCAAAGTGACTGAATTACACATCACACTCATTAAAGGGTCAGATCTGCACTCTTTGGGCATTCTGACCGCAACGAACTCAGGACTGCATATTTCCTAGCCCGGAGTTTGGAATCTTGCTGTCAATACAGGTTCTCTGGGAGCAGAGACCCTTTGCCTATTTCTGCTTCCACCCCTTGCACTATAGTCTACAATAACAACCCCAAACAGTACAGAACTCCTGTGGCTATTTTATTTTGGACCATTATTACAGAACACTGTAGTTTTGTTTGTTTTTTTAAATACGGGAAACTGCTCAGAGAGCAATCTCAAAGTATAACCCCACTCAGATACTGCAGTAAAACTAGTTCGGTTTTCTCCCATTCTGTATTATGTATTCAGGAATTAACAGTAGATTTATGGAAAACAGTAAAGTTATTTTTTTTCCAGGCCCTACATTAATGATTTATGTCTGAATTTGTAATCCCAATCAATAGCACAATGACATCAGACGATCAGTCTATACTCAAGGTATCCCAGTGCCAAAGGTTCTTGAAAGCCTTTACCAGCCCTGTTCAGACACAAAGGGACGGAATCTAAATTCAGTCCATCTGAATGAAGAAAAACAAATTAGTGTGGACGGTTCATTTACATTTTGTATTTGAAATTCACTATTGTTCGCAGTTTGAAAGGGATGGGGAGAGGAGTCTGTAATCATGCAATTATGTCACTGACAAGCAAGGATGATTAAGGGTAGAAGGGTCAGGGGTTTAGCTGATGAACTGTCAGTACAAGAGCAGCACCCACTAGCACCACTATAGTTATGGGTTTGTCAGTGTTTCCATTATAAAAAGCTCTTACAAAAGGTCTATAATTCAGCCGCAGTAACTGCCTCGGGGCTGAAATTTGGGCTTTGGCTGAGGAAAGTGTGTTTTTAATGAAATATTTATTAAGAAATTTGGTTTTAAAAGTGTCATAAACATAAAAAAAACAAACCATGTCAATGTCACCCTCCCACTCAGCTTTTTCTACAATGAAACCCGCTGGCATTTAATCCTTATCGCTGACTAAGAGCTTTCACTACTTGGGGAAAACCAATTTCAGTTGACAGCCATTTCGTGTAGATAAACAGCTCTGGGCATGGTCAGCAACAGGTGCTCTGCTAATCACATTACAAGGACGTTTCGACCCAACGCTGGGCAAACCTGCAATGTAAGGATTGGTGGGGCTTGAACCTGGGCCTGCAGGCAGCTCACACTGCCACCAGTCTGTAACTTCACCTGTTTCCAGCGACCCACAGAGGTTGTACCACCACAGGAAGTTCCGCCTCGAGCTAAACTGACTGACAGTAGCAATCCCTTACATAAGTCTATGGGGTGTACCAGGAAGTGTTCAGGCAACAATGTGGATCCCCAGATAGCTACCATGACAGCCCCGCATCTCTGCCTCTGAGCTCCCAGTACTGACCTCGGCTCCAAATTGCATCCGGACTCCCGACTGACCCCTGGAACGCCAACACTGACCCTGATACCTGGTACTGACCCCTCAGCCTGATTCCTGACCCTCAGCTTAACTCTTGACTACAAGCCGGGCCCTGACCCCTGGCTTCTGAACTCCCGCCACTAGTCCTGCTTACCTTTGTCCAGGATCCTGACATGAACAGGTTGGGAAATGGACTTTGGTTTAGTTTGGCATCCAAAAGTCTGAATTCTGACATGAAACTCCTGCAAACTAGCCTATTGTTTATGAGTCCACAAAACTGGGCTGGACATTTAGCAAGATACCAGCCTCTCAGGAGTTGTCAACCACTGCCACTTCCTGTTACAGCTGGAAATGCTCAGAATGGACTCTCTCATAGCATTTCACCACTGCACCAGAAAGGAAGGGTGGCTTTGTAACACCTTTTCATGTTCTCTGTATGTGTATATATATATATATCTCCTTACTATATGTTCCATTCTATGCATCCGATGAAGTGGGCTGTAGCCCACGAAAGCTTATGCTCAAATAAATTTTAATCTCTAAGGTGCCACAAGTACTCCTGTTCTTTTTGTAACTAAGGCACTGGACTGGGACTCAGGGGAGACAGAGTTGATTCCTCCTTGTCTTCACTGTAATGTTAGCTTGAGTTATCTACAATTGAATTAACTCCTCTCGAGTGAGCCTAGTTCAACTGAGAATGAGCCCACTACAAAATGGCCCTGGAGCTGCAGAGCGTTTGCATTAGCAGCACCTAATAGCCATGTCCCCACTGCAGTACTAGCTCCAACATCAGCAGCACCTGAGCTTCAATCCATCCCCCCAACGGGCCAGCTAGGTTGAGGTTAAAGCACCAATGAGAGATGTGCGTGTGTGGATGGGAATCAGGTTGGGGCAACACTCAAGTTAGACCTTAAGCTAACAAGGCAGTGAAGACAGGTTTCTCTGTGGTTTCCCACAGGGATAATACTACTTCCTTTCTCCCATCCTTTACTCATCTTTATCTATTTAGACTGTAAGCTCTTCTGGGCAGGGAGTATGGGCTGGTCTACATGTCAAAGGCCTTTCCAGTACACCTATACCAGTGAAGGCCCCTCATGGAGATACAGATTATACCAGCAAAAGGAGTTATTTTGCCATTATAGGTAAACCACCTCCACAAGCGACATAAGCTATACCAACAAAATGACTCCTTTGTTGGTATAAGCTGCATCTACGTGGGGGAGGGGGGGGGGAAGGGTGTGCTGACGTAGCTATGCAGGAAAACCTTTGCAGTTTATATCCAGCCTCTTTCTCCCTATGTCTCTGTACAGAGCCTAGCACAAATGGACCCCAATCTTGGTGGGGACTGTATGTGGAGTTATCAAAACTGACGTAACACTAACTGCTACCACCTCCAGTTCCATTCCTAACAGAAACCTGAGGTCGCAGTTCCAGAACACGGATAATTCTAGATGGTTTACCCACCACGGCTTAGTATGCACAGGTGGACCTGTCCAGATTGCCACACAAACTCTGTGCTATGCATCGTTCTTTACCATGCCTGGGGAAGTTCATGTTTAACCCCCCCCCCCCTTTTTTTTTTTTTTTTTTTTTATTGCCAGGGTGAACCTAGGAAAACACTGTAGAACTGTGCTAGGAACCAGTGAAGAGTGTAGACACAAACTTAGAACATGTGCCAGGCAACTGCCCCAGTACCAGAGACCCCTGATGGTTGGGAAGAGGATATTAAATGTTTGGCTTCTCAATTACCAGTGAATTTCAGGAGCTCTCAAACAGGCCTTGGCACAAAATACCATGGCTGTTAGAATTACACAAAATTAAGCAATGTAAAAAATCTCAAAGCCATGGACACTGAGATGCCAACTTTTTAATTTCTTTCTGCCCAAGAAAGGTGGAAACCAAATAAAAGCAGCTGCTGTTTGGAGGCCTTTACAAGGTCTTATGTGGGACACAGCAGTCTGAGGACCTGTCCACATGAAAAAAGTTACACTTGGATAATGTAGAGGGTGTGACTGTAAAGCAACAGAATCAAACTGGTGCAAAAGGTTCATAGGTCTTTTTAAAATTGGCTTCTTCTGGTTTAAGTTGAGTCAGTTAGGAACAGGTTTAACTGAACTCTTATATCAACATAAGAGGAGCCACACATTGGTTGGCTCAATTTAACTCTGGCTTGGTCGACACACAGGTTTTGTACCAGTAGAACTGAAAGTTAAACCAGTACAACTCCTAGTATAGATGCATTTATACTGGTAAAAAATTGCTAATATCAGCATAGTTTATTCCCCTCTTTCCTATGGGAACAGAAATCTTGGTGTAAAGCACCTAAATACCTATATTGCTGCATCACATGAGTGGGTTGCACTATATACTAGCACTACAGTTTGTGCATGTGGACAAGGCCTAAATCAACTTAAAAACTAATTTAAGTTACACTGTGCAGCTGCCCCATGTAGACAAGCCCTTAGACTCAACAGGCCAATTGTTCCCACTTTTTTAACCAAGTATTCACCACTTCTCCCACTCTAGCCCACCTCTCCTAGCCCAGCACATTTTAATGGGGTTTAAAGGACATGTCTGTTTTTTCTCCCCAAATATCTTGCATTTCAGCTTTCAAATGTTGGCAGGTGTGTAACCTGTTGAGTATTTTTGGCTTCTGTGGGCTGAAGTCAAGCTGATCACGGCTGTTAATTAAGCCACAAAATGTGAAAGCGCTCTGATTCATAGATGGGAGGCTAAATGTCACACAGAAATCAACTTCTATCAAAGCCCAACTTTTATCAAAGCAGGAAACTGACCAGCTGAGCTAAAATTCCTTGTCAAACAGAATTTACAGGTGTCACTGTCCAATCTACAGTCCCTTATCAAAAAGTCCTGGAGTTTTCCCTTGCAGTTATAATCCCATAGTCTAGACAAAGTTATGCGTCTCCTTCCCCTTAATCTACCTGGTGCTTTATTGTAAGGTGGTTTTAACATAGCTTCGGGCTCCCTGGCACTTAGCGAAAATATCAGCACTGCCCAAACTTTACACAAGAAAGCCACACGACTTTTCACACTGGATCATGCTAATAACTGGAAAAAACAAGTCTAGAAGCATTATATTTTATAAAGGGAGAATTAATTTACAGTCAGAGGGACTCCTTAGGGCATTAGAAGATGGAGATGAATCAGCGTTCAGGGACTGCCAGTTTCAAAGTAGATCTGAGCACATGTGCACTCGTTGTAGGAGTGACAGGTAAAAGTGGAGAAGTGGGGGCAGGATCTTCATAGTCACTCCCCATCCCTAGGAAGGAAAGATGCTTCAGAAAACAGGGCTACCACAGAGGTTTCTGCTCTCTGAGCATGAGACGTGGTAATAGACATGCCAAAGCCCTGACTCTGTGCCAGGATGAATGCATGAGTATGTAAGGGAGGGGGCTTTCTACTCTTCCTTAACCAGCTGGCCCTCTCCCCTTCATTCCGGTCTATTCTGGGGGACACGGGGAGGCCCACAGGGTGCAATGGCTTGTCTCACACGGCGACAGCCAGCGGGTGGTTTGGATTTGTCTGGCTGAAGACACAAAAACCACGACTCCTGGGAAGCAGGAGCTGAGTGCTGGGAGGACGGAGGGCTGAGGAACTTGGTGCCCCACATGCTCCTTTGCTTGGCCCAGAAAAAGCACAGGGCAACATTGCCACCTACTTGGCAGGCTAGAAACACTGGCTGGTTAGAGCTACAGCCCAGAGGGGGGCTGCTTGCCTTAGCTTTTCCTTTTTGGTATGTTGGGTCAAATTCAGCCCTGGCAGAAGACAGTCCAACTCCACTAAATTCAACACACTCTACTGTTGCTGCATTCAGAGGAGCTGCACCCGACTAGATCAGGGCTGAAGCTGGCCCATTGTGGTCCTCTTGTGCAACAGTTACGTGCAAAGAAAGTGAATAATGGAATAGCTGGGGCTCAAGTAACAAGAGCCTGGCCTGTCAGGCTGCAGCCCTGGGCTGGGATGTGCTGCTGGAGTAGGAATGCCAGAGTCAGAGGATAGTGCCTTTCTCAGACTCATTAAGAGTGAAATTCACCCCAGCTGTGGAGGGGCTGGCACAGAAAGGACTCTTCTCCCCCCTGCCCCCCACTAGTGGGGAGATACGCAATCGCCCCAAACTATCCGGTGCAGAGATTTCTGGAGAGGAGGAGGAGGAGGGGCCAAGGAACAAATCCAGTAAAGTTCCAAAGCCCTGCATATATGTTACTGCAGCCTACTGGGGGGAGTATTAACCACCGAGGGGCTGCAATACAGGGGTAGCGGTGTGCATGCACACGTAGTCCCATTCCTTCCCCCTTCATTAAGTGGCTTTCACAAAGGCAGGGAGAGTTTCACCCTCAAGGCTGATTGCATTTGGATTGGTATTTCACCCCCTCCTCTCCAAGCTCTAAACCCTCAGGGTAACCCCCCTACCCCCTGCTTTGCGGACAAGTCAGCCCACATTCTAAGCGACTCCCTCCAGACGCTAAGAGAGCGTTCACCCGTCTGCTGAGGGCTGTAATTTCAGAGCCTGCTCTTTGCAGTTACCAATGACATCACTGTCTCTGATTATATAAAGCTCTAGTGGGAAGCATATATTTATGTGTTTGCTTCATAGCGTCAGTCATCCTGCTGTACAATATGCATCCAAGTCCTGCCACAAGAACCGCTCTGCCATTCCTCCCTCCTCCCCTGACCCAAACCGCAGTGTGGGAGAGAGATTTGGGGACACAAGTCTCCAGGTTTCAGGGGATGGGTGTATTTGCTGATACCCCAAGGGGTGGGGGATAGAACTCGACAGCTGTCACTCTGCAAAAAGCCCCTCAGGGAAGACCAGTGAGACCAGTTTGTCCCACACAAAAACATGGGGGACTGAGGGCCAAACACAAGAGCACTCCCCACTCCACCCTATACCCAGAGAGCAGGCAGCCAGGATCGGAAATGCTCCTGTTACTCACCTCCACCCTGCTCCAGCTCTGTGCACGCAGACAGAAAAGCATGTGGGCACTAGAGAACAATCCTTCTTCCCCATGGGTGGGCTACAAGTCTGCTGAGACATGGCCCATGACCCTGCCCTTACAGGGGTAAACACAATGGCAGCATCCACTGCAAGGGAAAACGAGGCTTCCCTCCGCGGGGGCCAGAAGGGAACATTTCAAATGGACTAGTCATGGCAGACACTGGGCAGGGATGGGGCAGGTGGATGACACATCAGGCTTGCCCCTGAATTTCACCTTGGAACCT
Source organism: Malaclemys terrapin pileata (assembly GCF_027887155.1). Classification (NCBI taxonomy): domain Eukaryota; kingdom Metazoa; phylum Chordata; order Testudines; family Emydidae; genus Malaclemys; species Malaclemys terrapin. The sequence continues at coordinate 119,388,117 of NC_071511.1, forward strand.
GCTGATCCAGCTTTCAGCCTGGTCTAAGCTAGTCAAAAATGGGCTGCAAGAAAATCTTTTACTTGCAACCCCTATACAACTCCACCCACAAGAGCCAGGCTTGGACTTTTTACATGAGGTCTTCAGTGGGGCTCTGACGCAGATGGTAATAGCTTCCTCCTGGCATGGCCTGGAAGCCGTAAGTGCTGCAGATGCACCAGGTCAGCTACATCTAACTCCATGCCTCCCATTTGGAAATCACCCTGAAAGCTACTGGACGCTACAAGGGCAGGTGCTTCAGAAACCCCAGAATGCACTGGTACACGTGGACAGTTCCATCAAAACCAGAGTGTCGGTGCAGATGTGATACGGACAAGCGAGGCAACCTGTTATATCAGACATCTATATCCCTGTGATGGGCTCCTGGAGTTGAGCCTGATTCAACTCCCACTGAAGTCAACAAAAAGACTCCCCTTGTATTTTTTTGGTGCCAGGTCAGGCCCTTACTGTAGATACACCCGCCTTTACTTGTGCTCATTTTCCCTTTTCATTACCAGTGGGTGGGGGGTGGGGGGGACGGACTGAAATGGATAGAATAAAATTCTCCTCCATTAAGGCCCTGATCCTGCAAAAGCACTTAAGCACATGCTTAACTCTAAGTCTGCAGGCAGTATCATTGACGTCAATGGGACTACTCATGCTTTAAGTTAAGCATATGCGTCTGTGCTTTGCTAAACCAGGGCCTGAACTCCTGTAATAAACAGAGAGACCTGGAATAGGCAACAGGCAAACCTCCATGGAAAAACCACATCTCACTCATGGAAGGAAAGGGGCCAGCAAAGGAGTAATTTTCTAGAAAGCAAAGTATTTCCAAATTGGATTGGATTGCGTTTTCTTTTGATAAGAATTAGACAACAGGGATAAATGAAAAAGCCAATTACCAGATCCCTAACACGCTACTTCAACGAAACAGTTTAGTTCATTCTTCACATTAAGCACATGCTTAAGTCCTTTTGAGGTTGAATCCGGAGCTTGCTCCTTTTAAAAAAAGAGGAGGATGATCTCATGTGGAAATGAAAAATTAATTTTATCCCCTCTCTTATCAACGAGTTGGGTCTAATTTAACCCTGACATTTGAAACCAGCAACTTTGCTTGGATTTCACAGTTAACAAGCTTGTTTAAAAAATTCAAGAGAGAGATCACTGTTTAAAGAAAACAATTCCAGGAAAATGGAAGGGACCTTGTATCAATAATTCATCAGGAGACAATGATTTCGGGAAGAAGTACCGAGAAGCAGATGCATAAACTGGGGACGGGGGAAAAAATCGAGTTTCTTTCTGTAAACAATTCACAGGTCATATGCCTACTTATCTTTTATAGCCATCACATGACAATGTTTTTCCTATACTCTTGCCTCTGACCCAAAAGAGAACGATCCCTCCCCCTATAGCCCCAACAACCTACACCTATTGGCTGGTGCAGTTTCAGAGCTCCTCTTTATTGGACGATTCATCCTTTAGCAGAAGAAAGAAGAAATCTAAGATTTTGCCAAGTAACTAAATCAGAAATTGAAGGCAGTCGAGTGCTGGGGCCTGTATTTTCTTTGCTGCAGAGTGTTATGTAATTGCTCCAAGCCCTTGAGCCACGCACAGTAAAGCTGCCATGGTGTACAGCCAATTTTCAATAACTCCACACACACAATTCCACATGATGGCCGCTGGCACGTTGCCCTACACTGGATATATATTTTTAAAAGAGAGACTCTGGTTCAAAAGGATATACTTAAAAACAAAACAAAAAATTCCTCACCGGTGTTACTAGATCTTTTAAACCAAAAGAAAAGATTTAAAAAAACCCTCATTTATTTCTCACTATTCACAATGACTGTTTATCTTCTGTGTTTCACTCAAACAGGGACAAGGAAGACTTAGTCAATTTCACTTCCGTTTCGAGTCAGTTTCACTTGCTGGTTCCCATGCATTATGAACAGTGGTGCTAGGTGCTTAGGTTGCACACTCCTCAGGAGAGTATGCAAATTGTTATATATCTATATATAGATATCTATATATCTGCTGGTCTTATGTTTTATAAAAGCTTTTTGTTGTTGTACAAAAACAAAAACTAAACCCGACACAAATAAAGCAGCTCCATGGGCCAAATTTTCAGCCTGATCTTAACCAGACCTCATTTGCATGCACAAATAATCAATGTAGATGAGTATGTCCCTGACTGTAACTGCATATCAGGGACAGAGTAAAACTAAGTGCAAAAGAAGTTGCCAGTCTATGAAAGTCAGGCCTTGTGACTTTCCTCTTATTTTTTAGAAGTAACATTAAGCCTACCAGGGAGATTTCTATTTGTACAGATCCCTGAGTTCAGTTAGGACTTCCAGATATTACCGAAATACCAACAGTAATAACAATATATTAGTACATTTTAGGAAACAATGTACATTCTATCCATTGTAAACACATGGGGCTATTCTACAGATCACTGAGATCAGTAAGATAGAAGCTGTCAATACAAGGGCCAATTTCATAGCTGTTGAGTTTCCTTAATTCCACAGCTGATACAGAATTTTTAAAATGCCAGATACATAACAGTTTCAAAAAACAGAATCAGTTTCCTCCAGGAAAAAGGAAAGTCCATTCAACTACTATAGAAGAGAACAGCACCTAACACAAACCCCTACTATTCAAACCCCAGAGAGACAATTCAGAAACTTTTGATATTTGGTCCAGCAGGGCTTCTTTCAGGATTTGGCACCTGAAGCAGAAACTCTGCCCCTGGTCTCAACTTCAGTACCAGAAGGAGTCCCACACAGCCCCAAAATGGCTGGGAAGGGGTCATGATCGGGCCGGCCAAATTGTGTGTATAATCAAACAGTTTCTATTGCCCTCCAATCTTCGCAGAGACAACCATCTCAGTGACTTGAGTCTGGGAAGATCTACAAGTCCTTGGGAGTTGATAGATTCAAGAACAGACCACATAAATATTCTTGCTGTGGTGTTTTGTTTTCAATTAACAACAAAATAAAAGATGAAATAGAATAAAACACACCAATAGCAGTCACAAACCATACATCCAGGTTTGTTCTCTTTATCTTTAGGTCCCTTTAAAATAGCTCATGCAGGTCTTTCCTCAACTCAAAGATCTGTTCGGTATAGGGTTGCCAATTTTGGTTGGATGTATTCTGGAGGTTTCATCTCATGACATAATCTTTAATTAAAGATTAGTCTTTAATTCCTGGAGACTCCAGGACAATCCTGGAGGGTTAGCAACCCTAGTCTGGTATCACATGTTCTTATACCTATGTGACCATGCTTTTCAGGGTCCAAGACAAACCCCAGGGCAGACTTGAGTAGGGTACAAAAGTCCAGGAAGTTTATCCAGGCAATTCCCCACACTGCCCCTGGGTCTGGGTTTTCTGCAACAGTCTCGTTAGGCCCCTTAAGCCTGTCCCAGACAGCCCAACAGTCCTCCTCATAGTAAATCAAAAGAAACAGTCCCCAAACCAAACTCAATAGTCCTGTGCCAGGCCGACCTTCCTCCGGAGGGCTCTGGCACCCATATGTCTGAGATCAAAGATTGCTTTGCTCTCTGGGTTGAGCCTGTGCTGCATTCCTCCTAGCTCCGCTCAGGAGACAGCACCAGGGCGAGGAGCAGCACAGTCCAGTGGACAGGAGTCAAGAAACCTGGCTTCTATTTGCAGCTCTACCACTGACCTGCTGGGTGATTTGGGCAAGTCACTTCCCCTCCTGGCATTTCTGTTTCCATCCCACACTTTGTCTGTCCTGTCTATTTGACTGGAAACTCTTCAAGGTAGGGTCTGACTCTTACCACGTGTGCATGCAGTGCCTAGATCTTAGTAGAGGCCTCTCAGTTCTAGCATAGAACAACAGCACTACCAGTCCCAACTGTTCAAAAACTGAGTCAGGACCCAAAAGCCATGATATTAACTTAAAGAACAGGAGACTGTTTTCAAATACATTTAGGGATATTTTTATTTGCCTTGTGGATTCTGATCCTGGCAACATAATTTCAAGCTTTTCTTCACAGCCAAGAAGATCTGACACTTAAATAAAAGCTGAAATTCTCATGCAATCTCATGATTCCAGCAGCTGAGGCTTGCAGAAAATACACCAAAAAAATTGCAAGACTCATAATAAACTCACAAGATGTGGCAAAAATGATATAAATAATAAAGGACAATCCTAAAGTGAGGTGCCCTATCCCAGAATGAATCTCTCTACTTGCAGTAATATGACCACTGATGCTTTTTACCGTACTTGATTTCTCTTTAGAGACAACGATGCAAAACTTAAATTTAGTTTCAACTCACTAGAGAAGGCCAGGTATTTTTGCACATTTCACAAACAGAAGGTGAATAGCTCAGTGCAAGTGGGCATCTAGAAAGGAGAAGACTCAAAGAAGCTAGTGACTTGACAAACAAACAAAAAAAAAAAGGCACTTTTTTCCATTCAGTTCTAGTATAAAATTGTTAATGCTTTGTGTTAGAGCTGTATGAATAATGGATTTTTTGGTTCACTGATCATTCAAAAAAATTGAAAACAAAATTTGTTTTGGGCCTAAACATTTTGTTTTGACCATTGAAAAACCTTTTGATTAATTTTATTAAAAAGCAAAGGACATTTTTAAAGCAAAATATTGTTTTGAATAAAAAAACCTCCCAAAACCTGATTTTTTTTTTTCTGATTTGCATTTAGTTTTTTTTTTTTTTTTAAACCAAATTCAGTGAAACTCGCATGAATTTTGGAAATGTTTCAGGGTCACCAAATCTTAAATTTTTTGCTGAATAAAGCTTCTGCTGAAAATGTTTGCCTAGCTGTAGGGTTCAGTTTCTCTCCCCACTGTCCACACAGAGTGTTTCCTCTTCTCTTTGGATGCAGTGGAATTTGGACATCCCTGGAAGGCTTTGGAGAGAAACAGCACATTATAGTGGACATTCTGGAGTGGAGTCTATTAATACCAAAGCTAAATGCTTTCCTAAAATTGTATATTGAGGGTCTACTAATGATGATTTTGGTCGTTAGCCGCCACGTGTTTTAATCACTGATTCTGATTAACTGAACTTTATTGTACTGTGGTGTGGTGCAATACATGATGCTATATGCCAAATTCCTTTTAGGCTCAGCTGCCTATTACATTATACTAAACCCTATAGTGATGGTTGGCTCTAAATGCTCACTACATCACTTTCTTTTTCTGACCTGAAAACAAGGCCTAATTCCTGCTGGTATGGTTCATATTGGTAAATCCTGGACAAGACAATGTGGCACTAATCCTTGGTCAGGCACTCCTCTGATAACACAAACATTTTCCAGCAAGGTTCTGGAACTATGATACAGTTACATCCAGGCATTTGGTTGCTTTACATGCTGTAGAGGTCTTTATCCTTAAAACAAACCACCTTGCAAAGCAAGCATTAAAAGGCAATATGGAGGCTAACCACGTTAACTACAAAGCCAAGATTAGACTAATAAAATTCTGCCTTTAGGTTAAAAAAGAGGAGTACTCTTTAAATAGCCAACTCTGTTTTATACCCTCATTCTTGCTAATCCCATTATAATCACTCTCCTCAGGATGCACCCAGTGCTGTTAGTTGCAAAGCATGACAAACACTCACAAACGGCAGGAATTTACACCTCTCCTCCACCAACTGCCCAGCAAGACATCTGTGCAATTCTATCGAACGCTGCCAAATCTGAGCAAAGATGAACAACTGACATTCATTAACAAACCATTCTGTCACCTCTGGACATGCAACTTTACTGCCTCAATGAGATCCCAAGTGATAGTGGCCAAGATTTTCAGAAGTAGCTAGCGATTTTGGGTGCCTGATCGGAGATCCTTTAAAGAGACCTGATTTTCAGATAGTGCTGAGCCCCGGCCCTCTGCAAATCAGGCTCCTTTAAGGTGTCTCAAGTTGGGGACCCAAAAATGGAGGCACCCAGAATCACCAGTTGCTTCTGAAAATCTTGGGTGATGAGCTCTGTGGGGTGGCTGCCAATTTGGGCAAGGAAGAGGCCACTAGTTTGGTACAACTAGCAGTCTCTTTGAAAGGAGCCTAGGACTGGAAGAGGCATGTTGCCTCTCAAAACTGAAACACATTATTATTGGTGATCTGTGGAGAGGCTCGAACAGCACCTGTGCGTAGCATAACTGATACAAATCAATGCTATTAGTCACTTTCCGGAGCATGCTTACTCAGCCGTACTAAAAAAGCCCAAACATTGCAAAATCTTCTACAAAACCCACAACACCACTTCCCAGCTTATCATCCTGTATTCTCACAGTATTCTTACACACAGTATTTCTAGTTAGAGTCTCATTTTCTTAAAAATATTATCAAATAGATCCTGGCGTTTTGTGCATAGACATACAGAAAACACACACTACACATGCCAGAAGCAAAGCACACACAACACAAACATTATTTCAGACTTTTAAAATAATATGATTGTTAAAATCAATTTAAGCAGCAAGGACTTGCTCTATAACAGATATGTGACTGCTGATGAAAGAATAAAGGATGCTATCAGCCAATTATTTGGGTATATTTATATTTCCAAATATATTTCCTGTTTTGTAAATTACAGGTAAGGAATATGCAGAGTATCACAGTTATATAATGACTGTGTATTAAGAGTCAATGTCTGTCATATACACAAACATGAGGGGGAAAAAAAAAAGTTGTGCGATTCTCTAAATTACAAAGCTAAATCAACAACTTTGAAAGCCAAGATGTTGCTAATGCTCATTAATATGAGACTCAAGATTTACCCCTTCTTTTATGAAACCATATTTGGTCATCTTCAAATGGGGGATGAAAAAAATCACACTTGTTTGATCAAAATAACTCTACAAATGTGGCAGCTGGGAATGTTTGTTTACAACAGCGGTTCTCAAACTGTGGGTCGGGACCACAAAGTGGGTCGCAACCCTGTTTTAATGGGGTCACCAGGGCTGGCGTTAGACTTGCTGGGACCCGGGGCCAAAGCCCAAGCCCCATCACCTGAGGCTAAAGCCTGAGGGCTTTAGCCCTGGGTGGTGGGGCTCAGGTTATAGGCCCCCTGCCTGGGGCTGAAGCTGTGGGGCTTCGGCTTTGACGCATTAACCCCCCTCTCCTGCCTGCCTAGCGCATGAGGCTCGGGCTTTGGCTTTGTTCCCCCCCTCCCCCGCCTGTGGCGGTGGGGCTTGGGCAGGCTCAGGCTTCAGCCCCTCGCCTAGGATCGTGTAGTAATTTTTGTTGTCAGAAGGGAGTTGCGGTGTTCTGAAGTTTGAGAACCCCTGGTTTACGTATAGGGTTTTATATCACAAGGAAAGCATGTGCTCTTAATCCAACGCCTCTTCACACTGTCAGAAATATTTAGGTAGCCATCAAATATCTACTGTACCATTCAGCTGCAGAGGGCATGCATCTGGAACAGACGAAGCAGTGCATGTAATTTAATCTTGTAGCTGTAAGCCACCCCAGAAAAAAAAAAAAAAAAAGGTTACCAATTAAGAGAAAAGCACCATAAATATAGCAAATTTGTGGTTCAAAAACAGCATTGTAATTGGACAAAGGGATTTAAAGAGACCCTAATACCATTATCTCCTATTTGCTATGGATTTTTGTAGATGAATTAAATCAATGAAATAATACTGATACTGTATTTTAAGAGTCTGGAAATTCCGCACACTGGGTGCCATGTTCAGTACTGATGTTAAGGTACTGTGCATATTACACAACAGGGGAAGCCAAACAGAAAAAAAAAAGACATCAGTGGCAAAGTAGTGTACATTGCACCACTTTGGCACTAGATCCTGATCTCCTGTACAAGTGTGTAAAGCCTTTGATAGAAACCTCTGTGACTGAGAACAGAACCTGGCCCAGTGGATCAAAAAATGCACATTACTTATTTGTTATTCTGTGGGGGCCAGTTTCAGATCTGGGTGCTGGTGCAAATGGGATCAGTACTCCAAAGAGCTGAATTTGCCACCAAGACAGTCAGGAACTATGTGGATCTAAGTAAAGCTCCATCTTATTTTACACCCATCTTTTTCTGCACCTTTGACCTGCCAAGGGAATAAGACTAAGGCTGCCTCCTACCATTGCTCCAGCCTCAGAACAATGGAAACGCGTGAAACTGACCATCTGGGAATCATTTTCTTGGGCAACAAGCAAAGCAAATGTATTGATGGGAAATGAAAATCAGTTGTGTTGACTTTGTTTTTTCAGCTCAACAATCCTTCCCATGTGATTCAAGGAGTCACTTTATTAAGAACAGATTCTTGCTAGTTGAACCCTAGATCTGCTGTATAAGGTTACTCAAGGCCCTTGTCTCAGTAAGTGATACAGTGAAAGGCCACGGTTCTAATTTCCAAAGAACAAGGACAGCTGTAGTCCACACTACTAACATTTGTGGAAGGATTAGCTGCCACGTGCTCACTTGCTCAGTATCCATCCTGCAATGGAAGGGTCAGGATTCAATCTGGGAATAAATCAGGAGACGATTTTGGAGAGGGAAAAAATTAAAAAAAAGGAGCTGTAACATGTAGTCCTTAAGTCTGTTTCTACTTGTTCAGTGTCAAACTCTGGGGTAGAACTTATCAAACAAAGCCACATAAGTTACAACTACAGAACTATCTTCAATAATAATTCATTACATATTACACACACCCTGTAAAAGAAAAGCACTGGCAAAGCACATTACATACTTCTGTACTGCTCAGGAGAACCTCCAAGTAGTGTTGTTAATTTGGAACACAAAAATGACTCTCCATACACTACCATTTCCATGCACTGCCTACACTACACCCACTCCCTGCATGTATCTCAACTAAATCTCTGATCTTAAAAAAAAAAAAAAAAATACCATTAAGGAATTTTGACTGAAAGTCATCCAGTCAGGAATGGCTTTTAATTCAGTTTGATGTGCGGCTTATCATCATGAAAAACAAATAACTAATCTCCGAGTGCAGATTTATAGCCTTTCCCAGCAAAAGTCTGACCCGTTTAGCTGCATTCCGATGTGTTTTTAGGCCATGTAAAATGGCAACTCCAAAGAGCAGAATTTTCAGCTGACTGCAAGGGTAGGAAGGAAGCATGATCTAGTGGAATGGGGACTGGGTTCAATTCCCAGCTATGCCACAGACTGCCTATGGGGCCTTGGGCAAGTCACTTAACCTTTGTGTGCCTCAATTCCCCATATGTAGAATGCAGCAAATACAAATTCCCTACCTCACAACAATGTTGTGAAGTATCAGAGGGGTAGCCGTGTTAGTCTGAATCTGTAAAAAGCAACAGAAGGTCCTGTGGCACCTTTGAGACTAACAGAAGTATTGGGAGCATAAGCTTTCGTGGGTAAGAACCTCACTTCTTCAGATGCAAGACAATGTTGTGAAGCTTAATCCATTAATGTTTGTCAGATGCTCAGACAGTACAGTGATGGTGGCCATATATAAAGCACCAAGAGAGAGATGCATGGTTTGAAGTGTTAATTATTTAATTCAGTATTCACACATCAGGTTAATAACCAGCACTGGGTGTGCATGAGTTTTAATAGATCAAATCCAATTAACACTATAAAACACACACACACACACACACACCTATACCAACCTCTGAAAAACCTCTTCTTGCAGGCTGTACTTAGGTGGAATTTATACTGAAGTCCATGGGATCAGTCTGGACTGCACGATCAGGCTGATTTTGCTGACCCAGCAACCATAACTATTTACAGAGCTTTTCTTCTTTAAACTACCAGTCTTCCCTGCATTAATGCCAACCCCTCTTGTCCAAAAAATAATGAGTCATCTCCATCTCAAATCATCAGATTGGCTTAGAGAGTCACATGTTCTTTAAAAATAATAAATGTGGGGATCTTTTTAGTTTCCTTCTCGGTTTTGAATTTTTAAGTTACATTTGGGTCATGCTTTTCTCTGAAGCCATGAGAGCAAGAAACTTTTTATTTTTTATTTTTTAAAAATGAAAGCAGTTTCTCACCTAAGAATGCTTGAGTCCGGGCACCGGATCTTTAATAAAAGCAGCAAATATCAGACTTGAGATAAATATGTGAGACTTGGCAACACTGACATTATCTTCATTTTAAATCCTTGAATTGTTTTAACAAATGTTCTTTATTTTATTCTTTAAAAACTGGAAAATCCAATCTGGCTCCCCAGAATGACTTAAGGATGAGTCGCTAGGCAGCACTCACTGGATAGCACATTCTAAACACCAATGACTCCGGTGTGGAAGGTTTATGGAAATCCATTGCTTGTGCTTTGTGTGTTTTCAGAAAGCTTGCTGCTTTAGCAAGTGCTGATTATTCACAACCCTGCTCAGCCCACAGCTTAAGCCCTCCTAGGCCCACAACACTAAGTTTTCCCACAGATCACTGGGAAAAAACTTTCCATCAACAAAACCCCAAGTTGAGTGTGTGACTCAAGAGGACCTTATCAAGACTTTGTGAAATCATATCACAGCAAATACAGGCTGCCCTCCCTCCCAGCCCCCTGAAATCTCTTTGCTGAAATGTATCCCCATATGTGCTTTATCCAGCAAACATCAAGCCTGTAAGCTGCTTTTCCAAGCCAAGAAAAGTTTAGAAAGGGTCACGCTGGAGAGCACAGTCACTGCACATTTCCTAAGAGGGTCATATTACCCAGAATATCCTACCGGGACAAACTGTTCTTCTGATCTGGTTTCCTACTTCTTCAGGCGTCAAGGGAGGCGTGGGGAGGGGGAAGGGGCAAGGGGTGGATGTTGTGTTTTGTGAAACAGCTTCAGTGTCTAAATGAACATTCACACTCATCCTTCAAAGGTAATTAAATTTGCTCAACATTCAGGCCTTTCCTCTTAAGGTACCAAAGACATCCGGAAGGTTGATTTTTATCCTGATAACCAGCAATGCTAAAGCCATTCTCTCACTGAACCATTGTGCAAACCTGAACAATCCAGCTCAATCCAGAGCCTCCCTTTCTCCATCTAGTTTACAGGATCTGCAAGTGCTACAGAGGCAGCCTGCTGAGACTCTAGGACAGTTTTGCATCACTCAGCTGTGACCCCACCAATTGATTGAGAGAGAGGCAAATGATTACTTTGGAAAGGGATTTCCACCTGACCCTCCCACAGCTGGAAAGCAATGATCCATGGATGGGAGTAGGGAGACTGAAGTAAAGAGGGGTGGGGGAGAGGAGATTTCCAAGGCCTTATGCTAGATGCAGCTTTTTTAGGAAGAGAAAATCCCTGCCCTTAAAAGTTCACAACCTAAACAGACAAGGCAGACAAAGCTTTGTGGGGAAGGGATATGACACACAAGCAAACTGAACACTGGGATGGTTTGTGAACATCACATTAGTGCCAGGATTTTAAATTTTCTGGGTGGGATTTTGCTGGGATGGAATTAGCTAAAGAGAGACCAAGGAAGAGAGGGACACTGGAGTGGGGAGCTAGATAAAGTGAAGCTGAAGTGAAGAAACTCTGAGTTGGAGCAAACACTCAATCAGCACAGGGGAAAAAACATACAGAGTAGAAACTGGAAAAAGCAGTTGGACACTGATGACACCATCAGTGTCTGAAGGTCCCTCTCCAGTTGCTCCCATTCATGATCACATAGACCAACTCCCCCTCTCATCTGTGATTGCACAATGCCCCCAGGGGAAGAGCAGAAATTGGTTACATCAAAGTATTTTGTGTATTTTTAGCTTCTTTTAATGTAATTTAACAGCTGGAAGCAAAGGAGAGCCAGCACCATGTGATCAGCCAGCTCTCTACAAACCACCAGCAAGTGTTCTGCAGGCCACCAGTAGTTTACCGATGTACAATAAACCTAGCACAATGGGGCCCCTGGGCCTCAAGGTGCTACTGAAACAGTGGGAAATAATTATATTTTCTGAGATCTTTTTAGATTGTGGAAGAGCAGGGAAGCAGAAGAAGTGCCATCACTAAAGACATTTAAAACCAGACTGGATAAAGCACAAGTAAACATTCTGCAGGGAGCAAGTCTGAGTTAGCAAGAGAAAGCACTAGAAGACCCAAGAGACCAGATAACCTTTTTTCAATCAACTATATTAATTTCCTACCTTTCCTTCTTCAAACTCACTCCTTCCTGAAATTCAGAGACTATGCACTCCCCAGGTAGAAACTGGCTAGTAACCACACTCACTATTGAGCCAACCCCTGTATATTATGCAGAGCAAAGGATTCAATGCGCTGGGTATTTAAGCAGTGTGGGAATGTCTCTCCTGGGAGGAGGTAGTGCAGAATGTACCATCCATCCGCCTCCCCAGTGCCATGTTGCTGGGGGAGCCAAGCAATCTCCCTACCACAACATATCTGTATCTGGGAGTGTGGGGAAGGGAAAGTAAATACGGTTATACATCAAAGAGAGGTTTGGCTGCCTACAGAGCCTCAAAGAGCACTGCTCTAGGGCCTTGGTAGAGCTGCAAAAGGCAGTGGTTGCTTAGTTACAGCTGTTCCAAGTTCTGAGTAACTTACAAATTCCCCTTATGGAGGCATGCTAGCTTCCAAACCACCTCCTGTTGTCTTCCCCTATTCCTACCTCTCAGCACATGGTTGAACATCTACCCACACTCCCTCCCCTCCCCACCTTCAGAAACTTAAATCAGACCTGGCTTAGTCCTTACAGGTATCAGTACTCTTCCCCTTCCCCAACCAGCCAGTCAAGTTGGCACACACTTCTGCTCTTCTTCACCCCCACAAAACACTGGTCCCATTTCCCCTCATAACTAGCACATCCCATTCCTTACGCCAACAGTGTCCTCTCCCAACATGGCCACATTCCACCAATTCAGAGATTGGGGATGGGAAGGCAGTAAGATAAGACATGTAGATATGGGTTCCATCCCCAGCTTCTGCCACTGAGTCACAGTGTAATGTTGGGATCTTTTCTGCCTCACTTTCCCCTGATTTGGATCCATTTTCTGGGAGGTAACGATCTCTACCTCCGAAAAATGCTCCGAGATCTACAGATGAAAAAAAGTGCTATATACACAAATTATATCAGAAAACCATTCAATACTTCACTGGACAGAGGCTTAAATCAGTAGTTCTCAACCTTTCCAGACTACTGTACCCCTTTTAGGAGTCTGAAGCCCAAACCCTGCCACCCGGGGCTGAGGCCTGAGCCCCACCGCCTGGGGCTGAAGCATGCAGGCAATTGCTCTGCTTGACACCCTCTAATGGTGGCTCTGCACTTGCGAACCCCCCTGAA